>NC_140586.1:945675861-946113361 GCF_964204655.1 Triturus cristatus
CAAATGGAGTGCACCCCATACCATATTGGAACAGAAGGGAGAGGTCACCTACTTGGTGGACCTTGGCACTCCCAGAAGTCCCCACAGGGTAATTCATGTAAACAGACTGAAACCATATGTGGACAGGGCTGACATGGGCTTGCTCATGGCAACTGATGAGGGACAGGAGGAGGAGAGTGACCCTCTCCCAGACCTGCTTTCTCACAACCCTGATGGTGGTTCAGTAGATGGTGTAGCCTTGGCAGGCAGCCTCACTGCCCAACAACAGTCTGACTGCAGACACGTTCTCCAGTCATTCAGACATATGTTTTCACTGACTCCAAGTCAGACCACCTCGTGCACTCATGAAGTGGACACTGGGGACAGTCTGCATGTGAAGAATAAGATCTATAGGCAACCTGACCATGTCAGGGACTGCATAAGGACAGAAGTCCAAAAGATGTTGAAATTGGGAGTTATTGAGCCCTCAGATAGCCCTTGGGCTAGCCCAGTAGTCCTGGTACCCAAACCTCACACCCAGGGTGGCAAAAAAAGAGATGAGGTTCTGTGTAGACTACAGAGGACTCAATGCAGTCACTAGGACTGATGCACATCCCATTTCCAGAGCAGATGAGCTCATAGATAAGTTGGCCTCAGCCAAATATCTGAGCACATTTGATCTGACAGCTGGCTACTGGCAGATAAGGTTAGCTGAATCTGCAAAAGCCAAAACAGCATTTTCAACCCCTGGTGGGCACTATCAATTTATTGTAATGCCCTTTGGTTTGAAAAATGCAACTGCCACTTTTCAAAGGTTGGTGAACCAAGTCCTCACAGGCCTGGATGACTTTAGTGCAGCATATCTAGATGATATTGCTGTCTTCAGCTCCACCTGGGAGGATCACCTGATCCACCTGAGGAAAGTTTTGGAAGCCCTGCAAAAAGCAGGACTCACTATCAAGGCTACCAAGTGCCAGATAGGGCAGAGTCAGGTTGTGTACCTGGGCCACATTGTAGGTGGAGGCCAGGTTCAACCACTACAGAGCAAAATCCAGACCATCATGGACTGGGTTGCTCCAACAACCCAGACTCAGGTCCGAGCTTTCTTAGGCCTGATTGGATACTACAGAAGATTTGTAAAGGGATATGGATCCATTGTGACCCCCTTAAATGACTTAACCTCTAAGAGGATGCCCAAAGAGGTTCAGTGGACTGTCAGCTGTCAGAAAGCTTTTGATGACCTAAAACAGGCCATGTGCTCTGCTCCAGTGCTCCAAAGCCCCAACTACTCCAAAGAATTCATAGTTCAAACTGATACATCTGAGGTGGGGGTAGGTGCTGTGTTATCACAACTGAATGAAGAGGGCCAGGATCAACCAGTAGCTTTTATTAGCAGAAGGTTGACCCCCAGAGAGAAACGTTGGTCAGCTATAGAGAGGGAATCCTTTGCTGTGGTCTGGGCCTTGAAGAAGCTGAGACCATACTTGTTTGGCACTCACTTCATTATTCAAACCGACCAAAAGCCCCTTCTATGGCTAAAACAGATGAAGGGTGAAAACCCCAAACTACTCAGGTGGTCCCTCTCCCTACAGGGGATGGACTATACAGTAGAACATACACCTGGGAGCAACCATGCCAATGCAGATGGCCTCTCCAGATATTTCCACTTAGAACATGAAGACTCAACTGGTCAAGGTTAGTTTAATGTCCCTGCGTTTGGGGGGGGGGGGTTATGTAGGAGAGTGGCATCGACTGCATAGTTGCCCCCAACGTTTTGCTGATTTTTGACTGTTTTTGACACTAGCCAGGCTGTGGCCCTGCTATCCAGGACCCCAGCCTATCTGCTTCCTCTCTAAACTGATGTGAGTACTATAGGAACATACCAATTGGATACTGAGGACACCCAGTGAGCCTCTTGTAGATGGTACCCTAGGTACCCAGGGCATGGGTCCCTCAGAGGCCTACCAGGGGCTGCAGCACTTATTGTGCCACCCCTGGGACAGCCATACAAACTGAAACCACCAGCCCACTACTGTAGTCTGGGTAAGGTGGTGCTTACACCCCTTACAGCGATATAGGTATCCTGTATCCCACTTAAATACAACACATATATCCTCATAGGTCACCCCTAAGGCAGGCCTTGCTAATCCTACAAGGCAGGGTGCTGAGATATGTGTGAGGGGGAACCCCTACCTGAGTAGGGCCTCTCTGCAACCTTCGTTAAAACTATTGCGAGGTTGTTTGTAGTGCAGCCATACTATATACTCTTAACCGCATTATAAGTAATCGCGATAGCATGATAACTTGAGAGTGGCTGCACAGAACCATGTTATCTTTGGTGTCAAACATTGTGGAATCATACCCCCAATCCAGCCATGGGAGTGAGGGCATGATTACCCCCTGCTAGAGGGGTGATATGGTAAAAGCGGCAGATTTTAGACACCAATTTAAAAGAGCACACGTAGTACAAAATGGATGCTACACCCCACCCACACAATTCGGGCTGCCTGTTGCTGGGCAGAACTCCAGCCACGGCAGCTGGGCAATGGGGATCTTGTTGCATGGAGGTGTCCCCACCTCCCCAGACAGACTATGTGGATTGGAACTGGGTGGGTGCACCTTAGGATGTATTTCAAACTTGCACGTAGGCTTCTCCAGTGCCTACTTCTGCATACACCGGCTCAGACTGGTTCAGGGGCATCCTGTCCCCTGCCCCGACGGGAAACACACAAAGGGGAGAGGGTGTAGCCACCCTTTCTGGCCTGAACTCCCATTGGTGGGCTCTAATTCAGACACTCCCCTAATCCCTGGATAAAGGTGGGTGCAGGGTCCCCAGAGTCTCAGATTAATCTTGGATGAGAACTTTGCTTCAAAGACTTGAAACTTCGATGAGCTGCCGCTCAGCTGAATGAAGAAATCTCCCTTGGCATAAAGGAGTTACCCCCCTGCTTGGCAGGCACCTGAAACACTGCAAGTGACCCGGTTGGAACTCCACTGCTCCTACAGACAACGAAGACTTCTGCCTACCCTGAGGTGGGTTCCCAAGCATCCTATAGGCCAGTGAGTGTGCACAGCAAATCTGAGCACAGTGGACCCCGTGGGTGCCGAGATACCCAATATCCCAGGACACCGCCACCTCTTGCACAGTACACGAACCCGACAAGTGGGGAAGTTGTGCTTTGGCCCATGATTGAGCCAACCTCTCAGCATCACCTGTGCCAAAGGATGACGCTCCAGCCTGCTCCGGCGACCCCTGGGCACATCTTTACACACTCCAAATTGCTGCCTCCCGCGGTCCCTTGTCTCTCGACTGGTGGGCCCTAGCGGAGGTCAATCTTCACTTCCAAGAGCTCCCTTGGTTACTCCAGGCCTGCTCTATAGTCTCCTCACTGGAGACCTCGCTCAGACCTCGTGGGTCTGCACCGTAGCTGTTTCTTGATCCTTGCATGGGTTGCGGTTGCCAAGGCTTAGTGGATCCAATCCGGACACTAACACTGCAGCGGCCTTCATCCTTCATGGGACAGTCGTCCTCCAGCAGCTGGCCTTCCTTGAAGCCTCCTGGACCCTGTGGCTGCTGATCCAAGCTACCCGTCTTCAACCTGAAAACACCCAACATTGAAGGGCTCTTTCTCCTAAGGCCCCCGGTCACTGGCTAGTGACCCAGACTCTGTCCCCTCTGCTTTCAGGTCTTTTCCTTCAAGATCTACATCTTCAATATGCACGACATCGACGACGCTTCACGCCAGCAGCAGTTCTTCACGTTTTTCTATTGAAAACGAGACATTGACCCGAAACCGAAAACGACCTATGCACCCGGCTTACCTAGGGCAGGTAACAGTGGTACCTCGGTACTATCGTGGGTGTGGGCCCTCCAAGAGCTTAACTTTAAACTCCTGAACTTGAACTCCTGCTAGAAGTGTCCAGATTCTTGCAATTTCCTACCGCAACATTTCCCATAAGGTTTAATAGGGATCCCGACTGTGGTTTAAACACTGCACATGCTTCCCGTGGGTCCCCTTCCTCACTACCTTGGGTGGTTTCGTAAGGGGCCAGCGATCCTAAGTGCCCTAGGCACTGTCTGCAGAACTGCCGTGGTTCTTATACCACTTCTTTAATATATGGTTTGGTCCCCCCCTGGGGCCCTGTGATTCCAGTGCTATTTATTGTTATTATAAATGCTTTATTTAATTGTATCTTTACCTCCAGCCTCACAAGAGACTAATGGGATTTGTTCTTAGAATAAATACATATATTTTGAATATATACCTGTGTGGACTACTCTTTCATTTGGTCATTCAAGAGGTTATCCATGGTAAAACAATAAGCTTAACACTCCTTCAAGACTTAGCCTGAAGGCTGCTCTCCACAGCTACCACTAGGATAGCTTTCTTCAAAGGTTGTCTTTTAACCTATCACCTTAAGAGTCGAATTGGACTGGTGCAAGGTGTCCCCTATAACTAGTGGACAGCATATGCCAGGCCAACTTCTCACATTGGTGTGCAGTGGTTGGATTCAAGCTTGCCATTGTTTTACCAGATAACAAATTGAATTTCTAAAGTGAAAGCCACTTTGGTACTAGAGGTACATATAAATTAAGCATAGAATACAATACGTTCTACTGAACTTGACTACAACTCAAGAAAGGGTTCAGTAGGCCACACCTAGTGTAGGTCGATGCAACAATCTACTACACTAGAAATGTCTTCACGGTCTTCAGGATCAGGAGCCCATAAGGCCCTGGAAGGACCTCAAAAGGTCCCAGTCGACAGGTATGACAATCTCACTTTTGCTGAGCTTAGGGAGATGTGCACTGCTAGACATTTGAAGACAACCAAAGGTGCCAACACACAACGTCTCAGAGAAATTCTGCTCATTGCAGACTTCAAGCAGACTCTAGTGTCTGATGGGGTAGACAGGTTGGGTGGGCATCCCACAGAAGAGGACACCCAGGTGGTGGACTCTGATGAGGACCAGGAAGAGGACAATGAACTCGGCCTGGAAGAACCAGACCACTTACAACATGGAGGTGGGGACCCAAGGGGCACCCCCTCCATCCCTAATGGGAAAGTGATGGATCCAGACAGGAGGAACAGATCACCCTCAGGGGGGTCTGCCCATTCTGGGAGATCCAACAGGACCTCTGCCTCTTCTCAGAGAAGAGAGTCCTCTGAAGAGAGGAAATGCAGACTGATCCGGTTTGAGCAAGCCAAGCTTCAGCTCAGGAGAGAACAGCTAGCATTAGACAGGGAGTCCCTGGAGCTTCAGAAAACTTCCAAGTAGTGCGGTCTAGAGACCCCTGGTGGCAGTAATAATACCCCTAGAGTTAGAGAGAAAGCTCCTGACCATAGGAACCTGCATAAGATTGTGCCCCCCTATCAGACAGGGGATGACATCCATAAGTGGATCCCTGCACTTGAAAGGGCCTGTAAGGTTCAGAGGGTCCCAGTAGAGCAGTGGGCAGCAATCTTATGGCTCTCTTTTGCTGGCAAAGGAAGAGACAAGCTCCTCTCTGTTAGAGAAGAGGATGCTGATGATTATTATATCTTGGGGAGTGCTTTAATAGATGGGTTTGGTCTAACCACTGATCAATACAGGTTAAAGTTCAGAGATACCCAGAAAGCACAGAATCAAGATTGGGTCGACTTTGTAGATTGTGCTACCAAGGCTCTTTAGGGTTGGTTAAATGGGAGTAAAGTAAATGATTATCAAGGATTATACAATCTCATCATGAGGGAGCAGATCCTTAATAACTGTCAGAATCAGCTATTGCATCAGCACCTGGTGGACTCAGATCTGACCTCTCCCCAAGAATTTTGAAAGAAGGCAGACAAATGGGTCAGAACCGGGATCAAGCAAAAGGTCCAGCCTTGGGAGGTGCAACTAAAAAGGAAGATGCCAAAAACTCTGAGAAGGGTGGGGAAAAGCAGTCTTCAACAGGCCCCCAAAAAGCAGCATCTGAAAATTCCCAATCTAACAAAGCTAAACAGCCAAGGAAGCCATGGTGTAAAAACTGTAAGCAGAAAACCCATTGGACTTCAGACTGTAAGAAGGCCAAAGACTCCACAACTACCATTTCACCTGCCCCTAAGCCATCTGTTCCCCCTAGTCCAGCTATAGGTGGTGATACACAGAATAAGGGTATAGTAGGGTTGACCCTGGGATCTGGAGAGGACTCTGGCCTAGTTAGAACATCTACTCAGGCTGTGCTGGTTTGTGATGGGGACCTGTCCCTATTTGTGAGTCCCAGTGGTCTGGGCAAATACAAACCACAGCCTAGGATAAATGGAAGGGAGTCTATAGCATACAGGGACACAGGTGCTAGTGTCACCATGGCGACTAAGTACCTTGTGGACCCTAGCCAAATCATACTTGGGAAAACTTACCAAGTGACAATGCGAGCAATGTCAGTACTAACCATGCTCTGGCAGTTGTGAACTTCTTTTGGGGAGGGGTAACTGGCCTAAAGAAGGTTGTGGTAAGTGCAGACCTACCAGTAGAATGTTTGCTAGGAAATTATTTGGAGACCTCAGCATGGGCTGAGGTGGAGCTAACTAACCATGCAGCAATGCTGGGTATCCCTGCAGAAGTGTTTGCCCTGACAAGGTCAAAAGCTAAGCTGACAGAAACTGAACAGGCCTTGGATCCTGGACAAATTGACCAAGGACCTCCCAAGAGGAGGAGTAGAAGGGGTAAGGCAGTGTCTTCCCCCCAGGATCAGTCTGAAGAGACTCTTGTAGCAGAAGAGGATCTGACCCCTGAAGAAGGAACTGTCTCAGAGGAACTTGAGCCTGATCAGGTTGAGTTCTTGGGGACAGGGGGACCTTCTAGGGCAGACTTGAGCCTGGAGCAGCAAAGCTGCCCCACTCTTGAACCCCTCAGACAGCAGGCTGCTGCTGAGGCTGCTGGTGGAACCCATAAGGTATATTGGGATGATGGGCTCCTTTACTCTGAGGGTCGAGACCCCAAGCCTGGTGCAGCCAGGAGGTTGGTCATACCTCAGAGGTTTAGGGGTTTCCTGCTCACACTAGCCCATGATATTCCCTTAGCAGGGCACCTAGGCCAAAATAAGAGTTGGGACAGAATTGTCCCTCACTTTCATTGGCCTCAAATTAGTGAGGACTGCAAGAGTTTTTGTAGCTCTTGTATTACCTGCCAGGCCAGTGGCAAGGCAGGTAAGTCTACAAATGCCCCCCTGATACCACTACCTGTGATCAGGCCAGTGGCAAGGCAGGTAAGTCTACAAATGCCCCCCTGATACCACTACCTATGATGGGGTTCCATTTGAACGCGTAGGGATTGACATTGTTGGTCCCCTTGACCCACCAACAGCATCTGGGCACAGGTTTATACTGGTGGTAGTGGATCATGCCACCAGGTACCCAGAAGCTATTCCCCTTAGAACCATCACAGCACCTATGGTGGCAAGAGCCCTCCTGGGAATCTTTTCCAGGGTAGGGTTCCCTAAGGAGGTATTGTCTGACAGAGGTACACACTTTATGAGTAGTTACCTCAAGCAATGTGGAAGGAGTGTGGTGTTAACTACAGGTTCACCACCCCGTATCATCCTCAATGCAATGGGCTTGTTGAAAGATTTAACAAGACCCTCAACGGTATGATCAAAGGACTCCCAGAAAAGCTCAGGCGAAAATGGGATGTTCTTCTGCCCTGCCTTCTCTTTGCATAAAGGGAGGTGCCACAGAAGGGGGTTGGTTACAGCCCTTTTGAACTTTTGTTTGGCCACCCTGTCAGAGGGCCACTCTGTCTAGTGAAGGAGGGATGGGAGTTACCTCTCAAACCCCCTAAACAGGATATTGTGGACTATGTACTTGGTCTGCGCTCCAGGATGGCTGAGTACATGAAGAAGGCAACAAAAAACCTTGAGGCAAGTCAGGAATTACAAAAAGCCTGGCATGACCAAAAGGCTGTACTGGTGATGTACCAGCCAGGACAGAAGGTATGTGTGTTGGAGCCAGTAGCCCCAGCAGCCCTCCAAGACAAATGGAGTGCACCCCATACCATATTGGAACAGAAGGGAGAGGTCACCTACTTGGTGGACCTTGGCACTCCCAGAAGTCCCCACAGGGTAATTCACGTAAACAGACTGAAACCATATGTGGACAGGGCTGACATGGGCTTGCTCATGGAAACTGATGAGGGACAGGAGGAGGAGAGTGACCCTCTCCCAGACCTGCTCTCTCACAACCCTGATGATGGGTCAGTAGATGGTGTAGCCTTGGCAGGCAGCCTCACTGCCCAGCAACAGTCTGACTGCAGACAAGTTCTCCAGTCATTCAGACATATGTTTTCACTGACTCCAAGTCAGACCACCTCGTGCACTCATGAAGTAAACACTGGGGACAGTCTGCCTGTGAAGAATAAGATCTACAGGCAACCTGACCATGTCAGGGACTGCATAAGGACAGAAGTCCAAAAGATGTTGGAATTGGGAGTTATTGAGCCCTCAGATAGCCCTTGGGCTAGCCCAATAGTCCTGGTACCCAAACCTCACACCCAGGGTGGCAAGAAAGAGATGAGGTTCTGTGTAGACTACAGAGGACTCAATGCAGTCACTAGGACTGATGCACATCCCATTCCCAGAGCAGATGAGCTCATAGATAAGTTGGTCTCAGCCAAATATCTGAGCACATTTGATCTGACAGCTGGCTACTGGCAGATAAGGTTAGCTGAATCTGCAAAAGCCAAAACAGCATTTTCAACCCCTGGTGGGCACTATCAATTTATTGTAATGCCCTTTGGTTTGAAAAATGCAATTGCCACTTTTCAAAGGTTGGTGAACCAAGTCCTTACAGGCCTGGATGACTTTAGTGCAGCATATCTAGATGATATTGCTGTCTTCAGCTCCATCTGGGAGGATCACCTGATCCACCTGAGGAAAGTATTGGAAGCCCTGCAAAAAGCAGGACTCACTATCAAGGCTACCAAGTGCCAGATAGAGCAGAGTCAGGTTGTGTACCTGGGCCACCTTGTAGGTGGAGGCCAGGTTCAACCACTACAGAGCAAAATCCAGACTCTCATGGACTGGGTTGCTCCAACCACCCAGACTCGGGTCCGAGCTTTCTTAGGCCTGACTGGATACTACAGAAGATTTGTAAAGGGATATGGATTCATTGTGACCCCCTTAAATGACTTAACCTCTAAGAGGTTGCCCAAAAAGGTTCAGTGGACTGTCGGCTGTCAGAAAGCTTTTGATGACCTAAAACAGACCATATGCTCTGCTCCAGTGCTCCAAAGCCCCAACTGCTCCAAATAATTCATAGTTCAAACTGATGCACCTGAGGTGGGGGTAGGTGCTGTATTATCACAACTGAATGAAGAGGGACAGGATCAACCAGTAGCTTTTATTAGCAGAAGGTTGACCCCCAGAGAGAAATGTTGGTCAGCTATATAGAGGGAGGCCTTTCCTGTGGTCTGGGCCTTGATGAAGCTGAGACCATACTTGTTTGGCACTCACTTCATTGTTCAAACCGACCGTAAGCCCCTCCTATGGCTAATACAGATGAAGGGTGAAAACCCCAAACTACTCAGGTGGTCCATTTCCCTACAGGGGATGGACTATACAGTGGAACATAGACCTGGGAGCAACCATGCCAATGCAGATGGCCTCTCCAGATATTTCCACTTAGAACATGAAGACACAACTGGTCAAGGTTAGTTTAATGTCCCTGCATTTGGGGGGGTGGTTATGTAGGAGAGTGGTATCGACTGCATAGTTGCCCCCAACGTTTTGCTGATGTTTTGACTGTTTTTTTACTCTAGCCAGGCTGTGGCCCTGCTATCCAGGACCCCAGCCTATCTGCTTCCTCTCTAAACTGATGTGAGTACTATAGGTACATACCAATTGGATACTGAGGACACCCTGTGAGCCCCTTGTAGATGGTACCCAGGGCATGGGTCCCTCAGAGGCCTACCAGGGGCTGCAGCACTTATTGTGCCACCCCTGGGACAGCCATACAAACTGACACCACCAGACCACTACTGTAGTCTGTCTGGGTAAGGTGGTGCTTGCACCCCTTACAGGGATATAGGTATCCTGTATCCCACTTAAATACAACATATATATCCTCATAGGTCACCCCTAAGGCAGGCATTGCTAATCCTACAAGGCAGGGTGCTGAGATATGTGTGAGGGGGAACCCCTACCTGAGTAGGGCCCCTCTGCAACCTTCGTTAAAACTATTGCGAGATTGTTTGTAGTGCAGCCATACCATATACTCTTAACCGCATTATAAGTAATCGCGATAGCATGATAACTTGAGAGTGGCTGCACAGAACCATGTCATGTTTGGTGTCAAACATCGTGGAATCATACCCCCAATCCAGCCATGGGAGTGAGAGCATGATTCCCCCCTGCTAGAGGGGTGATATGGTAAAAGCGACAGATTTTAGACACCAATTTAAAAGAGCACACGTTGTACAAAATGGATGCTACCCGCCACCCACACGATTCTGGCTGCCTGTTGCTGGGAAGAACTCCAGCCACGGCTGCTGGACAATAGGGATCTTGTTGCAGGGAGGTGTCCCCAGCTCCCCAGACAGACTATGTGGATTGGAACTGGGTGGGTGCACCTTAGGATGTCTTTCAAACTTGCACGTAGGCTTCTCCAGTGCCTACTTCTGCATACACCGGCTGAGACCGGTTCAGTGACATCCTGTCCCCTGCCCCGGCGGGAAACACACAAAGGGGAGAGGGTGTAGCCACCCTTTCCCGCCTGAACTCCCATTGGTGGGCTCTGATTCAGACACTCCCCTAATCCCTGGATAAAGGTGGGTGCAGGGTCCCAAGAGCCTCAGATTAAGCTTGGACGAGAACTTTGCTTCAGACTTGAAACTTCGATGAGCTGCCGCTCAGCTGAATGAAGAAATCTCCCTTGGGGTAAAGGAGTTACCCCCTGCTTGGCAGGCACCTGAAACACTGCAAGTGACCCGGTTGGATCTCCGCTGCTCCTATGGACAACAAAGACTTCTGCCTACCCTGAGGTGGGTTCCCAAGCATCCCATAGGCCAGTGAGTGTGCACAGCAAATCTGAGCACCGTGGACCCCGCGGGTGCCGAAATACCCAATACCCCAAGACACCGGCCACCTCTTGCACAGCACACAAACCCGATGAGTGGGGAAGTTTTGCTTTGGCCCGTCATTGAGCCAACCTCTCAGCATCACCTGTGCCAAAGGACGACGCTCCAGACTGCTCCGGCGACCCGTGGGCACATCTTTACGCACTCCAAATTGCTGCCTCCCGCGGTCCCTTGTCTCTCGACTGGTGGGCCCTAGCGGAGGTCAATCTTCACTTCCAAGAGCTCCCCTGGTTGCATCAGGCCTGCTCTACAGTCTCCTCACTGGAGACCTCGCTCAGACCTCGTGGGACTGCACCGTAGCTGTTTCTTGATCCTTGCGTGGGTTTCGGTTGCCAAGGCTTAGTGGATCCAATCCAGACAGTAACACCGCAGCGGCCTTCATCCTTTGTGGGACAGTCGTCCTCCAGTAGCTGGCCTTCCTTGAAGCCTCCTGGACCCCGTGGCTGCTGATCCAAGCTCCTAAGGCCCCTGTCACTGGCTAGTGACCCAGACTCTGTCCCCTCTGCTTTCAGGTCTTTTCCTTCAAGATATACATCTTCAATCTGCACGACATCGACGACGCTTCACGCCAGCAGCAGTTCTTCACGTTTTTCCATTGAAAACGAGACATTGACCCGACACCGAAAACGACCTATGCACCGGCTTCCCTGGGGCAGGTAACAGTGGTACCTCGGTACTATCGTGGGTGTGAGCCCTCCAAGAGCTTAACTTTAAACTCCTGAACTTGAACTCCTGCTAGAAGTGTTCAGATTCTTGCAATTTCCTACCGCGACATTTCCCATAGGGTTTAATAGGGATCCTGGTTTAAACACTGCACACGCTTCCCGTGGGTCCCCTTCCTCACTACCTTGGGTGGTTTCGTAAGGGGCCAGCAATCCTAAGTGCCCTAGGCACTGTCTGCAGAACTGTTGTGGTTCTTATACCACTTTTTTAATATATGGTTTGGTCCCCCCGGGGCCCTGTGATTCCAGTGCTATTTATTGTTATTATAAATGCTTTATTGAATTGTATCTTCACAAGCCTCACAAGAGACTAATGGGATTTGTTCTTAGAATAAATACATATATTTTGAATATATACCTGTGTGGACTACTCTTTCATTTGGTCATTTAAGAGGTTATCCATGGTAAATTAATAAGCTTAACAGTCCTTCAAGACTTAGCCTGAAGGCTGCTCTCCACAGCTACCACTAGGATAGCTTTCTTTAAAGGTTGTCTTTTAACCTATCACCTTAAGAGTCGAATTGGACTGGTGCAAGGTGTCCCCTATAACTAGTGGACAGCATATGCCAGGCCAACTTCTCACACACATGCACTGCTACAAACCCCTGTCCACTACACATGCAGTCCTCTAACCACCTACACACTTGTCTTTCATACCTTCAATTACCCAGGCAGTACCTATACACTCAAGCAATCACCCTGTGACTCCTCATGCACTCCTCCACACAGCCATCCAGCACCATGTACTAATCCAAACACTGCGCCAAAACCAAAACACTTATAAATTCACCTAGGTACTTTCCTTGCAGTACTCTAATCATTTAGTCAGTACCCAAGTACTCATGCAATGACCCAGGCCTTAACACATGCACTGCTACAAACCCCTGTCCACTATGCATGCAGTCCTCTAACCACCTACACACTTGTCCTTCACAACTTCAATTACCCAGGCAGTACCTATACACTCCAGTAATCACCCTGTCAATCCCCATGCACTCCTCCAGTCAGCCATCCAGCACCATGGACTAATCTAAACCCTGTGCCAATACCCAAACACTTATAAATTCACCCAGGCACTCTCCTTGCAGTACTCTAATCATGCAGTCACTAACCAACTACTCACACAATGACCCAGGCCTTAACACATTCACTGCTACAAACCTCTGTGCACTCGAATGCAGTCCTCTAACCACCTACACACTTATCTTTCACACCTTCAATTACCCAGGCAGTACCTATACACTCCAGAAACCACCCTGTCACTCCCCATGCACTCCTCCAGTCAGCCATCCGGCACCATGGACTAATCCAAACACTGCACCATAACCCAAACACTTATAAATTTATCCAAGCACTCTCCTTGCAGTACTCTAATCATTCAGTCAGTACCCAAGTACTCATGCAGTGACCCAGGCTTTACCACATGCACTGCTATAAACCCCTGTCTACTACACATGCAGTCTTCTAACCACCTACACACTTGTCTTTCACTCCTTCAATTAACCAGGCAGTACCTATACACTCCAGCAATCACCCTGTCACTCCCCATGCATTCCTCCAGTCAGCCATCTAGCACCATTGACTAATCCAAACACTGCGCCAAAACCCAAACACTTATAAATTCACCCAAGCACTCTCCTTGCAGTACTCAAATCATTCAGTCACTACCCAAGTACTCACGCAATGTTCCAGGCCTTAACACATGCACTTCTACAAACCCGTGTCCACTACTCATGCAGTCTCTACCCGCCTACATACTTACATACTTGTCTTTCACACCTTCAATTACCCGGACAGTACCTATACACTCCAGCAATCGCCCTGTCCCTTCCCTTGCACTCCACTATTGACCCATTCAGCACCATGTACTGATCCATTCACTGTGCCAAAACCCAAACACTCATATATTCACCCAGGCACTCTCCTTGCAGAACTCTAATCATTCAGTCAGTACACGAGTACTCACGCAATGACGCAGTCCTTAACAAATGCACTGCTACAAACCCCTGTCCTCTACGCATGCAGTCCTCTAACCACCTACACACTTGTCTTTCATACCTTCAATTACCCAGGCAGTACCTATACACTCAAGCAATCACCCTGTCACTCCTCATGCACTCCTCCACACAGCCATCCAGCACCATGTACTAATCCAAACACTGCGCCCTAACCCAAAAACTTATAAATTCACCTAGGTACTCTCCTTGCAGTACTCTAATCATTACCCAAGTACTCATGCAATGACCCAGGCCTTAACACATGCACTGCTACAAACCTCTGTGCACTACGCATGCAGTCCTCTAACCACCTACACACTTATCTTTCACACCTTCAATTACCCAAGCAGTACCTATACACTCCAGAAACCACCCTGTCACTCCCCATGCACTCCTCCAGTCAGCCATCCAGCAACATGTACTAAACCAAACACTGCGCCAAAACCCAAACACTTATAAATTCACCCAGGCACTCTCCTTGCAGTACTCTAATCATTCAGTCAGTACTCAAGTACTCATGAAGTTACCCAGGCCTTAACTCATGGACTGCTACAAACCCCTCTCCAATACGCATGCAGTCCTCTAACCACCTACACACTTGTCTTTCACATCTTCAATCTCCCAGGCAGTTCCTATACACTCCAGCAAACACCCTGTCACTCCCCATGCACTCCTCCAGTCAGCCATCCAGCACCATGTACTAATCCAAACACTGCGCCAAAACTCAAACACTTATAAATTCACCCAGACACTCTCCTTGCAGTACTCTAATCATTCAGTCAGTACCCAAGTATTCATGCAGTGAATCAGGCTTTAAAGCATGCCCAGCTTCAACCCCTGTCCACCACGCATTCAGTCCTCTAACCACCTATACACTTCTCTTTCACACTTTCAATAAACCAGGCAGTACCTATACACTCCAGCAATCACCCTGTCACTCCACATGCACTCCTCCAGTCAGCCATTCAGCACCATGTACTAATCCAAACACTGCGCCAAAACCAAAAAACACTTATAAATTGACTAAGGCACTCTCCTTGCAGTACTCTGATCATGCAGTCAGTACTCATGCAATGACCCAGGCCTTAACACATGCACTGCTTCAAACCCCTGTCCACTACGCATGCAGTCCTCTAACCACCTACACACTTGTCTTTCACATCTTCAATTACCCAAACAGTACCTATACACTCCAGCAATCACCCTGTCACTCCCCTTGGAATCCTCCAGTCAACCATCCAGCACCATATACTAATCCAAACACTGCGCCCTAACCCAAAAACTTATAAATTCACCTAGGTACTCTCCTTGCAGTACTCTAATCATTTAGTCAGTACCCAAGTACTCATGCAATGACCCAGGCCTTAACACATGCACTGCTACAAACCCCTGTCCACTACTCATGCAGTCCTCTAAGCACCTACACACTTGTCTTTCACACCTTCAATTACCCAGGCAGCACCTATACACTCCGAGAATCACCCTGTCACTACCCATACAATCCTCCAGTCAGCCATCCAGCACCATGGACTAATCCAAACACTGCGCCAATACCCAAACACTTATAAATTCACCCAGGCACTCTCCTTGCAGTACTCTAATCATTTAGTCAGTACCCAAGTACTCATGCAATGACCCAGGCCTTAACACACGCACTGCTACAAACCCATGTCCACTACTCATGCAGACCTCTAACCGCCTACATACTTACATACTTGTCTTTCATACCTTCGATTACCCAGGCAGTACATAAACACTCCAGCAATCTCCCTGTCACTCCCCATGCACTCCTCCAGTCAGCCATCCAGCACCATTGACAAATCCAAACACTGCGCCAAAACCCAAACACTTATAAATTCACTCAGGCACTCTTCTTGCAGTACTCTAATCATTCAGTCACTACCCAAGTACTCACGCGATGTCCCAGACCTTAACACATGCACTGCTACAAATCCCTGTCCACTACGCATGCAGTCCTCTAACCTCCTACATACTTGTCTTTCACACCTTCAATTACCCAGGCAGTACCTATACACTCCAGCAATCGCCCTGTCCCTCCCCTTGCACTCCACTAGTGACCCATTCAGGACCATGTACTGATCCATTCACTGTGCCAGAACCCAAACACTTATATATTCACCCAGGCACTCTCCTTGCAGAACTCTAATCATTCAGTCAGTACCCAAGTACTCATGCAGCGACCCAGGCTTTAACACATGCACTGCTACAAACCCCTGTCCACTACGCATGCCGTCCTCTAACCACCTACACACATATCTTTCACACTTTCAATTACCCAGGCAGTACCTATACACTCCAGGAATCACTCTATCACTCCTCATGCACTCCTCCAGTCAGCCATCCAGCACCATGTACTAATCCAAACACTGTGCCAAAACCAAAAAACACTTATAAATTGACTTAGGCACTCTCCTAGCAGTACTCTAATCATTCAGTCAGTACACAAGAACTCATGCAATGACCCAGGCCTTAACACATGCATTGCTACAAACCCCTGTCCACTACGCATGCAGTCCTCTAACCACCTACACACTTGTCTTTGACATCTTCAATTACCCAGGCAGTACCTATACACTCCAGCAAACACCCTGTCACTCCCCATGCACTCCTCGAGTCAGCCATCCAGCACCATATACTAATCCAAACACTGCGCCAAATCTCAAACACTTATAAATGTACTGAGGCATAACACGCATAGCATTATAAGACACTGTATGCAAGGACTGTGTCAATTTCTTTTTGTTTGTTTTGAAACAACTTTATTGAAGCACAATACTAACAGGAGACTCCTGAAGGAAGCAGTGCTAGTTATTGTTTTTTTTTTTTTCTTCATCAAATTGAACTACCCCAAGGCTGTCTACATCACATGCTCTGCAACCTGAAAGAGCGTTTTTCTTGTTTTTTTTTTTTTTTTGTGAAGATACATTTTATTGAACGGGACGCGCCTTAACGCCGGAATTTACCTTTCACCCTACCATCTTACCTGGAACTGCTGTGAGGGGAAAGTCACCGCCAGCGGGGGAATCCTGGTTATTCTCTCTTTGCACCGACGCCGTGAGGGGAACGGCCCAGATGGAAACTACACCACCCAGCATTCCACGCTCCCGGCGCTGCGGGTGACGTCACCTCGGCTGGCCGGAACAGCACAAAAGCCACCGGGTGCCACCGCAGCGCGGGACGTGCCTTAACGCCGGAATTTACCTTTCACCCTACCATCTTACCTGGAACTGCTGTGAGGGGAAAGTCACCGCCAGCGGGGGAATCCTGGTTATTCTCTCTTTGCACCGACGCCGTGAGGGGAACGGCCCAGACGGAAACTACACCACCCAGCATTCCATGCTCCCGGCGCTGCGGGTGACGTCACCTCGGCTGGCCGGAACAGCACAAAAGCCACCGGGACGCGCGTGGGGCAGCGCCCGGGCGAAGCCCGGGCCAAGGGCGTGCCCGTCCTTGCCCGTCATCGCCAGAAGGAGGCAGGGCTGGGCCCCCCCCCTTAACATCGCTGGTCCGGGGGCATCTGGCTGTGAAATTGCTGCTGGCTACCCGAACCGATACTTATCATGGGGAAAAAGACTTCAGCAGCACCCAGAAGAACGGGTAAGCCCAAACAACCTGTAGCACCACCTACTACCCCATTGCCAAGCCTAACGGCCATAGATAAAATGTTGCAAAAAACAATAGGGGTCGTCGCCACGGCTATTCAGAACACTGAAAGACTCCTATCGCTCCCACCAAGTTTGCCCTTATTCATGCATCATGAAAACTCTTTTGAAAAATCCCTTGATTCTTTGCTTGCTACATCTTATGCGGGGCTCCCGGGCACAGATACTAATGAGAACCACATAAATGGAAATATAGCATCCTATGGCCACCTACCCACGGACACTAGGCTATCGTCAACCCCCACTATGTTAGATCCAAGCTCAAACAGGGACTTGGATTTCTTGCCATCCCCAGCTGACAATTTGATTCACACAGAAGGGATTGACTTATGTCATGACTCTGATGCTTTGGACTCAGGTGGGGATAAAAGCACTAGTGCACTAATGCAAACAAGGGGCCAGAAAGCAAAGAGGCAAAAAGCTAAGAGCAAACAGAAAAACATTGAGCCTGTACAAAATAAACAGAAGGGTGGGAACAGCCAACCACGGAGGTCTGTTGCCCCCGTAGTACGAGATAAGGTTAAGGTGGACGGCCTACCCAGCGGGATGGATTCCTCTATTATAGAAATTAACACAGTGTCAGGGGCCCAGGGATTTTGGGGGAGACTGGAGACACTGATATCTACTCTTTTGGGTCCATTGAATTTACATATATCAAATATAGAAAAGAGGTTGATAGTATTGACCGATCATGTATCTAAACTGAGTCCAGGGCGCCATCAAGAAATTTCGCCCTCCTTAGGGGCAACTACCACCACTGATGTCGCCCAAATGAGTCAGCCCAAAATGTTTAATAAAACTAATATTAGCGTCCCCTTGTTGCCCCCAATACCAAGCACAAGTAAAAGCCTACCACCTGTGGAACATCTTGCCAAACGGGCACCCAAACCAAAATCCTCCAAGGTTGCCACCTCCATAGAGACGGATCAAACAGTCTCTAAAAGTAATATGGCATATCTTGGACAAACCAATACTGATGCTCGACTTGTCTTATCCCGTCCCTCACCTAAGCCGGACCAGTCTATATTAACCATTGCTAAGCAAATTCCGGCCCGTATCAGCCTACCCCCAGAGTGCGGACCCTACGTCCTGGTTTTAGCGAATGTCCCCAAGCTAAGGAAAGACCAAGAGGAAAATTTTGTTAACCTAAAAAATAGAACTCTCCACTGGCTATATAGACATTGTCAATTCCCGATGGATGGCGCTGGAGAGATTATTTATACCCAAAGAGTGGGGTGGGTGGGCCCCTTAAGAAAAAAGTTTGAAGGGGACTGTATAATCATAAACTTTAAGTCCCCTCAATGGGCTCAATGTACGTTAGCAAAAGCCCCACAGCCCTCTCATTGGGAATATAACACCACCCTTCTCCCTCTTGGGTATTTTTACAGGCACTTAATAGATCCCAACCCTAGTTTTGGGACTCATTTTCTGGGACACCGACAGGACATTAACACTAATTTTAGAATCAACAATCAACGTTACCACCAGGACCAACATCCTGACACTAGGAATGGCCTTTCATTGGGCAATGTGACCGCACTACCAGCACACCAAATGTTATATCCCCCTTTCTTAGCCGTTCCCCAGCGCATTCCTAGGGAGAGGCCTTATGCAGTGACCAATCAAAATTTTTACACGGATGAGCATGAGAGGAGGTACCTGTGTAATGTCCCAACCTATAATCGATTCGAACACGCCTTTTCAAACTTAGAGGAACTGGACTGACTGGGGGACAGTGCAAGGATTACTGAACGCGTAGAGGCAGCCGATGTAACTGAGGAACTTTTAGATCCCACAAAAATTATTATATCTCAACCCATGGCCGCACAGTCTGCCACGGTCGAATCCCCAGTTGCACGTGAGGATGTAACAACAACCTTGCCAATTAACCCCAGGCAGATTACCAGGGATAAGCATTTAGGTAGCCCAAGTGGCTTTGATTTGTCAATCCTTAGCTGGAACGTTGCAGGTATAGAATCAAGATTGCTTGACCCTCAATGGGTCCAGCTATTGGATGGCAAAGACATCATCATGTTCCAAGAGACCTGGGCCATAGGGAACGTGCACCTAGAGAGTTACCATTGTTTTAGCGTGTTCGCCTCTAAGCCTGCCTTTGGTCGTGCAATGGGAGGACTTTTTATTGGAATCAGGATATTGGCGGGTGGTACTTTTAAGGATTTATCATTCGGGAACCCAAACATCCAGGTTCTTGAATACAAGCGAAAGACCAAGATTTATTTAATTAACTTTTATAATAATGATTTTAATTCTATACCAAACCGGAACTACATAGCACTTTCTAATATATTGGTACACCTTGAAATGAATATAGGTCTAGACGAGAAGTCAGGGATTCTTATCGGGGGGGATTTTAACGCGAAAATTCCAGGAAAGCATCGATTAGAGGACAAAAGCTATTCAGATTCAGCAGACCGTAGAGGTACTGAGCTCGTTAAGATATTAAACGAACACATCCTTAGTAATGTAATGGAAGCAAGCCAATCTTCAAGGATGATCTGTGCCCCCACGTATAGAGGGAGAGATTCATGTTCAACGATTGATTTTATTTTCACATCCCCCTACCTAATAGACCGTGTCACAGACTCAAATGTGGTAGAGACATTATATGGAGACCATAACCCCCTTACAGTTACTTTGTATTTGGGCCCTAGCCCAGTATATGCCAATTTTAATGGCGTAAGAGACATTACACCATCAGGTGATGGTCTCCGTCTAAAATGGAGGGGAATTGATTGCGGAGCCCTACTTGACCGTGTAAAAAATGACCATCTAGTATTAATAAACTCTTGTTTATCACCCGACGGGGATTGCCACAGAATAGTCACCGATTTTGGTAAACTATGCGTGGCAATCAAAAATTATTTGTCAGTCCCATTACCCACTAAGGCGAAAGACCCAAGATGGTTTGACTCTGCCTGTTCTATGGCAAACAGGGAACTACGCAGGGCATTAACCACTAAGCCAAGGAATATAGCGGAGGTACAAACAGCTAGGAAATTTTACAAACAAAAAATAGCTGAAAGAAAGGCGGCACTTTTGATGGAACAGTGGGAGTCCCTGGTTGTTAGCACCAATCTGAAGAGTAGTGGGCCATTTTGGTCCGCTGTCAGGAAAATGCGCGACATGGGTAAACATTTATCCCCAACCAGCTGCAATATAACCAGTAGCACTTGGGAAGCCCACTTTTCCAATATATATGCTGCTCCCCTTGAGGAAATAATTACCCCAGATCTGGGACAGCTGCAAGACTTGCGGATTGATCTTTCTGAGGTGGTAACAGCCGTTAGAGAGAGCCTTGGTAACAAGGCCCCCGGCCCAGATGGTCTCCCCATAGATATTATAAAGCATAGTTCAGATCTATGGGTGCCAATTTTACACAATGTTTTTAACAGTTTGTCAAGAGTACCCATCCCTAAGACGTGGTCTTTTAGCATCATAGTCCCAATTTATAAAAAGGGCGATAGGTCAGATCCAGCCAACTACCGCCCAATCTCGCTCCTGGACAACACTTTAAAAATACTCGGGCGAGTTATTTACAACAGGGTGGTAGAGTGGGCGGAAGATTCTGACCTACTGGATCCATGTCAGATGGGATTCAGGAGCGGGGTGGGCACGGTCGAGCAATGTTTGAATCTAAAACTAATAATTGATAAGTATACCGTTGCTCGATCGTCCCCTATATATCTCGCTTTTATGGATCTTTCATCTGCGTTTGACCTGGTAAACAGATCAAAACTGTGGACCAGGCTTCCCAATTATGGACTGGATGAGCCTCTACTGCATTTCCTGGCGTATCTTCACACTGATCTCAGGGCGCAAGTTAGGATTGGGTTGGGAGGTGAAGTTTCCGGAGCTATAAAAATTGGCAGGGGGGTTAGACTGGGGTGCGTTTTAGCACCCCTGTTGTTTATCATTTACATCAATGGCATAGCAAAGGCTTTAAAACAAGTAACTAGAGATGTGCCAATTGTCCAGGGGCATCCTTTGCCAGTTCTACTATACGCAGATGATGCGGTCCTAATGGGCCGCACCCCTAACGCCCTCCGTTTGCTTGTGGAAAATTTTGTACATCATATGGAGGGCCTAGATCTGCGTGTGAATTTTAAAAAATCTTTTGTTATGTCTTGCGGACCTGGTAAACGGAAACTCAATACCATCCATATCGGGTCTGATAAATTAGATTCCGTAAATTCTTTTATATATCTTGGGGTGGCTTTCGCTGCGAACAGCTCATGGAGTGGGCATTCTTCCCACGCCACGAGCAAGTTCTCGAAGGCCATCAATTCAATATTGAGTCTTCCACGCCCTAAGAAATTAGGCGCCACCAGTGCTATTTTAAATTTTTTTAGATTGCAGTGCATTCCTGTTGCCACTTATGGGGCTGAAGTTTGGGTAATATATATAATATAATTAAAGATTGCCTAAAATGTGATCACGGTCTATCAATCCCATGGCTTGCTGGAGTTTCAAAATTACTGAGTGCCGTGAACAAAGGCGATCTCTTCTCAGATCCTTCCAGAATCGGATGTCAAGATAAGGTAGAGGTTAAACAAGCACTATATGCACTTTTTGAATCAGAAAGGATGGAAAGGGAAATATCCAAATCCACCGTTGTTAGATACATGGAGAATGACCTGTGCAGGCAACCCCTCCCACTTTATCTTACCCTTTCTATGTCCAGCTGGGAGAGGTCTCTGTTATTTCGATTAAGGGCAGGTTCCATAAAATTTCTGTTGGGTTTTCCCTTGGGTTATAATCATCCTACAGAATGTAACCCCTGCCCCTGTGATGGTACCAGCAAACAGAATGATCTGCATTTTTTATTCTTCTGCAAATTTTATTTAAAATACATTAACTGGTTTTTAACACCTTATTTTAGAAAACAAAGACCCCTCTCCCTGGAGGAGTCCCGTCTAATGTTACTCTCCCTGGATACGGAGGAATTGACCTTTCGTACTAGCACCTTCTTAAGATTAATAATATGTGTACGTAAAACGATGGAAAACCCCTGAAAGATTGCTGTTTTAGTTCCCTTTTTAATTCTTAAGTTACTGCATTTTGCATATTGTAATAATGAATTGTTTTTATGTCTGTACTTTTATGAATTCAAGTAATTCATATAAAGGTCTTTTGATTTTTGATTTTTTGATACTGAGGCACTCTCCTTGCAGTACTCTAATCATTCAGTCAGTACCCAAGTACTCATGCAGTGACCCAGGCTTTAACACATGCACTGCTACAAACCCCTGTCCACTACGTATGCCGTCCTCTAACCACCTACACACTTATCTTTCACACTTTCAATTACCCAGGCAGTATCTATACACTCCAGCAATCACTCTGTCCTCCTCATGCACTCCTCCTGTCGTAAATTGGCTGCGATTGGATTAGCATTAGCGGAATCCATCTGGTATTTAGAGGCTATCTTGTCAATTTTGTGGAATCCATTTGTATTTCTGGCAGCCATTTTGTCTGCCATGTGCTCACCAAGAGCTGTTTCCTTCTTCACTGTTGTTTACCCTTGTGCTCTGTTTAAAGGACTGGTTATACTTAGACTCTGCTACTCTGTGCATGCGCAGAAGAATCTAACTGTCCATACATCTGTTTTTAGCCTGTAGCTGTCAGGTTGTTTCTACCAGAGTCAGCAACTGCTAGCTCCTCCTTTACTGTTGACTGTGCATTTCTGTATGACCATCTATGTATGTAATTCTCCTATGTGTGCTTGTACCGCCCTCTTTTTTGAGCCCCTGTGTGGGTATAAAAGACCCATGGTTCTTCTACTCTGTGTGCTACTTCACTCAATACCAAAGGGTGCTGTTTGAATGTAGTTCCACCTCATGAGGTTTTATTAAACTTTGTATTTTCTATTCCAGTTTCTGTGCCATCTTCTTCCCAATAGTCTGAGGACTCTGTGCAGAGAAGGGCGAACCCCTTGCACTGGTAGGCCTCGCTGAGTTCTCTTTCAACAAATTGGCGCCCGATGGGGGGCTCATCGGTGACTCGGATGCCCAAAGGATTGGTCGCGACGAAGGATTGGAATCTCGCTCTGGACGCGATCGCTGCCCGATGAGACCCAAGTCTTGGCAACCACGGTGTTTTTCCTTTCTTTCTGATCTGACCATCCAGGTGGTGCTGAGATCTCTTTTGTTGATTCGCCGTGCAGTGACCATTTGGTTGATTTTAGAACTTGGCAGTTGGAACCTGGATACCAAGTGATCGGTAAGTGTCCTTTGGCGGCGCTTGCTGTTGGTTTTGATGCCTGGGATTGGTAAGGTAGTTTAGTAACACTTACTGTGGCTTCTGGAAATGCGCATTTTGTGTTGGCCAAATTGGTTTGTTATGATATATTTATATATAGGTTGCAATCTATACAGGCAGGTAATGAGGAGAATTTTCTCTATCTGAATTGATTTGAACGGCACATCGTACTAAAGGTACCTTAAGTGCTACTTTGATTATAATACTGCATATTCTGCACTATTTTTGGCATGCCTGTTTTTAGCACACTTCGTAGGATGTGTTGCTTTTGTAGTGGTACCAAGTTGATTTTGGATGAAGCACAACCGCCCCCCCCTGGAGGGGACGCCTAATAGGGATATGTATATTAAGTATGGTCTTTCTTCCATAATGTACAGCGCACTATGGAATAAATACACGCGTAAGGATCCTGAGTTGCGTTGGCCTATGTATGGGTCATTTGATTTACGAAAGATTGAGTATGTGGAACAATGTATGTTTAAGCGAAAGACTAGGCAAGATGTGTTTGATTGTGTACGAATGTGGGAGAAAGAAGTGCGTGAACGAATGAAGCGTGAGCAAGCCTTGATTGAAAAAGAACAGCGAAAGAACATTTATGTGAAAGCATTAGAGCTGAAGAACAAAGAAATAAAAGAGTTAAAAGAGAGAGAAGATAGGGAGCTCAATTTACAGGTAACTGGCCAATACGCTGTTCGGCGGCCCCTTTATCCTATACTTAATAAACCACAAGATGATTCCTTATTATTACATCGTCCTCCACCTCCATATACTGTTCCTTCTGCCCCTCATGAGTCAGATGAGGACTCTAGTTCAGAGGAATATAAGGCACGAGAAACTCGTTCTATGTTGACTGCTGCGCGTTCGTCCCAGCTCCGATCTGCTGCTCGTAAAGCAGTTCATAGTACTGCCCCCGCCTCTGAACTTCTAGATAGTATGAGAGGGTGGTATGAAAGGGAGCAGCTGTATTTTACTGAGGTGTTCGCTGCAGAGGTCCTTGAACTGTTTAAGAAATATTCTGAGGAGTTAGAGCCTGCCGATATAGCAGATAATTATAAGCAAATGCGTGATGGTCTTTTTGTTTTCTCCCAGGTGGCTGATGCAATCAGGCGTTTGGTTAAACTGCGTGTTGATGCAGTCCGTTTGCGAGAGGAGAAAAAGGCTGCAGACGTAGCTGCACAGACATCTCAGACCAGCATGGCACAAGCTTCTACCTCCGGAACAGATAAGACTATGATAGTTCACGCGAAACCTATGCGGGAGGCCGCGCCTTTGTATGTTCCTCCTAAAGGACAGGGTACAAGTTATGATAAGGCTTCTATCGATGCTAAGGGTTATTTTATTTATAATTGGGTTTACACTCCTTGGAATAGGACGTATGTTATGGCACTTAAAACTGCATTGCCTGATCCGCGGAAAATTCCAGCCGCTTTTTATGAGGAAGTTGAAGGTGCTATTAGTTCTTGCACTATGACTTTGCCTGATATTGATTTATTTTTCGGATTGATATTACCACCCGAGATGTGGAGAACTGTTCGTAAAATTGATGATCGTGCAGCTTTTGGGGCGTTATGGAGAGACTTAGAACAAATGGATGCAGAAAGGGAACCCGCACAGAAGCCATGTCAGCTAATTTTAGATCTTCCCGCAGCTATATTAGTTAAGTTAAAAACGATTATTCCCCCTAAAAAGATAGATTGGACTGTTTTAGCATCTTCTAAGCAAAAGGCAGATGAATCGGTCTCTGATTTCTTTACACGCTTTGAAGAAGCATTTCACGATTTTAGTGGCCAGTCATTGACAGTTGACACAGGCAGACATCTGTTTGTCGATAAATATGTCGCAAACCTGTTGCCAGGAATAGCTAGTCGCCTAAAGGCCAGCGAGAGTTCATGGACTACCTCTTCCCCGGTTTCTCTCTTGACTATGGCTCCGTATTATGAACGCCAGGAATTAGAGGCAAAGGGTAATGAGGATAAAAAGACTAAAGAATTGAAAACGAAGATTATGTTGGCTCAGGCTTATGGTCCGCCTTTTAGAGGTAGTGATAGAGGTGGACGTGGATCTTATGGTTCGTCTTTCCCTTCTTATACTCGTTCGAATTTGTCTGCTGACCAGTGCGCGTACTGTAAGAAATTTGGGCACTGGGCTTCCCATTGTCCAGCACTGCGTGCTCAGCAGTGTCCACGTGGTCGGGGACAAATGAGAAATCATTCAGGATATTCAGGGCCTAGAGAAAGCACAGGTGATCGTGCTAGGTTTGATGCTAATATACGTGGGCAGGATGGGTTTAACACGTTTGAAAGAAGGAACCAATATCAAATGTCTGACTATGTGCCATCTGATCTTCAAGGTTCTGCTTATGCATAGGATTGCCTAGGATGGGGTAAGGAATCAGTTGAAGTTCCAGTAGATCAAAGGGGTCCCTATGTCACAGCAAACATTTTGGGCTCCACTGATCAGTTTCTGGTTGATACAGGAGCTACTCGTAGTGCCTTGTCTAAACAATTGGTTCCAAGGGCTCCCCTGTCTGGCTTAACCATTACATCGATAGGCTTTGATGGAACCCCTTCCCTTAGCCCATTGTCGCAACCTCTTGCATTCCATGTGGATACATTTACTGCTCCATGTCCATTTTTGCTTTCCCCGAATACATCAGATAATATTGTGGATCTTGATATGCTTAAGTATTTCAGGGCTACGATACGATGTTCTCCAGAAGGTGTACGTGTTATCTTGAATGACAACCATCCTGTGAAGGAGAGAGCTTGTCTTGTTAAAGAGGATATTGCATTAGCTTCACTCCCTAGTACTTTGTGGGCTAGTTACCCATCAGTTGAGGCACATTATAGGTATTAGTCCAACATAAATTTCATATATCAAAAAGTTGATGAGAGTTTTAAAGTCCACAAACAGATCAAGAATTTCATTAATTCTTATTTTTTATTTTTCTTTCTTGTATTGTCCAAAAATCATTACAACACATAACAGCCGACACGTGTTTCGTCCATCCAGACTTTTTCAAGGCTGTAGACAAATGGATACAAATATACAAATTACAAATCACATAGAAACATTTAACATCCAGAATTTAATGTTTAAAAACACGACATTAGTATTAAAAATCCTCTTCCACAAAGACAAATTTACATACATTTGTATTGTATCAATTCCTTTTGTCTTGACACTCAATAAATATGAGGGGCTAGTGTCAATGGATAAATTAGAAAAATCTATATATGTGCAACCAGTGAAAAAGTTTTAGCATTAAAGTGTAGAGAGCCACCACCAGAAGAATCATCCCGATCTTATTGGAGTAAATGCATATTGCAAAATTAAAGCAAATCCCTATGTGCTCATAGAGTTATAACGAGGAACTAACCTCATTGAAAAACAGAGTCTCTCCCCATGTTTATTCAATCAGAAATAGGGCCACTCCTTTTCTCATTAGTTCAGTCATTATGCTTAACAGGTCAGTATTCCATGTGTTCTCTTTCTTGTGAATCAAACAATCCACACGCTCGTAATCGATTTGCCACGGCCAAGATATCGCCGTCACAAGCAGGTAATGATAACCTGTACACCAAAAAGCACATGTTCCGTTTAAAGAAATCTCGCAATCTTTTTCCCATATATATGGCCATACACTAGGCCAATAAGCTATTAATTAAAAAGTTAAAAAAAGTTTTAACAGTCCCAAATATAAGACCACTTAGGAGCGAGCAGCCCACCTCCTTATAGATAACAGGCTGTTATTAAACCTGTTCTATACAGTGGACAACTAACACTGACTGGTATCAAGTCAAGGGTGAATCATCCCAATCAATTGGTGCAAGCATAGCCACAAATTCTTACCTTACCTATTGTGTAGTTGGATGCAAATCACGTGGGTCCTTTTTCTATGTGTCAAAGAGGACCCCTGTCCCAAACAGTAATAGTGACGAACACTTGTATTATTATAGTCGTCCCAGCATTAGTCTTGTTAGACGTACACCCCAATTAGGGTTAACTTCAAAACCCGGGTTATTCAGGCAGGTCGTGATACACCTACAAAAAATTGGAAAACAGGTATTGTAACCCATAGGTCTAGTGTATTAGGGACCACGCGTGAACAAAACCCTTACTATACATTGATTAACATTCTATTTATTTGGTTTGATAAACTACGGAATTAGTTACATGGTATTGCTCATGATTTTAACCAATCCTTGTCATGTCATGTGGATGTGCATGTAAATTCCGGCAGACTGCTGCTTAGGTTCATGTGTGTTAAGATTCTACTTTGTGGGCTACTTCAGACACTGATGTAGGGCAAATGGTTATTCCACCAGTACATATTAGTGTCAAGGAGGGCGCTGTACTGCCACGTTTGCCTCAATACAAAATTTCACAGAAAGGGGAAGAAGCACTCAAACGTATTGTCCATGATCTCATTTAAGTGGGGGTTGTTGAGGAAGTTCCTTACAATGTTTGTAACAGTCCGATTCTTCCTATTCTGAAAAAAGATACTGACACTAGGGTTTACAGATTCATTATTGATTTACGAGAAGTTAACCAGATTGTAGTACCACAATACCCCGTGGTTTCTGACATAACGACACTTCTTACTTTGGTTCCCCCGACAGCGACTACATTTTCTGTGATAGACTTGAAGAATGCTTTCTTTTCGATCCCTATTCATCCTGATAGCCGATATTTGTTCGGTTTCACTTTGAATAATCGATCGTATAGATTCTGTAGAGTTCCTCAAGGCTATACTGAGAGTCCTAGTATTTACAGTCAAGCATTAAAAAGACAACTTGATTCTTTCGTTTTGCCTGAAGGAGTGGCTCTCATACAATATGTTGATGACATCTTGTTGGCAGCTGACACCCCTGAACAGTGTGAAAAATGTACTTTGTCCTTGCTGTCTTTTCTTGCTTCCTATCATCACAAAGTATGACGAAAGAAATTGCAATATTGTAGACCGAAGGTAACCTACTTAGGTCACCTTCTGTCTAAGGAGGGACGTGCACTTACACCAGATCGCATTCAAGCTATTTTAGAAACACCAGTGCCCCGTACTCAGAAAGATGTCCGTGCATTCATTGGTCTTACTTCTTTTTGTAGGCAATGGATATTAGGATTTTCACACATTGTTAAACCCCTGCTAGCACTTTTGACCAAAGATACTCCAATGCCTTTCCCATGGACAGATGAATGTGAGACTGCTTTCCGACAGTTACGACAAGCTCTTTGTTCAGCACCAGTGTTAGGTACTCCAGATTATACAAAGCCTTTTACATTATATGTACACGAGAAAGATGGATGCGCATTGTCAGTTTCAGTGCAGACACACGGTGATAAACAGCGTCCCTGTGCATATTTTTCAGCAGTACTTGATCCTGTTGCTCGTGCGTTACCTGGATGCTTCCGTTCAGTTGCAGCAACAGCTGTGTCAATACGTCAGAGTGAAGGGATAGTTTTGTCACATAAGCTGTTGGTGCTAGTACCCCATGCGGTTGATGCCCTTTTAAATCAGACGAAGACGCAGCATTTAACTAGTGCTCGTCTGACAGGATATGAATTGACATTGTTGGCCCCTCACATTACACTAAAGAGATGTGCGACACTAAACCCAGCCACTTTGTTGCCATACCTGGTGACTCAGTCACAGGAATCTCATGATTGTATATTCTTTACTGAGGAACAGACAAAGGGTCGTGTCGATTTGCAAGACACGCCTCTTTCAAGTGTTGATGGGGAACTATTGGTTGATGGGTCCTGTTTGAAGTTACCAGATGGTACAACGTCAGCTGCATATGCAATTACAACACTTCAGACGGTAGTTGAGACAGCTCGTATTCCACAGAAGTCAGCTCAGGCAGCTGAGCTAATAGCGTTGACACGAGCGTGTGAACTTAGTACTGATTTATCTGTGAACATTTATACAGACAGCCGCTATGCGTTCGGAGTGGCCCATGATTTTGGGCTACTCTGGAAGGAGAGGGGCTTTCTTACATCCCACGGGGTGCAAATAATGCATGGAGAATTAGTACATAATCTCTTGACTGCTTTAACATACCCGAAGAGAATAGCAATTGTTAAATGTAGCGCACATAAGAAAATAATTGATAAGATAGGACAAGGCAATGCTTTTGCAGACCAAACAGCCCGTGAAACTGCCATGCAGCGAAGCACCACGTCTATGCATATAATGAAGTCACAGGCTGAACGTTGGCATGATACCAGACAGGAAGTGC
The DNA here is from genome assembly GCF_964204655.1 of Triturus cristatus. Lineage (NCBI taxonomy): Eukaryota > Metazoa > Chordata > Amphibia > Caudata > Salamandridae > Triturus > Triturus cristatus. The sequence goes on from NC_140586.1 coordinate 945,705,855, forward strand.
TAGATATGCAGAGATCTGCTTCTGCAGAAGAAATTGAGCAATGGTCTAAGGAGGGAACATTGGATGATGAGGGCTGTTGGAGGAATAAAGAGATGAGCAAGTGGAGATTGCCAACAGCCTATTTAGAACCTATGATTCATATGGCACATGGGCCGGCACATGTTGGAGCCTCCTCGATAACGAAATTGCTCACGCAAGTTTGGGAGCATCCAGAAATTGCCGGCACAGTGAAAAAGATGGTGCAGTCTTGTCTGATTTGTCTTCAGCATAACCCTGGTAAAGGGACACAAACTCCAACAGGAGGGTTTGCTACGCCAACTGCACTTTTTGAAGTTTTGCAAATGGATTACATCCAGCTTGAGTGCTGTAATAACTTAAAGTATGTTTTGGTAGTGGTATGTGCCTTTAGTAAATAGATAGAGGCATACCCTACGAAGGACAATACAGCTCTCAATACAGCAAAGGTACTTTTGAAGGAATTTTTCCCTAGATTTGGTGTTTGTAAACTTTTATGGAGTGATAACGGACCCCATTTTATTGGGCAAGTTGTCGAATATGTCCTGAAGGGGTTAGGGATAAAGCAGAAGTTTCACGCTGCTTTTCATCCACAATCAGCAGGGTTAGTGGAGAGGTATAATGCCACACTTAAATTAAAACTGGCGAAAATACTAGCCTCCACATCCTTGAATTGGCCAGACGCATTACCTTTGGCACTGTTGTCCATTAGATCAGTGCCACATTCGCGGTCTGGTCTTACACCATATGAGGTGGTGTTTGGCAGGCCTATGAACATTTGGGGAATTCCTAAACCACGTCCCATACATGATGTGCCATGTGTATTGATGAGTGACTATCTATCACAATTGACTGACAGTTTGGTCTCTATTCATCAACAGGTTCGAGAAGCTCTTCCTGATAGGTCTGCAGGTGAAGGCCATGGACTTCGGCCTGGAGACCAGGTGATGATCCGATCGTTCCAGAGGTCGAGCAGCTTGGAACCGAGGTGGCGCGGCCCGGAGCAGGTGCTCCTTTCAACGAGAACTGCGGTTCGAGTGACGAACAGGAGGAACTGGGTGCACTCCACCCACTGCAAGAAAGTGCCGTCTACTTTGGTGGATCCTGTTGCCTTGATCGACCATCGGGACATCCTGGATACAGAGAAAGGCCAAGCCATATCACCTGACGAACCTGAGGAAGTCTTCCCGGACCACACAATTCCTGGAGTATCCCGATACCAACTGAGACAACGGAAAGAGCCTGCATCGTCGAAATAGACTGGTTGAGCAACCTCCCTGAGTTAGTGAAACGGATTGCCGATGTGGCAAGGGGGGGTGATCAGTTCTGTGTAGTGTAGCGACACCCGTCTTGACCCTCGGTGAAGAAATCAATGGCTGCCCAGGGATAAAAGCTCCAACGATTGTTTTCAACAATAAGCTGATCATGTCCACAATGAGATCAACTGTTTCTAAGAGAAAGATCATTTGTGCTATAGGGTTTGTTGTTGCTATGGTGGCTGTAGCAGTAATAACCTGGTTCGTTGAGAAAGTGGCTCCTGCTCGAGAACTTTTGATCGCCACTACTCCAGTACCAGTTGAACACCACTACTTTACGCTTCCCTATCATGAGCGGAAGCATCGACAATCCTACTTAAATAATACCTTTATCCAGATGTTGCATCATACTCACAATGCCACGAATACTACCAACTGTTGGGTGTGTGGGATGATACCTGCACATCAAAAGAAAGGAGGAACACCTTTTATTCCTCTTCCCTTTTCTCATAATGGTTCTTGTCAAGCTTGGTATGCGCTTCTATTTGCATCTGGAAGACGTACAGTAGGCGGGCTTCTTTTTCGCCTCAATAAAGTATGCTACCAAGATAAAGATGGTTATCCTCAAGCCAAAGGGACCAAATGGGAATGGGAAGAGTATCAACCGGACAATGTTTCAACGCCATATATCTTCACAAATATGAGAAATTTCACCAGTAATAAACAATTTGTGATTTCTGTTACTAGAGCTAAAGCAGATTTATGTGTAAGCAGTATTGGAAGAATTCCAGTGGGGAAAAGTGAATGTACTGTAATTCTGCCTATTGAAGGTATAAATAATAGCACTTTCATAGCCTCACACAATACTTATTTTATCTGTGGTAGCCACGGATATTATCAACTACCTGCTGGGTGGTCAGGCGTGTGCTATGTGTCCTTTCTATTGCCCCCTGTGTTTCTGGCACCTGCATCCTACCACCGGGACCTTAAATTATTTGACGATATCTCTAGAAATAGATATAAAAGGACAATAAGTGTTGACGAAGTAGACCAAACTGATACCACTCTACAACAATATGTTGATTTTAATTTAGGTTTGTTCTTTTTTGTGGGTGCTGCATTAAACAGTAGGAAAATAAGACGATTGATTAGAGTTGTGGAAGCTGTTGCCAATCAGACAGCTATGGCACTCGGGAACATTACGGAGGAGCTGCAAATTGCAAGGATTGTAGCTCTCCAGAACCGAATGGTTCTAGATGTGGTTCTGGCTGATCGAGGTGGTGCATGTCGCATCATCGGCAGCAGCTGTTGTGTATTCATACCGGATCACTCGCCTTCAGTATATGACGCAATATCAAAGCTGCATAAGATTGCTGCAGAAATTCATCCAGAGACTGGTTCTTGGACTCCAGCTGGATGGTTTTGGACTCTCGTTTCTGCTTGGGGCTGGAAGCTACTAACTATCTTGTGTATAATTATTTCAATACTTTTTACATGCTGTGTATGTATCCAATGTGGTCCAATGCTTTGTTCCATTTGCATTTCTGTCTGTATACCTGTCAAAAGAAATATTGCAGAGACAAAGGCCCAACAAATGTTGAATAAAGAAGTGGCTGAAATAATGCTAATAGATGTACGGGATGCATATTTAGATTACCCCAGAGGAACAGATGTCTTCAGCTAATGCTAAAAGGGTCGTCTGTCGTAAATTGACTGCGATTGGATTAGCATTAGCGGAATCCATCTGGTATTTAGAGGCTATCTTGTCAATTTTGTGGAATCCATTTGTATTTCTGGCAGCCATTTTGTCTGCCATGTGCTCACCAAGAGCTGTTTCCTTCTTCATTGTTGTTTACCCTTGTGCTCTGTTTAAAGGACTGGTTATACTTAGACTCTGTTACTCTGTGCATGCGATGAAGAATCTAACTGTCCATACATCTGTGTTTAGCCTGTAGCTGTCAGGTTGTTTCTACCAGAGACAGCAACTGCTAGCTCCTCCTTTACTGTTGACTGTGCATTTCTGTATGACCATCTATGTATGTAATTCTCCTATGTGTGCTTGTACCGCCCTCTTTTTTGAGCCCCTGTGTGGGTATAAAAGACCCATGGTTCTTCTACTCTGTGTGCTACTTCACTCAATACCGAAGGGTGCTGTTTGAATGTAGTTCCACCTCATGAGGTTTTATTAAACTTTGTATTTTCTATTCCAGTTTCTGTGCCATCTTCTTCCCAATAGTCTGAGAACTCTGTGCAGAGAAGGGCGAACCCCTTGCACTGGTAGGCCTAGCTGAGGTCTCTTTCAACACTCCAGTCAGCCATCCAGCACCATGTACTAATCCAAACACTGCGGCAAAACCAAAAAACACTTATAAATTGACTAAGGCACTCTCCTTGCAGTACTCTAATCATTCAGTCAGTACACAAGTACTCATGCAATAACCCAGGCCTTAACACATGCACTGCTACAAACCCCTGTCCACTACGCATGCAGTCCTCTAACCACCTACACACTTGTCTTTCACATCTTCAATTGCCCAGGCAGTACCTATACACTCCAGCAAACACCCTGTCACTCCCCATGCACTCCTCCAGTCAGCCATCCAGCACCATGTACTAATCCAAACACTGCGCCAAAACTCAAACACTTATAAATTCAACCAGACACTCTCCTTGCAGTACTCTAATCATTCAGTCAGTACCCAAGTATTCATGCAGTGAATCAGGCTTTAAAGCATGCCCAGCTTCAACCCTTGTCCACCATGCATTCAGTCCTCTAACCACTTATACACTTCTCTTTCACACTTTCAATTAACCAGGCAGTACCTATACACTCCAGCAATCACCCTGTCACTCCTCATGCACTCCTCCAGTCAGCCATTCAGCACCATGTACTAATCCAAACACTGCGCCAAAACCCAAACACGTACAAATTCACCCAAGCACTCTCCTTGCAGTACTTTAATCATTCAGTCAGTACCGAAGTACTCATACAATGACCCAGGCCTTAACACATGCACTGCTTCAAACCCCTGTCCACTACGCATGCAGTCCTCTAACCACCTACACACTTGTCTTTCACATCTTCAATTACCCAAACAGTACCTATACACTCCAGCAAACACCCTGTCACTCCCCATGCGCTCCTCCAGTCAGCCATCCAGCACCATGTACTAATCCAAACACTGCGCCAAAACCAAAAAACACTTATAAATTGACTAAGGCACTCTCCTTGCAGTACCCTAATCATGCAATCAGTACACAAGTACTCATGCAATGACCCATGTCTTAACACATGCACTGCTACAAACCCCTGTCCACTACGCATGCAGTCCTCTAACCACCTACACACTTGTCTTTCACACCTTGAATTACCCAGGCAGCACCTGTACACTCCAGCAATCACCCTGTCACTCCCCTTGGAATCCTCCAGTCAGCCATCCAGCACCATATACTAATCCAAATACTGCGCCCTAACCCAAACACTTATAAATTCACCTAGGTACTCTCCTTGCAGTACTCTAATCATTCAGTCAGTACCCAAGTACTCATGTAGTGACCCAGGCCTTAACACATGCACTGCTAAAAACCCATGTCCACTACGCATGCAGTCCTCTAACAATCAATCAATCAATCAATCAAAGGCATTTATATCGCGCACTTCTCACCCGGAGGGTCTCAAGGCGCTTGGGGGAGGGGGGGGGTCCGCTACTGCTCGAACAGCCAGGTCTTGAGCTTCTTCCTGAAGGAGAGGTGGTCTTGGGTCAGGCGTAGGTCGGGAGGGAGGGAGTTCCAGGTCTTGGCGGCCAGGTGGGAGAAGGACCTTCCTCCTGTTGTCGCTCTTCGGATGCGGGGGACGGCGGCGAGGGCGTGACTGGTCGATCGGAGATGGCGTTTGGGAGCGTAGAAGTTGAGGCGGCTATTGAGGTAACTCGGGCCTTGGTTGTGTAGGGCTTTGTGTGCGTGGGTGAGGAGCCAGAAGGTAATTCTCTTGTTGACCGGGAGCCAGTGCAGGTCTCTCAGGTGTCTGGAGATGTGGCTGTGTCTGGGGATGTCGAGGATGAGTCTCGCTGAGGCGTTCTGGATCCGCTGGAGTCTCTTCTGGAGCTTGGCGGTGGTTCCGGCGTAGAGGGCGTTGCCGTAGTCCAGATGGCTGGTGACGAGGGCCTGGGTGACCGTCTTCCTGGTCTCGGTGGGGATCCACCGGAAGATCTTACGTAGCATGCGCAGGATGTTGAAACAAGACGAGGAGACGGCGTTGACTTGTCTGGTCATGGAGAGGGAGGAGTCCAGGATGAAGCCCAGGTTGCGTGCGTGGTCTGTCGGTTTGGGTGCGGTGCCCAGGGCGGGGGGCCACCAGGAGTCGTCCCAGGCGGAGGGCGAGGAGCCCAGGATGAGGACTTCCGTCTTGTCTGAGTTCAGTTTCAAGCGGCTGGTCGTCATCCATTCGGCTACGTATTTCATCCCTTGGTGTAGGTTGGCTCTGGCGGTGGCGGGGTTGTTGGTGAGGGAGAGGATCAGCTGTGTATCGTCGGCGTAGGAGACACGCATTCAGTCCTCCAACCACCTATACACTTCTCTTTCACACTTTCAATTAACAAGGCAGTACCTATACACTCCAGCAATCACAGTGTCACTCCTCATGCACTCCTCCAGTCAGCCATCCAGGACCATGTACTAATCCATTCACTGTGCCAAAACCCAAACACTTATAAATGCACCCAGGCACTCTCCTTCCAGTACTCTAATCATTTAGTCAGTACCCAAGTACTCATGCAATGACCCAGGCCTTAACACATGCACTGCTACAAACCCGTGTCCACTACTCATGCAGTCCTCTAACCGCCTACATACTTACATACATGTCTTTCATACCTTCGATTACCCAGGCAGTACGTATACACTCCAGCAATCTCCCTGTCACTCCCCATGCACTCCTCCAGTTAGCCATCTAGCACCATTGACAAATCCAAACACTGCGCCAAAACCCAAACAATTATAAATTCACCCAGGCACTCTTCTTGCAGTACTCTAATCATTCAGTCAGTACCCAAGTACTCATGCAGCGACCCAGGCTTTAACACATGCACTGCTACAAATCCCTGTCCACTACGCATGCAGTCCTCTAACCTCCTACACACTTGTCTTTCACACCTTCAATTACCCAGGCAGTACCTATACACTCCAGCAATCGCCCTGTCCCTCCCCTTGCACTCCACTAGTGACCCATTCAGGACCATGTACTGATCCATTCACTGTGCCAGAACCCAAACACTTATATATTCACCCAGGCACTCTCCTTGCAGAACTCTAATCATTCAGTCAGTACCCAAGTACTCATGCAGCGACCCAGGCTTTAACACATGCACTGCTACAAACCCCTGTCCACTACGCATGCCGTCCTCTAACCACCTACACACATATCTTTCACACTTTCAATTACCCAGGCAGTACCTATACACTCCAGGAATCACTCTATCACTCCTCATGCACTTCTCCAGTCAGCCATCCAGCACCATGTACTAATCCAAACACTGTGCCAAAACCAAAAAACACTTAGAAATTGACTAAGGCACTCTCCTAGCAGTACTCTAATCATTTAGTCAGTACACAAGAACTCATGCAATGACCCAGGCCTTAACACATGCACTGCTACAAACCCCTGTCCACTACGTATGCTGTCCTCTAACCACCTACACACATATCTTTCACACTTACAGTTACCCAGGCAGTACCTATACACTCCAGGAATCACTCTATCACTCCTCATGCACTCCTCCAGTCAGCCATCCAGCACCATGTACTAATCCAAACACTGTGCCAAAACCAAAAAACACTTATAAATTGACTTAGGCACTCTCCTAGCAGTACTCTAATCATTCAGTCAGTACACAAGAACTCATGCAATGACCCAGGTCTTAACACAGGCATTGCTACAAACCCCTGTCCACTATGCATGCAGTCCTCTGACCACCTACACACTTTTCTTTGACATCTTCAATTACCCAGGCAGTACCTATACACTCCAGCAAACACCCTGTCACTCCCCATGCACTCCTCCAGTCAGCCATCCAGCACCATGTACTAATCCAAACACTGCGCCAAATCTCAAACACTTATAAATTCACCCACGCACTCTCCTTGCAGTAGTCTAATCATTCAGTCAGTACCCAAGTATTCATGCACTGAATCAGGCTTTAAAGCATGCACAGCTTCAAACCCCTGTCCACCATGCATGCAGTCCTCTAACCACCTATACACTTCTCTTTCACACCCTCAATTACTCAGGTTGGACCTATACACTCCAGCAAACACCCTGTCACTCCCCATGCACTCCTCCAGTCAGCCATCCAGCACCATGTACTAATCCATTCACTGTGCCAAAACCCAAACACTTATAAATTCACCCAGGCACTCTCCTTGCAGTACTCTAATCATTCAGTCAGTACCCAAGTACTCATGCAGTGACCCAGGCTTTAACACATGCACTGCTACAAACCCGTGTCCACTACTCATGCAGTCCTCTAACCGACTACATACTTACATACATGTCTTTCATACCTTCGATTACCCAGGCAGTACGTATACACTCCAGCAATCTCCCTGTCACTCCCCATGCACTCCTCCAGTTAGCCATCCAGGACCATGTACTAATCCATTCACTGTGCCGAAACCCAAACACTTATAAATGCACCCAGGCACTCTCCTTCCAGTACTCTAATCATTTAGTCAGTACCCAAGTACTCATGCAATGACCCAGGCCTTAACACATGCACTGCTACAAACCCGTGTCACTCCTCATGCACTCCTCCACACAGCCATCCAGCACCATGTACTAATCCAAACTCTGCGCCAAAACCCAAACACTTATAAATTCACCCAGGCACTCTCCTTGCAGTACTCTAATCATGCAGTCACTAACCAAGTACTCACACAATGACCCAGGCCTTACCACATGCACTGCTACAAACCTCTGTGCACTATGCATGCAGTCCTCTAACCACCTACACACTTATCTTTCACACCTTCAGTTACCCAGGCAGTACCTATACACTCCAGCAATCAACCTGTCACTCCCCATGCGCTCTTCCTGTCAGCCATCTAGCACCATGTACTAATCCAAACACTGCGCCAAAACCCAAACACTTATAAATTCACCCAGGCAATCTCCTTACAGTACTCTAATCATGCAGTCACTACCCAAGTACTCACACGATGACCCAGGCCTTAACACATGCACTGCTACAAACCTCTGTGCACTATGCATGCAGTCCTCTAACCACCTACACACTTATCTTTCACACCTTCAATTACCCAGGCCTTACCTATACACTCCAGCAATCACCCCGTCACTCCCCTTGTACTCCTCCAGTGACCCATTCAGCACCATTGACAAATCCAAACACTGCGCCAAAACCCAAACAATTATAAATTCACCCAGGCACTCTTCTTGCAGTACTCTAATCATTCAGTCAGTACCCAAGTACTCATGCAGCGACCCAGGCTTTAACACATGCACTGCTACAAATCCCTGTCCACTACGCATGCAGTCCTCTAACCTCCTACACACTTATCTTTCACACCTTCAATTACCCAGGCCTTACCTATACACTCCAGCAATCACCCTGTCACTCCCCTTGTACTCCTCCAGTGACCCATTCAGCACCATGTACTAATCCATTCACTGTGCCAATAACCAACCACTTATAAATTCACCCAGGCACTCTACTTGCAGTACTCTAATCATTCACTCAGTACCCAAGTACTCATGCAATGGCCCAGGCCTTAACACATGGACTGCTACAAACCCCTCTCCACTACGTATGCAGTCCTCTAGCCACCTACACCCCTGTCTTTCACACCTTCAATTACCCAGGCAGTACCTATACACTCCAGCAATCAACCTGTCACTCCCCATGCACTCCTCCAGTCAGCCATCTGGCACCATGTACTAATCCAAACACTGTGCCAAAACCCAAACACTTATAAATTCACCCAGGCACTCTCCTTGAAGTACTCTAATCATTCAGCCAGTACCAAGTATTCATGCAGTGACCCAGGCTTTAACACATGCACAGCTTCAAACCTCCGTCCACCACGCATGCTGTCCTCTAACCACCTATACACTTCTCTTTCACACGTTCAATTACTCAGGTGGTACTTATACACTCCAGCAAACAACCTGTCACTCCCCATGCACTCCTCCAGTCAGCCATCCAGCACCATGTACTAATCCATTCACTGTGCCAAAACCCAAACACTTATATATTCTCCCAGGCACTCTCTTTGCAGAACTCTAATCATTCAGTCAGTACCCAAGTACTCATGCAGTGACCCAGGCTTTAACACATGCACTGCTACAAACCCCTGTCCACTACACATGCCGTCCTCTAACCACCTACACACTTATCTTTCACACTTTCAATTACCCAGGCAGTATCTATACACTCCAGCAATCACTCTGTCTTCCTCATGCACTCCTCCAGTCAACCATCCAGCACCATGTACTAATCCAAACACTGCGCCAAAACTCAAACACTTATAAATTCACCCAGACACTCTCCTTGCAGTACTCTAATCATTCAGTCAGTACCCAAGTACTCATGCAGTGACGCAGGCTTTAACACATGCACTGCTACAAACCCCTGTCCACTACGCATGCTGTCTTCTAACCACCTACACACTTGTCTTTCACATCTTCAATCGCCCAGGCAGTACTCTAATCATTCAGTCAGTACCCAAGTATTCATGCAGTGAATCAGGCTTTAAAGCATGCCCAGCTTCAACCCCTGTCCACCACGCACTCAGTCCTCTAACCACCTATACACTTCTCTTTCAATCTTTCAATTAACCAGGCAGTACCTATACACTCCAGCAATCACCCTGTCACTCCTCATGCACTCCTCCAGTCAGCCATCCAGCACCATGTACTAATCCAAACATTGCGCCAAAACCCAAACACGTACAAATTCACCCAGGCACTCTCCGTGCAGTACTCTAATCATTCAGTCAGTACCCAAGTACTCATGCAGTGACGCAGGCTTTAACACATGCACTGCTACAAACCCCTGTCCACTACGCATGCCGTCTTCTAACCACCTACACACTTGTCTTTCACATCTTCAATCGCCCAGGCAGTACCTATACACTCCAGCAAACACCCTGTCACTCGTCATGCACTCCTCCAGTCAGCCATCCAGCACCATGTACTTATCAAAACACTGTGCCAAATCCAAACACTTACAAATTCACCCAGGCACTCTCCTTGCAGTACTCTAATCATTCAGTCAGTAACCAAGTACTCATACAATGACCCAAGCCTTAACACATGCACTGCTTCAAACCCCTGTCCACTACGCATGCAGTCCTTTAACCACCTACACACTTGTCTTTCACATCTTCAATTACCCAGGCAGTACCTACACACTCCAGCGAACACCCTGTCACTCCCCATGCACTCCTCCAGTCAGCCATCCAGGACCATGTACTAATCAAAACACGGCGCCAAAACCAAAAAACCCTTATAAATTGACGAAGGCACTCTCCTTGCAGTACTCTAATCATTCAGTCAGTACACGAGTACTCACGCAATGACCCAGTCCTTAACAAATGCACTGCTACAAACCCCTGTCCACTACGCATGCAGTCCTCTAACCACCTAAACACTTGTCTTTCATAGCTTCAATTACCCAGGCAGTACATATACACTCAAGCAATCACCCTGTCACTCCTCATGCACTCCTCCACACAGCCATCCAGCACCATGTACTAATCCAAACACTGCGCCAAATCCCAAACACTTATAAATTCACCTAGGTACTTTCCTTGCAGTACTCTAATCATTTAGTCAGTACCCATGTACTCATGCAATGACCCAGGATTTAACACATGCACTGCTACAAACCCTTGTCCAATATGCATGCAGTCCTCTAACCACCTACACACTTGTCTTTCACAACTTCAATTACCCAGGCAGTACCTACACACTCCAGTAATCACCCTGTCAATTCCCATGCACTCCTCCAGTCAGCCATCCAGCACCATGGACTAATCCAAACCCTGTGCCAATACTCAAACACTTATAAATTCACCCAGGCACTCTCCTTGCAGTACTCTAATCATGCAGTCACTAACCAAGTACTCACACAATGACCCAGGCCTTAACACATGCACTGTCATTCCCCACGTCTCCCCCTCGCCACCCATTTCCCGCTGCCGCGTCCCGTAGCTCCGCCCCCCTCGCACCCTATTGGCCGCCGCGTCCCATAGCTCTGCCCCCCTCGCACCCTATTGGCTGCCCCGCTCCCACCTCCCAGCTGCTCCTTCCCTCCCTCTCCCACTCATATGGAGGCCACGCAGCGGTAGAGAGAGAGACCTTTGACCCTGTTTACGAGGCAGGCCGCTCCCCTCACCGCCACGCAGCCCCCTGTGTGACCACTGACCGCTGCTGCATTGTGTCTGCCTGCGTTAGTGACTGTGCCCTCCTTCTCTTCTGTACCCACGAGTGATTCTCCCCCACTGTACCTGTGTATTTTGCTGCCTTGATTGTTCCCCTCTCCTTTGGTGCCCAGATTGTGTCCCTTTTTTCTTCTGTCATTCCCCGCGTCTCCCCCTCACCGCCCGTTTCCGGCTACCGCGTCCCGTAGCTCCGCCCCCCTCACACCCTATTGGCCGCCGCGTCCCATAGCTCTGCCCTTCTCGCACCCTATTGGCTGCCCCGCTCCCACCTCCCAGCTGCTCCTCCCTCCCTCTCTCACTCATATGGAGGCTGCGCAGTGGCCGCGCCTAAGGCAAGCCCGTCTGCGCCCGTCCGCGCCCAGCGCCAGAGCCCCTGGCCCCCGCAGATGCCAGCCCACCCGCAAGACCTACAACGCCGCCACTCTCATCGCACTCAACACCGGCCAGAGCCCCGGCTGCTGCAGAGCCACCCCAAGACGCACCCACGGACCCTTCACCTGCCAATCCTGCAAGTTCTCCTGCATCCGGACCCGTACCGCACCCACCAAGCCAAGCACCAACAGCAACCACCTGAAGCACCTGAAGTGCATCCTGCTCAACACCCGCTCCGTCCACAGGCACGCAGTGGAACTCTGGAACCTGCTCGACGCCACATGCCCAGACGTCGCCTTCCTCACGGAAACCTGGATGAACGCCTCCTCAGCACCCGACATCGCCATCCCGGACGGATACAAGATCACCCGGAGGGACCGCGCCAACCAGAATGGAGGAGGCATCGCCATCGTCCACAAGAACACCATCCGCATCACGACCAACTCTGAAGACACCCTCACAGCCGCCGAACACCTGCACTTCCAGATCCACACTGACCCCAAGACCACCCTCAGAGGCACCCTCATCTACAGACCCCCGGGACCTCGCACGCAATTCAGCGAAGACATCGCCGACTTCATCAGCCCGCACGCCCTCCCCTCCGCTGACTACATCCTCCTCGGGGACCTCAACTTCCACCTGGAGAACAACAACGACCGCAACACCACCACCCTGCTGGACAACCTCGCCAACCTCGGACTCAAGCAACTGGTGACCACCCCCACCCACTACACCGGCCACACGCTCGACCCCGTCTTCTCCTCCAGCAAGGACATCACCTTCAGCCACGCCACCGGACTCCACTGGACAGACTACAGCTGCGTCCACTTCAGCTTCAGAAGGACCACGACTCACCACCACCCGCAACTGGTCCCCCGCAGAAGCTGGAACAAGATCACTGCCGACCAGCTCACCACATCCCTGAGCCAGAACGCCCCACCAGATCAGCGAACCCCAACCAAGCCGCCAACAACCTCACGAAATGGATCAGCAACTGCGCAGACGACCTCGCTCCACTGAAGACCCCCCCGCCAGACCCGGTGCCAAGAAAGCATCTTGGTTTACCGACGAACTCAAGAGCTCCAAGAAGAACTGCCGGGCCCTCGAGAAAGCCTGGCGCAGAGACCCAACTACAGACAACATGACCACCCTCAAGCTCGCCACTCGAAGACATCACCAGCTGATCCACACCACCAAGAAATCCGCATTCAAGGAACGACTGGACAACAACGCCCGCAACAGCAAGGAACTCTTCAACATCGTCAAAGAGCTCTCGAACCCCAGCGCCGGAAACGACGACATCACGCCCTCGCAAGACCTCTGCAACTCGCTCGCCTCGTTCTTCCACAGCAAGATCGCAGACATACACAACAGTTTCAGCACACAGCCAACGCACCCTACGACCGGAACAACGCCCCCCACCACCACCCTCCGCGCCTGGACCCCAGTCAACACCGAAGACACCATCCGCACGATGAACTCCATCCACTCAGGATCTCCAACCGACCCCTGCCCTCACCACGTCTTCAACAAGGCCGACTCCGTCATCGCACCCCACCTGCGGGACATCATCAACGCCTCCTTCGACACCGCCACCTTCCCAGAGAGCTGGAAGCACGCCGAACTCAGCGCCCTACTGAAGAAACCATCAGCGGACCCCACCGACCTCAAAAACTACCGCCCCATCTCGCTCCTTCCTTTTCCGGCCAAAGTCATCGAGAAAACCGTCAACAGACAACTGGCCGCCTTCCTCGAGACGAACGGATCCCTCGACCACTCGCAGTCCGGCTTCCGGGCCAACCACAGCACCGAGACCGCCCTCATCGCAGCCACCGACGACATCCGAGCTTTGCTCGACAACGGGGAAACAACGGCCCTCATCCTCCTGGACCTCTCCGCGGAGTTCGACACGGTCTGCCACCGCACCCTAGTGCAGCGCCTCAACAACATCGGTATCCAGGAGAAGGCACTGGAATGGATCATCTCCTTCCTCGCCGGAAGAACACGGAGGGTCCGCCTACCCCCATTCAGATCCGAGGCCACCGAAGTCATCTGCGGCATACCACAAGGATCATCACTCAGCCCCACCCTCTTCAACGTCTACATGAGCCCCCTCGCAGCCATCGCACGCCAACACAACCTCAACATCATCTCCTACGCCGACGACACCTAGCTGATCCTCTCCCTCACCAACGACCCCGCCACCGCCAGAACCAACCTACATGAATGGATGAAAGACGTAGCCGAGTGGATGACGAACAGCCGCCTGAAACTGAACTCAGATAAGACGGAAGTCCTCATCCTGGGATCATCACCCTCCGCCTGGGACGACTCCTGGTGGCCCCCTGCCGTTGGCAGCGCACCCAAACCAACAGACCACGCACGCAACCTGGGCTTCGTCCTGGACTCCTCCCTCTCCATGACCAGACAAGTCAACGCCGTCTCCGCATCATGCTTCAACATCCTACGCATGCTACGTAAGATCTTCCGGTGGATCCCCACTGAAACCAGGAAGACGGTCACCCAGGCCCTCGTCACCAGCCGACTGGACTACGGCAAGTCCCTCTACGCCGGAACCACAGCCAAACTCCAGAAACGACTCCAGCGCATCCAGAACGCCTCAGCACGCCTCATCCTGGACATTCCCCGACACAGCCACATCTCCGTACACCTGAGAAACCTGCACTGGCTCCCCGTCAGCAATAGAATCACGTTCCGACTCCTCACCCACGCACACAAAGCTCACCACAACCAAGACCCAAGATACCTCAACGACCGCTTGACCTTCTACACTCCCACCCGCCAGCTTCGATCAACCATCCACGCCCTCGCCGCCGTCCCCCGCATCCGAAGAGCCACAACAGGAGGAAGATCCTTCTACTACCTGACTGCCAAGACGTGGAACTCCCTCCCCATCCACCTCCGCCTGACCCAAGACCACCTCTCCTTCAGGAAGCACTCAAGACCTGGCTGTTCGAGCAGTAGCGGAACCCCCCTCCCCCAAGCGCCTTGAGACCCTCCGGGTGAGTAGCGCGCTATACAAATGCTTGATTGATTGATTGATTGATTGACTGCTACAAACCTCTGTACACTATGCATGCAGTCCTCTAACTACCTACACACTTATCTTTCACACCTTCAATTAACCAGGCCTTACCTATACACTCCAGCAATCACCCTGTCACTCCCCTTGTACTCCTCCAGTAACCCATTCAGCACCATGTTCTAATCCATTCACTGTGCCAATAACCAACCACTTATAAATTCACCCAGGCACTCTACTTGCAGTACTCTAATCGTTCAGCCAGTATCCAAGTATTCATGCAGTGACCCAGGCTTTAACACATGCACAGCTTCAAACCTCTGTCCACCACGCATGCTGTCCTCTAACCACCTATACACTTCTCTTTCACACGTTTAATTACTCAGGTGGTACCTATACACTCCAGCAAACAACCTGTCACTCCCCATGCACTCCTCCAGTCAGCCATCCAGCACCATGTACTAATCCATTCACTGTGCCAAAACCCAAACACTTATATATGCTCCCAGGCACTCTCCTTGCAGAACTCTAATCATTCAGTCAGTACCCAAGTATTCATGCACTGAATCAGGCTTTAAAGCATGCACAGCTTCAAACCCCTGTCCACCATGCATGCCGTCCTCTAACCACCTATACACTTCTCTTTCACACCTTCAATTACTCAGGTGGTACTTATACACTCCAGCAAACACCCTGTCACTCCCCATGCACTCCTCCAGTCAGCCATCCAGCACCATGTACTAATCCATTCACTGTGCCAAAACCCAAACACTTATAAATTCATCCAGGCACTCTCCTTGCAGTACTCTAATCATTCAGTCAGTACCCAAGTACTCATGCAGTGACCCAGGCTTTAACACATGCACTGCTACAAACCCCTGTCCACTGGGCATGCCGTCTTCTAACCACCTACACACTTTTATTTCACACTTTCAATCACTCAGGCAGTTCCTATACACTCCAGCAATCACCCTGTCACTCCTCCTGCACTCCTCCAGTCAGCCATCCAGCACCATGTACTAATCCAAACACTGTGCCAAAACGCAAACACTTACAAATTCACCCAGGCACTCTCCTTGCAGTACTCTAATCATTCAGTCAGTACCCAAGTACTCATGCAGTGACCCAGTCCTTAACAAATGCACTGGTACAAACCCCTGTCCACTACGCATGCAGTCCTCCAACCACCTACACACTTGTCTTTCATACCTTCAATTACCCAGTCAGTACCTATACACTCAAGCAATCACCCTGTCACTCCTCATGCAGTCCCACACACAGCCATCCAGCACCATGTACTAATCCAAACACTGCGCCAAAACCCAAACACTTATAAATTCACCCAGGCACTCTCCTTGAAGTACTCTAATCATTCAGTCAGTACGCAAGTACTCATGGAGTGACCCACTTGCTCCTTTCTATTCTTCTCCTGCCTCTTTCTGCACCCCTGTTGCTTCATTCTGCACTTTCCATGCTTCTTTCTGCACCTCTCTTGCTTCTTTCTGCACCCCCGTTGTCTCTTTATGTACCTCTTTGCCTCTTTCTGCACTTTTCTTGCCTTTTTCAGCACCTGTCTTCCCTCTTCCTGCATGTCAGTTGCCTCTTTCTGCACTTTTATTGCTTCTTTCTACACCTCTGTTGCTTCCTTCAGCAATTCTCTTGCCTCTTTCTGCTACTCTTAGTTAGAGGTAGTTTTAATCCCCTTGCCATATTATGTACTAGGGTCATACAGGGGAGGTCATGCCAATCACAGAGGAACCCCAACCCATAGTGTACCCTAGTGTATGTAGGTGTTTTCACTGTATTCTTAGTGTCTTTCAGCATATCACTGGCTCCGGACCTGGTTATTCAGAGTCAGTTATCGCCAGTACCCGTCAGCAAAAAGTTGGGGGCATAGGATGACTTTGCAACAAGGACTCTTTCTGCTCCTCTGTTGGTTCTTTGTGCACATCTCTTGCTTCTTTCTGTACCTTTCTTCATCTTTCTGGACTTCTGTTTTCTCTTTCTGCATTTCTCTTGCTTCTTTCTGCGCCTTTCTTCCTCTTTTTGCGCATGTCCTACCTTTTTAGGGATAGTTTGAAATTAGCATTTAAAAAACCTTTGAAATTCACTGAAAAAACCTTAGGTTTCAGGGACGTTATAGTTAGAAATTAACATTTACGAAACCGTAGAAATCCACTGAAAAAACCACAGGTTTCAGGGATCTTATAGTTAGTTGGACATTTTACTCATACAAAACCAGAGAAATTCGGCCGTTATAGTTAGTTCAGCTAACAATAACTCTCTCCCCCGCAATTCACTGCTGATGACGTCACATATTACATCATTCATGACATGGTCAGTGACATCACTGATGACATCTCAAATGACATCACTGATTACATCACTGATTAAATCATCCACGTGATAATCTGATGCACCTCCTCATACCCTAATATAACCTTTGATACACCCATTCTAAAATACAGACTACCATTTTCGAAACAGTAGACACACCAATACCAGTTAGTACATACCCACTCAATAATTACAAGATCTACACACACATCCACTCATTCACCCATACAGTCACTCATACATGCAGTCATCCATCAATACAGCACTATTATATGCACTCACATATCTATACAGACACTCACACACCGCCACTCATCCAAAGAGCTACTCACACACCAGTCAGTCATGCAAAGAATCAATCACACTCCCATTTACACACCTATACAGTTATACACACACACCACCTCATTTATTCAAACATATACTAACACATACTTACAATCTTATACAATAACTACTACAAGCATGCACTCATCCATACAGCCACTCTCACAATCACTCACTCTCACATATAGTCATTTATATACTCCAACAGCCACATATACTGCCTTCACATATGCAGATACTCACACATGTACCACTGAGGCATCCATTCACTCACCAACACACCCATACACACATTCACCCACCCATACAGCCCTTCACAGATGCACTCTTGAACCCATACACCCAGTGACTCACCCATTTACAGATCTGTGCACGGAGTCACGAACAGACACTCAGGCACCCATACAGATACTCAGACAACCAATCAATAACCCGCATGGACCCTCATTTAGCTACTCACCAACCCATGCAACCGTTTACACACCAACTGACAAACTAAACTGTGTGAATGTCTGCATCAGTCACTAACCCATGCATTCAGTAAGACATATTTAATCACTCACTTATACATTCAGTCATGCACCTACTAAATCATCCGTTCAGACACTTATACACTCACTCATTCTTCAATATACCTTGGTATATATATATATATATATATATATATATATATCATATTTAAACTTTACAGAAACACACATTCACTGGATGATGTCAGCAGTGATGTCATCAGTGATGTCATTTGAGATGTCATCAGTGATGTCATCATTGATGTCACTGACCATGCCATGAATGATGTCATATGTGACATCATCAGCAGTGCATTGCGGGGGCGCGACTTATAGTTAGCTGAACTAACTATAACGGCCGAATTTCTCTGGTTTTGTATGAGTAAAATGTCCAACTAACTACAACATCCCTGAAACCTGTGGTTTTTTCAGTGAATACATATATATATATATGTGTGCAAGGAGTAATAACACTTAGAAGTAAGCAAATACAACTGTTAAATGCATAGTATAAAATACATTAAACAAAATACAAGCAGATAATATTATGGACGTCCCATGCAAGAAATCAGAAAGATATATACACTAAATACATCAGATGCTTACAACCACTGAAGATTTGAATGTGCACATAGACACACTCACACATCACAATAAAAAACACCTCGGATGATTATAACCACTGGTGACTTGAATGAGCACACAGATACACTCACACATCACAAAGTCAATAATCAAAAATAAAATACCTCACCTGCTGCAAACACTGCATCTTAGTCCCACTCCAGACTTGGGGCTTTATAGCCGGGGTTAAGAGCCTCAGCAAGCCGGGTTCTGCTGAGATAGACGCTTCCGTCCCCATTCAGATTCAAAATCCCGTTTTCCAAGTCAACAAACACATGTTTTATAAGGATGTATGACGTTACAACGCATGCTATTACAACGCCTACCTTTACAACGCATTTTTTACAACGCAAACACTACTACAACGCAATACTTTACAACGAATACTGTTACAACGCCACACTTATTAACCCCTTCAGTGCCCATGGCGAGCTGGACTCGTCATGGGCCGCGGTGGCGCTGTGCCCATGACGAGTCCAGCTCGTCATAGACCCCGCCCGCTAATGCAACGGCCGGCACTGGGCGGGGAAAGGGGCGGGCACTGAAGGGGTTAAAATACTTAAAAGTGCTTTTACAACGAAAACCATTACAACGCATACCATTACAACGCCAAAAAATATATTTTTTATTAAAAAGTTCAATAAAATCTGGCACGGGATGCAGGGAAATTAGGGGTTTTAGGGTGGGGAAGTGTATTAAAATGTGGAGCATAAATGAACGTAAATCTACTGAAATGCATTACCAAATTAATGCGCGAGTATTAAAATTAATACTCGAGTATTAAAATTAATACTAGAGTATTAAAATTAACCCTCCTATTTCCTCAAAAAATCCGTTTTAACACATTTAAAAGTTTTACACAAATAACGAATAATTAAACAACAGTTCATATACATTGAAATCATGATTATATCAGAATATAAGTAAACGGATTAAAACAGAAGACACATACACATAGTCGCCATTTTATCCATCTCACTTCTAAAACTTGTCCTACAACACTTTCTATGAAAACAATAGCAAAAGACATGTTTCAAAATGGATGCCAAAACGGAGCAAATAAATGAAAACAATACATCTTTTAATGATTTTTTAAATTCTCCTTTTCCACAGCAAAATAAAATATACTAAAAAACAAAACGAACGCTGTTTTAAAAAAAATTAATAGTGACACTGACTAAAACTTATAAATACCAGCAAGACACCATTTTGCAATCAGTTGATTATCAACTACCAGAGAGACCAGACGCAAAAACCTGACCCTCTGACACCTAGGTGCCGATCACGATCCGGCAAAAACCGGGTACGAACCGTCGGACGGAGCATATTCTCCGTCCGACGCGTACCCGGTCGTCAATTTCTACAAACAAGGAATTACGAATCGCACGGGTACACCATGACCGTACGATTCGTAAAAAAGTCCGACCGAACAAAAAAACACCTACCAATGCGATCCGGGAAAGTGCCGACCTGACGTCGGGACGCTCGCAGCCAGCCATTCACGACCCAGGAATCACGATTCGCACCGACGTCACCCCGCACGGTGAATATTTTGCGGCAGCCAAAAACTGCCGGGAAATCAGGACGACGCGAACAAGGACCACCAGTACGCGACGGACAGACGACGACGCGAACAAGGAGGACCAGTACGTGACGGACACACAGGACGACGCCACCAAGGAGGACCCGTACGCGACAGGACGACGCGAGCAAGGAGGACCCGTACGCGACAGGACGACGCGATTGGAGTACCAGTACGCGACGGACAGACATGGACCCGAACCTACGAGTCATCCCTGCCCTCATAGCAGTCCACCTGCTCTACAGGCACCGACGCAGACGCCGCAGAAGGTCAGAATAACTAAGGGAGGGGGGAAAGTGGGGTGGGGTGGGGGTGGCACGACCAGGGCAGGCCACAAAACAACCACATAAGTCACACATGGCCTGGACATACCTGACTCCCATGCCCTGGTCACCACGAGGGGGTGGGGGTGTGTCCTGATAAGCCAGCGACCGCCACAACGGAAGTCCGTCACCACGCGAACCGGCAACACAACCAGACAGGTACGTCCCGTACCCACGCCTGAAGAGCGTGGGTACGAGTCGTACCACGCCCACACACACGTCACCCCAACAATGGCGGGACGGATCGTACCCACGTGGCAAAGGCCTGGGTACGGCCCGCACAAGCATCACATAGCGTGGGGACGGATATGTACGGACCCTACCCCCACCCGCGTATGCATGGAGCGTACCCCCACCCCAACAGTGTAAGTACGACTCGAACCCTCACCCGCGGACGTACGGACCGTACCCCCCATGCCAACAGTGTAAGTACGACCCGTACCCCCACCCGCGTATGCATGGAGCGTACCCCCCATGCCAACAGTGTAAGTACGACCCGTACCCCCACCCGCGTATGCATGGAGCGTACCCCCCATGCCAACAGTGTAAGTACGACTCGAACCCTCACCCGCGGACGTACGGACCATACCCCCACCCCCACCAGTGTAAGTACGACCCGTACCCCCACCCGCGTATGCATGGAGCGTACCCCCATGCCAACAGTGTAGGTACGACCCGTACCCCCACCCGCGTATGCATGGAGCGTACCCCCCACCCCAACAGTGTAAGTACGACTCGAACCCTCACCCGCGGACGTACGGACCATACCCCCACCCCCACCAGTGTAAGTACGAGCCGTACCCCCACCCGCGTATGCAAGGAGCATACCCCCCACCCCAACAGTGTAAGTACGACTCGAACCCTCACCCGCGGACGTACGGACCGTACCCCCACCCCCACCAGTGTAAGTACGACCCGTACCCCCACCCGCGTATGCATGGAGCGTACCCCCCATGCCAACAGTGTAAGTACGACACGAACCCTCACCCGCGTATGCATGGAGCGTACCCCCCATGCCAACAGTGTAAGTACGACCCGTACCCTCACCCGCGTATGCATGGAGCGTACCCCCCATGCCAACAGTGTAAGTACGACCCGTACCCCCACCCGCGTATGCATGGAGCGTACCCCCCATGCCAACAGTGTAAGTACGACCCGTACCCCCACCCGCGTATGCATGGAGCGTGCCCCCCACCCCAACAGTGTAAGTACGACTCGAACCCTCACCCGCGGACGTACGGACCATACCCCCACCCCCACCAGTGTAAGTACGAGCCGTACCCCCACCCGCGTATGCAAGGAGCGTACCCCCCACCCCAACAGTGTAAGTACGACTCGAACCCTCACCCGCGGACGTACGGACCATACCCCCACTCCCACCAGTGTAAGTACGAGCCGTACCCCCACCCGCGTATGCAAGGAGCGTACCCCCCACCCCAACAGTGTAAGTACGACTCGAACCCTCACCCGCGGACGTACGGACCGTACCCCCACCCCCACCAGTGTAAGTACGACCCGTACCCCCACCCGCGTATGCATGGAGCGTACCCCCCATGCCAACAGTGTAAGTACGACACGAACCCTCACCCGCGTATGCATGGAGCGTACCCCCCACCCCAACAGTGTAAGTACGACCCGTACCCTCACCTCGAATGCATGGAGCGCACCCACACCGTGTATGTCCCAAGCGTACATATCCAGAAATTGGAGGTGTGTGTGCAGAGTCCTCCCAGCAGTGCCCAGAGACAGGAGGGTGTGTGCAGAGTCCTCCCAGCAGTGCCCTGAGACAGGAGGGGTGGGTGTGGAGTCCTCCCAGCAGTGCCCTGAGACAGGAGGGGTGGGTGTGGAGTCCTCCCAGCAGTGCCCTGAGACAGGAGGGGTGGGTGTGGAGTCCTCCCAGCAGTGCCCTGAGACAGGAGGGGTGGGTGCAGAGTCCTCCCAGCAGTGCCCTGAGACAGGAGGGGTGGGTGTGGAGTCCTCCCAGCAGTGTCCAGACCCAGGAGGGGTGTGTGCAGAGTCCTCCCAGCAGTGTCCAGACCCAGGAGGGGTGTGTGCAGAGTCCTCCCAGCAGTGCCCAGAGACAGGAGGGTGTGTGCAGAGTCCTCCCAGCAGTGCCCAGACACAGGAGGGGTGTAACACATGTGTGTGATGCCAGAATTACCCACATCCATACTGCCTACAAGGGAACATGTCCCCATGAACTCATGTCAACTGACTCCACACACAAGTACAGTGATCACCAAGTATGCCACGATTGTTGCAGGTGGAGACATGCCCATGCATGCATGGCCAAAGTAGAAGGGCTCCGTCACACACACAGCTCATGTAGACACAGTTCTGCGCTAAACATTGTGAACACCCTGCAGGGAAGAAACTGGGTACACAGAGGAAGGAATACACCCTGGGACATTTGAACCATGCAGTAACTGCTGACATGACCTAAGGAAGTTAGCCAACACCTTGTGATGGCACACAGATCCCAGGGTCGCCCCAAAGAGCAGAACACTACTACAAATCCCACACACCCAAAGCGTTAAACACCACCCAAAACAATGTAGCAGCCCCACCAACACCAATACCACCATAGCAGGAGTGTGAGAATGACAACAAAAATAAGCTTTATTCAGCATGAGCACAATGTCCGTGGATCGCAGGCAGTTCAAATTCAACAAAGGCCATAGGGCAGTCAATGATTCCCAGCTGGATGGGGGACACAGTGGGATGTGTGTCCCCTACCTTGCCTGCACAGTCAAATGCCATCGTCTTCCATACTGGTGAGGGCATCAGGGGGGGGGGAAGCAACAGGCACCGCAGGGACATCAGGGCAAAGGGGCGGCGTTGTGGGTGCAGGGATGGAGGACTCAACCACAGGGGGTGTGTCATGGCCAAAGGCGGAGGCCAGGATGGCACTACACACCTTAGCAAGGTCCTCCAGGGAGTCCCCTGCACCCGAAGTGACCTCAGGCCCCAAGGAGGGGGGGGGGTCAGAGGGATGGGTTGCAGCGCCACCGGGGGAGGGTGGAGACAGGGGGGGAGACTCAACCACCCTGACCGAGGACTTCCTTGACCGCTTGCGTGGTGGCGGAACTGTGGGGCTCAGGGACAGAGCGGCCATGAAGGAGTCTTTGGGGGAGATGTGGCCAGGAGAGCTGAGGGGAGGGGATTTGGAGGGAGTGGATTGTGTGGAATGCGGACTCCCACTCTGGCTGCGTGTCACACGTTTGCCCCCCGACCCAGTGGGTGTGCCTATCTCACCCTGTGTGTGCGTGTCAGGAGGAGTGAGGTGGACCTTCCCTGCTGGTGTGGTGCCTGTGTCTGTTGTGGTGGGTGCATGCCGACGTCTGGGTGTACGTGGGACAGGCATGGAAGTGGGAAGTGTGGATGGGGCAGGGGTAGGTGGGGGGAGGTCGCGCTGCAGGAGACCCACTGCTGCAGTCAGTGTGGAGTCTATGGACCTCAGCAAGTTGCGTTGGTCAGCCTGCGAAGAATGAATGCCCTCCAAGAATGCCTCGATGTTGGTGAGGGTTTTCCCGTGGGAATGGAGGACATTAAGGATCGCAGCCTGACCAACCTGCATTTGCCGCTGGATGTCCATAGACTCAGCATTGGCGGCAGCTGTGGAGACAGGGGCAGGGGGTGCGGTGCCTGGCAGGAAGGAGACATGCGGTGACCGGGCACGCTGGGAAGGGACACGAGCAAGTGGGAGGCGGCTGATGGGAACTGAGGGGGCGGTGCCAGGTGTTGTTCCACTGTCAGCTGCTGGTGCAGCCTCCGCCAACTCGGAGACATCCTCCTCGGACCTGTCAGCTTCGTATTCTGATGTGCCAGTCGACAGGTCCTCGGCCGCACTATCCTCCGCCTCTGTCCCACTCGATGTGCCAGCCCCGATGTCACGGCTGGCACTGGTGCTCGGTCCCTCCGCCTGGTCTGTGTCCATGTCTCCCTCTGTGTCCCCCGACGATGCTGTGGGCAGGGTGGAGAGACAGAAATTAATCAGACACCTGTACACATCTGTCACATGAGTCCAATCTACATAGTCAACATTGCATAGCCTGAAGAGGAAGATCCCTAACATCTGCTAAACAAGGTACCGATGTAGGGCATGAAACACACAGTTGGTTGAGCCACCATGCCACTGAAATACCATGGAGAGTATGAGACAATAGCTAAAGACAGGAAACGGAGTCTGACATAGCACCCAGGCCCTGGGGACAATCCTGCCCAGCATCTGCACCACACAGCGTTGGTGAAAATACCGATGACCAGGGACAATAACCATGAACTTGAGACACATGCTGCATAGGTAATGCTGCAAACATGCCCAACATTACTCGGTCACTGCACCTTGCGTGTGTGTCCAGTAACATCACACACTGGCCAGACCCAGCAAGTAGAAATCGGGATTTGACACATAGGCATTGCCCGCCCCAAACAACCCCCACACGATGCAAATTGTTGAGACACAGGTGGCACCAACATCTCATAGTCTGGGTGATAAACACAGGGGCAGGCAAAAAGCAAGATTGGACGCCAAACAGCCAAGGTGCGCCTGTACAAATAATGAGGCACCAGTGCCCATCCTCAGATGAGTATAACAAGACACACAGGCACTGGCAACTGTGAGTATGAAGAAGGACAATCAGGTCAGGCTGCACAGTGGACACCTGTACATAATAGCACGTCTATATACATGGTGACAGGGGACAATGGCACAGAGCACAACCTACGCTGTAGACAGTGAGAGTGTCCACGTTGATGATGACACATACAATACTGAGTATAAGGTGCCCCAGGGGACAGTAGTGGGCACGCAACTACATGCTACAGAATGGTCATGACTGCTACACACGTCACCATCCCTGCACTATGCGTATCGCACACTCATGCACATCATGTCACAGGCCACAACATAGGACATGCGCTATGAGGCATGACACATGAGAGACCAACTCCCATGTCTGGAGTCAGCATCAGTGCCAACTGACATGGAACCCACATGCAGTGCACTTGACAGTTCACAGGCAAGGTCCCACAACCTGTTACACACCACCACCACACATGATGCTACAGTCATTGTTCTCGTGGACAAAGCGCCAGCCTACATTACCTTGTGAAGGAGTGACTACACACAGACCAGGGAACACATTGCAAGGAGGGGAAGGGTGGCAGGGGCGCAGCGCTATACTGGGGCAAACAGGATCTGCACAGCACCTTTAAACCCTGCCAGTGAATTCATGCCACAGTGCCCTTACAAATGCCGGTGACACACAACAAACGCACATGTACCTACCCCCTTCCGCCTGCTGCATCGCCTGTAAGCGCCTCTCCAGGTCTGGAAAGACCACCGGCAGCACACGCCTGTGGAGGTGGCTCAGACGGCGGCGGCCGCGGTTCTTGTGGCTCTCAGGTGAGTCCCCCAGCAGGAGCCGTGCAATCCTCCGCGTCCAGCACCGGATATCCTGCCAGCGTTTCCTCACCTGGGACAGGCTCCGCCTCCGACCATCCACACGCCTCACGGCACTGACGGCGGTCAGCCAGATCTGCTCCTTGGCAGTGGCGCCTACCTGTGAGGAAGAACAAGTGACACCACATCAATACACCAGCCACATGTCACATAGAGACATATGAGAACAAATTGGCTGGTTACAACAAGGCATGTCATGCAGCCAACGCATTGCACCTCTGTCATAGGGACATCATCCTCTGGTGAGGGAAAAGGCAGTACGTGCCATAGTGGGTACACAGGTGGAATGATGGCAATGTCACAATCAATGATCAAGGCTCACACTGTGCATCACACCCACCCCTCCTGTCTCAGGGCACTGCTGGGAGCACTCTGTACCCACCCCTCCTGTCTCAGGGCACTGCTGGGAGCACTCTGTACCCACCCCTCCTGTCTCAGGGCACTGCTGGGAGGACTCCACACCCACCCCTCCTGTCTCAGGGCACTGCTGGGAGGACTCCACACCCACCCCTCCTGTCTCAGGGCACTGCTGGGAGGACTCCACACCCACCCCTCCTGTCTCAGGGCACTGCTGGGAGGACTTCGCACCCACCCCTCCTGTCTCAGGGCACTGCTGGGAGCACTCTGTACCCACCCCTCCTGTCTCAGGGCACTGCTGGGAGGAATCAGGCACCCCCCCCCCCTGGTACCCCCCCGACAGTACATGGCATGTGTGTCACACCAGGACACAATGCCGGAAGTCACAGTCAGAACACAGGGACAGTCTGTGGCAGTGGCCTATGCACTCACCTGATACCCTGGTCGCCCATACAGCATGGGGTACTGTGGGAGGATCACATCCAGCAGAGCCATGTTCTCCTCCAGGGTGAATGGCTGTGACCTCTCCACAGCCCTTGACATGGTTCCAGGGAATCAGTAGCAGCAGCTTGGTCGACAAATGCAAATATGTGCAGGCAAGTACTCCCTCATGGGACCTGGCTGCCTTATATGTGCCCTTCTGCCCAGTCTCATGCACAGGAGTACAGAGTGATTGGTCACTCACATTTGCATCCTATGTTTCCACCAATCCCTTCAAACCTAGCAGTCTGTGGGTTCCCTATCAGTTTCATTCTCCTGCATGATGTAACCCCCACAAACACATTGCAACAAAGTAGAACAATTCCAACTGACTTCTGCTGTGCACCTTCCAGAACAATTTCGAAATTTGAACTTTGTCTCCATGACAACCAGCATGCATGTAGGCCTTAATACTTGTCCCCTATGTAATTTGGAGAATCACACACAGGTACGGTGCGTTTCGGGGCCCTAGGGCACCCCAAATGCATGGCAACGGCCCGTACATGCATCCTACGTTCACTATCACTATGGGTCTGCACGCGTATGCGTACACGTAGTGGTATGGACCGTACACATGCATGTACGCTCAATATCACTACGTGTACGCATACGCGTGCAGACCCATAGTGATAGTGAGCGTACATGCGTGTGTACGGTCCGTACCACTACGAGTACGCATACGCGAGGAGACCCATAGTGATAGTGAGCGTACATGCGAGTGTACGGCCCTCTCACTATGGTTCAGCACGCGTATGCGTACTCGTAGTGGTACGGACCGTACAAATGCCTGTACGCTCGCCATCACGATGGGTACACATACGTCAGCACTCCCACAGTGATTTGGAAACATACACAGGCCCTCTTAGCAGCAGTACGGCGGTTTGTACACATCACTGTGGTGATAGGCAACACACAGGTAGGAATAGGGCGGACATACATGTCCATCGATGGACATACTTGTCCAGGAATGGACATCAATGCATCGCCTGTGCATTACTACATGTGTGGGGCACAGGTGTCACAGGCTGTGATGTGGAACATGCCTCCTGAGTGGAGGAGGCACCAGATGTATGATGAGATGTGTACAGGTGTACTGTGTGAGGGTGCAATGTGTGCCAGGCATGCCCTTGACTCCTATGACATGTGTGCATGTCGTACTGCGCACTTGGGGTGAGCGTCACTGGCATGGCACGGACACCAACACACGGAAGTGTCCCATGATGCCCGGTACAGGGGTCATGACACATGACTTGTCACTAGCCACAGTGCACAATGTGACCATGTCATTTATGTGTCCGGGATTTACATCAGGTTGATGTAGTAGCACCCTCAAAAGCTGCAGCCGTTGCAGCAACCAACATGTGTCTGTGTGTAGATTGTCATTGCACACTGTTCCGCACACCATGACACATGTGTTATCGGATGTGAGGTGCACATGTATGCATGGGACACGGAGTAGCGTGACAAGGCCATGTCAGCATCCTCACAAGGAATGTGTGGTGAGTCATGACATGTGCACCTTCATGGCAAGGTGTGTGGGCAGGCCTAGTGTAATGTCATGTGACCTGTGGCTCCGGTGTTCCGCTACCAGTCTCTGCAATCGGCATCCTACTTCTGCTGATGTGTGGGTGTATGTCACTCCTGTGTTGCGTCTGGCTGTTCACTTGCACTGGGACACAGCTATTCCCATGGCGTGGCATGGGGAGGTTCTCAATCTCCGTGTGTAGCTGGGTCTTGGAAGGAGTGTCACCTTGCATCCATACGTGTCCTGGGCATGTAGCACGTATCTGACTCCCTATGTGGCATGTGTGTATTGCCAGATTTACATGTGCTCAGTAGACATGAGTTGTTGTCGTAGTGCACTCACTCTTCCTTGTCACTTCCAAATTACTGCAGAGCGCCGCCTGTTGCCCGAATAATTCCAGACTTGGCTGCCATGCAGGAGAATGACAGGATCCGGCTCTACCGCTTCACCCAACCGTTGATTCTGGAGCTGACGGCGAGACTGGCACCACACCTGCAACCGCAGCACAGGTATCCTACGGCACTGACACCCCAGCTGAAGGTAATGGCTGCCCTACATTTTCTTGCCACGGGTACCTTCCAAAATACCATAGCTCATGTTGGTGGCATGTCCCAGAGCATGTTCAGCGGTGTGCTGCATGAGTTCTTGGAGGCCATGTTGATTCACCTGGATGACTTCATCAAGTTCCCAACCCCTGAACAGATGACAGAGGTCAAGCGTGGATTCTATGCCCTGGGAGGGATGCCCCATGTCATTGGGTCCATAGATGGGACACATGTAGGTTTGGTACCACCACACGCACGGGAGGTGGCATACCGAAATCGAAAGCACTACCACTCCATCAATGCCCTTGTGGTGTGTCTGTCCAACATGGTGATTTCACATGTCTGTGCTCGTTTTCCAGGATCAGCACACGATGCCTACATCATGAGGCGTAGCGGGATGCCTGATATGATGATGCAGCTGCGCAACGAACGGGCATGTGTTGTTGGTGGGTACAGTCTGTCTGTCCTGTATTCTGTATAGCCGAGCAGCACGACCGCTTCGCCAGTTCTAACGATATCCATGTGCTTTCCATGTAGGGGACGCTGGCTATCCCAACATGCCTTGGCTGCTGACACCTCTCCGCAACCCCATCACGCCGGCCCAGCTCCGCTACAACACCGCCCATGGCCGGACAAGGCGTGTGATAGAGAGGACGTTTGGCATGCTGAAGAGCCGATTCCGGTGCCTCCACAAGACCGGCGGCGCACTCCCATATGCCCCGGCGAAGGTTTGCAAGATCTTCATGGTCTGCTGCATGCTGCACAACATGGCAGTTGAAAGAGCTGTGCCACTCATCCTGAATCAACATGACGAGGACCATCCACCCGTGGAGGACGAAGGCCTTGGCAATGGGGCTAGTGATGTGGAGGATGTGGAGCCGCAAGAGGACATCCGGACTCGGCTCATACGCGACTTCTTTGCTTAGTGGTGAGTACCAGTGTCTGAGTGTGCACGCCTTGGTCCCCGTGTGGCATGTGTTGTGATGTGTGTGTCCACCTGCATGTATGGCACGTGAGTCAGAGGTGTGTGTGGGTGTGTCACTGGAGTGATGGTGGCAGTGATGGTAGTATTTCCCCAGTCATAATTGTGACCTAGCATGTTGTCATCCATACATGTGTCGAGTCAATGCACATGCAAGTGGCTGTGCTTTTTGTGGCTGACTTCTTGTGTGTCTCTCTTCCCCAGGTACCTGCGCATGCCATCTGCTGGTTGCATTGTTGTGGCACTGCTATTCCTCATGGACATGGCATCGTGGGCTGACTCAGCGTTACAGGCACGGACACGTTTGGAAGTCTCCATGGGGTAAGGGATGCATCTGGGGTGTATTGGGTGTGGCAGTTGTTCACGATGTGTGCACACTGCCCAGGTCGGGGTTTGGTTCCTCTGCAGTCATGTGGCATCCCCATGGGACACGACATGCAGCTGGGTACACCAGAATAGATGGGCTGCCTGGTTGTCAGTCATCAGTGATGGGATGGTGGATTGTGATGATGGCATCAATGTGTGTGACACTGCCCTCGGACACATACGGTTGACATTGGCTTGACATGGCGTGGGACTTCCACATCAGCGGATCTATGGTGTATGGCAGGCTCTCCGTGTGCAGCTGTGGGTATTTAGCTGTTAGCCGACGCTTGTGTGCCAGTACCATGGCTATCACGCATTTGTGCTGCAGAAGGGGGGTGCCAGTGTTTGAGCCACATGTTACTCCACATGATGTGTTCATGTGTACTTCAAGTTGCCTCTGCAATCCCAAAAACATGACTATTAAAGGTGTCCCTATGCCTCCAAGGTGCCTCTGCTCAGTCAATGCTGGTGTGTTGGCACGGTGCATCCTGCATGTCTGGCATGGTATTCCCAGATTGT
This sequence comes from Triturus cristatus, assembly GCF_964204655.1. NCBI lineage: Eukaryota > Metazoa > Chordata > Amphibia > Caudata > Salamandridae > Triturus > Triturus cristatus. The sequence goes on from NC_140586.1 coordinate 945,736,936, forward strand.
GGCTATGTGTCAATGTGTCGAGTGGCAAGATGCAAGCTGTGTGTGTGTGCTGAGACTGTGTATTGGGCATGATGTCCATGACTGTGTGGGTAGTGTGACATGTGCCATCCCCATGCATCCAACGTTGGCCAGGCCCCCATTCTCTGCATCCACCGGACTCAAGCTTGCAGGACATGGTTCTGCCACCTGTCTACACGTACCTGGGTGCCCCCCAGGACACGGGCCAGGTTCCCTGACCTCTGCGCATGACTGTTGCTGTACTCAATGTGTCTGTCAGCACGGTTGTTCGGCCACCCCCTCAGCTGGTTCTGACCATCACGGGTGTGTATGGTGCTCCATGTCTGTCTTGCCTAATAAACTGTGACCCATGTGTCCTGTGCCAGACTCAGGCCCCAGGGTGTGGATGGTTGAAGTGAACAGATGACTCAGGCATGTTTAGACTGTACAAGACACATGTTAGGTAATAATGCTACCAGCAGGCATCTACTCTTAATAGTGTGATTTATTATGGGGGGGGGGAGGGGGGGGGACAAAGTGAGGGGCTTTCCGGGATTAGGGAATCCAAAGTTCAGTAGGGGAGTTGGTGTCCTTGCCATTGGAAATCCTCAGAGTCCATGCCACAGTCTTTGTCAACATTGGTCAGCCAGTGACCAGCAGGGCCATGTGGCAGAGAATGTCTCTTGATGCTGTGATGCTGTTGCTCCAGTGGGCCAGGTGCCAGGCCAGGTGTCCTGGGAGATGGTGATGTAGCAGCCACCCTCACGGTCCTTTCCGTGGACGACCCGGCTTCCTGCGGGGAACCTCAGCAGCAGGCCGTGACGACGTCTGGGATGCTCCGTCGGATGTTTCCTCCTCCTCCTCATGATCCCTCCCTGTGGGTGGTGATGTTCTCCGCCTTCTGGCACAGGGAGGGTCGGCCATGGTGTCGGCCATCCGACGGAGTTCAGCGTGAATCCCCTGGGACGCCGTCACTTGCTCAGCCTGTCTGTCCTCCATCCTCCGTTGGTGTAGCTGTAGACAGGCTATTAGCTCCGCATGTTGCTGGGCCTGCTGGACCTTGATCCCCTCGAGGACGGACACAACCTGGGCCATGCCCGTGGTGTCCTGCCGGTATGAGTCCAGGATGTTACGGACATGTGAAAATACCGGATCCCCAGCCAACTGGTCAGGCTCGCGCCTCCGCCGTCCTCCACTCCCACCACCCCTGCCCACTTGCGTCTGGCCTGCACTTGTGGGCACATCGGGTCTCCGGGACCCCTGAGGGGTGGCATTGGCGTTGTCGCCTGCCTCCTCCTGGGTGCCCGGGACACCGTGTCCCTCCTGGCGAGCCTGGCTGCATTGTGGTGTTGGGGCAGGGATCCTGGGTGTCTCCTGGGATGTGGCAGGAGTGGGGGTGGTGGTTGGCACGGTTGTACCTGACGCAGGTGCTGCAGGTGGTTGGACACCAGAGGGGCCAGGTCGGTCGGGGTCGTCCGCAGAGTGGTGAGAGTGGTCGCTGCCGGTGGGATCGGTCTCCTGCAGATCCGGGTCCTGTGAGTGTTCCCCCCCAGTGTTGGGGGGTGCAGCACGACGTTGACCTGTGTGTGAGAGAGAAAATGTTAATTTTGATCCATGCAACATCCATGTTTCATCCGTTACAAAGTTGGCACATTTCCTCTTGGAATTAGGATCTGTCTTGCATTCCACTCACAGTGCACTTGTGCATGTGTGTGTCCCTTGTGCACCAATTTGGCCCCTTTAACTATGTGTGGCACAGTCTTACTTGCTGCGTCAAGTGTGACTGCAGTCAGCAGTGGAGTGTGCATGTGTGCCAAGCTATGCATTTGCGCCTTCCTTGTAGCACTGTACATGTGCACATGGAGTGGATCCACACACTCATATGATGCAGGTGGCTGTCCTTGTGCTCGTGTACAGGTTGTGACATGGCCCTGCGTTTTGCCATGATGAAGAGGGGGGGTTCTGGCACTGGCCACCCTTGTCTACATGCACGCAGTCCACCTGCTGACGAGCAGACATTCCCACACACCACAGGACTGATTTGCTCTCCCTGTGTCTCCCTCCTTCTCTGTCCCCCTCTCCCTCCCTCTCTGTCCCCCTCTCCCTCCCTCTGTGTCCCCCTCTCCCTCCCTCTGTGTCCCCCTCTCCCTCCCTCTCTGTCCCCCTCTCCCTCCCTCTGTGTGTCAGCCTCCTCCCTCTGTCCATCTTCCTGTGTCTCCCTCCCTCTCTGTCCCCCTCTCCCTCCCTCTCTGTCCCCCTCTCCCTCCCTCTGTGTGTCAGCCTCCTCCCTCTGTCCATCTTCCTGTGTCTCCCTCCCTCTCTGTCCCCCACTCCCTCCCTCTCTGTCCCCCTCTCCCTCCCTCTGTGTCCCCCTCTCCCTCCCTCCGTGTGTCACCCTCTGTCACCTTGGCCCAGCTTCCTGGGCACACACTGTTAGCAGATCTTTGAGTGGCCCTTGGCCTGTTGATGTGAGTTTGTTTCTGATCTCCAGGCACCCATTTTGTCTGCTGTGTGTCTGTGCGCTGCTGCTGTGGTGGTGTGTGCTGCCACTCTTTCACACTGTTGGCTGTTCATTGGCTGCTGGCATGTGCAAAACAGTGCCTTCACCCCCATGTGTTGATGCAAGGCATCCGCCATTTGCTGGCAAGTCATTCCTGTGTTGGGACACAGTGTTTGTCTGGCTGTGACCTAGGCCATATGGGCAGAGGGCATTGTTGTCTGCTTTGGAGTCGCACTATGTGATTCTTGGTGCCCAGCCTCCCGCCATCCGGGTTACCGTGTCATGTGTTGTTGTCTTCTGTGGCCTGTGACTTGACATTGTCCAGCTGGGTGCATGGGGCATGGTGGCAGCAGTGGCATGTGCCTGCTCATGGAGTGTGGTTGAGTAATGCGATGGCTTGTGGTGGTTGCGTGCCTGTTATTAATTTTGGTTGTGGTTGCAGTTCCCCCCATGTGAGGTGCGTTGTTTGTGTACTCACCCGGGTCTCGGAGTCCTTCTACTCCTTCAACTGCCTCCACCGGCAGTATGGCCATCACCCTCTCCTCCCAGGGATGGTACTGTACGGGTCTGCGGGAGGGCCCTCCTCCGGTGGACTTGGCCTGGTCGTGTTCCTCCTGTCTCTTGGCTCTGACCCTCCTCCGCAGATCGTACCACCTGTTCTGGCAATCCTGCTTGGTCCTCCTGGTGTCCGCAACAGCATTCACAGCATCGACGATGGTCTGCCACATGGCTGTTTTGGCTGCCTGGCTGGTGCTTCTGACCAATGTTCCAAAGATCTGTGGCTCGACTCTGAGGATTTGATCAACAAGGACCTCCAACTCTCGGTGACTCAACTTTGGATTCTTGGTAGTGGGCATGGTGAGGGGTGTGGGTGGGGATGGTGTGGGTGTGGGGGGTGTGTGGATGTTGGGGGGGGTGTGGATGGTTGTGTGTGTGTGTGAATGTGATGAGAGGGTGTTTGTGAGGGTGGTCGTGTGAAGGTGTGCAAGTGTAAGATGTGGTGTCGCTTGTAGTCTGGTTCTGTGGTGTCTGGCAGCAGTGGGTCTGTTGCAAAGGCTCATGGTTTGTGTGTGTGGGCCCTTTTTATTGGTCCATGGGTGGGTGTGGCAGTGTTTGAATTTTGGGTGGGTGTGTTATAAGGAGTGGTGGTGTATTGGGCCTCTGTTTGTTTTTGACAGTTGCAGGTCAGTGATTGTGTTATTTTAGTGGTTGTTGGCCATGTTTAGTGGCTGTGTGCCTTTCGAATGGTGTATTGTTGAGTTGTTTTGTTTTGTCCTTGTTGTGTACGTGCGTTTTGAGCGTGTGTACGGTGTGTACATGGGCCATTTGGTTGTACGATTTGGTCCTTGTGTGTGGCTTTGTACGACTCGTACATGCGGTTGTGATGTTGGGGCATGGGGTGCGCTCCGTACTTAGGAGGTTGTGTTGGGGGTGCGCCAGGAACGTACTGGGGTGGGGGTACGACTGGAACGTACTGGGGTGTGGGTAGACGGGGCTATGACACGTCCTGGGGTGGGGGTGTGGCTCGCACGTACTGGGGTGTAGGTACACGGGGGGTACGACACGTACAGGGGGGGGGTGTACATGGACGGTGGTACGACACGTACTGGGGTGGGGGTACGACTGGAACGTACTGGGGTGTACATAGACGGTGGTACGACACGTACAGGGGTGGGGGGGTGTACATTGACGGTGGTACGACACGTACAGGGGTGGGGGGGTGTACATTGACGGTGGTACGACACGTACTGGGGTGGGGGTACGACTGGAACGTACTGGGGTGTACATAGACGGTGGTACGACACGTACAGGGGTGGGGGGGTGTACATTGACTGTGGTACGACACGTACAGGGGTGGGGGGGTGTACATTGACGGTGGTACGACACGTACAGGGGTGGGGGGGTGTACATTGACGGTGGTACGACACGTACTGGGGTGGGGGTACGACTGGAACGTACTGGGGTGTACATAGACGGTGGTACGACACGTACAGGGGTGGGGGGGTGTACATTGACGGTGGTACGACACGTACTGGGGTGGGGGTACGACTGGAACGTACTGGGGTGTAGGTAGACGGGGCTATGACACGTACTGGGGTGGGGGTGTGGCTCGAACGTACTGGGGTGTAGGTACACGGGGGGTACGACACGTACTGGGGTGGGGGTACGACTGGAACGTACTGGGGTGTAGGTAGACGGGGCCATGACACGTACTGGGGTGGGGGTGTGGCTCGAACGTACTGGGGTGTAGGTACACGGGGGGTACGACACGTACTGGGGTGGGGGTACGACTGGAACGTACTGGGGTGTAGGTAGACGGGGCTATGACACGTACTGGGGTGGGGGTGTGGCTCGAACGTACTGGGGTGTAGGTACACGGGGGGTACGACACGTACTGGGGTGGGGGTGCGACTGGAACGTACTGGGGTGTACATAGACGGTGGTACGACACGTACAGGGGTGGGGGGGTGTACATTGACGGTGGTACGACACGTACTGGGGTGGGGGTACGACTGGAACGTACTGGGGTGTACCTAGACGGGTGGGGGTATACATATACGGGGGGTACGTGTCGGACGTACGGGGGCTGGGGGGAGTGTTGGGCACGTATGCGGGCACATGTCTCCATGGTTGCTATAGGTGTTCGGTGCGGACGGTGTTTTTTCCATACGGTTGTAGGCTCGGACGCACGGGATGGATCGTGATTCCTCGGTCGGACTTGGATTTTTACGTTTGTAAGGTAAATCGTCCGAGGACGTGTCGGACACATTTTCCGACCCGAGGACGTGTGGGGAATGATTCCCGGTGCGGTTCGTATGGACTTTTTCCCATGCGAATCGTGATTGCCAGTTCGTACGGCACTTGTACGATTCGTACGGTAAAAAGACCCGATACGAGTCGCACGGGGGAATTTTTTACCGGATCGTGATCGGCACCCTAGACTGTGACCTCGACTGAGAGAACACTGCAATCCTTTTGAGAAGCATTGTTACTTTCCATCTACTAGTAAGTTACTAATATATTTTTACACCTTGTTTTGTCCAAAATCATGTTTTATTTCCATACAAAATGTGCTTTAAAAATAATTTTATTAATTTATAAAATGTACTGTTTCAAAAAAAAATTCTCTGAAGTAACTTTAATATATACCAACTTAAAACATCTATTTTTTTTTCCTAAAACAGAAAGTTGCTTTTCTATCAAAAGCAAGATAACGTTTGCCTAATTTTCCTTCACCTCAACGTAATCGACTCACCTTTGCTATTGTGAAGGTAAATGATTTAATATTTTTTTTTAAATTCTTTTAATTTAAAAATATATTTTTAGCATTAGCAAAAGTGTTGTATGGTATAGGGGTAAAAAAAAATTTATTTTCAACATTGACGCAGCATCATAAACGAAATTGTGCGATGGTGCAGGGGTAACAATTACTAATATTACTGCACTTAGGTACAGCAGTAGAGAAAGCGTTTGATGGTGCAGGGGTAACAATTACTATTCTAAGTCCAGGAAGGTGCAGCAGTAGGGAAACTGAGGGATGGTGTAGGAGTATCCATTACTACTCTAAGTTCATAATGTATTGAAAGTGTAGTATGTTTAGGAGTACCAATTATTTTTCATTCTCAAGTGTGATGCAGTACCATGGAAAATATGATATGTTATGTAGTTACAGTGAAATAAAAAATCAGATTTACAAACAATTTTTCACATTTTTTATTTTTAAGCAAAGTTGTCTTAACTTTTTTTTTTTTTTTCATTTTCACAGACAATCGGTTGCAACTTTGTGGATAAAATCTGTAAAACAAATAACTCAAACCTCCAGCCAGCAGTAAAATACCACAGCAGCAGACAAACCAAGAAACGAAACAGCTAAAGCAAAAGGTAATTTAAATTTACACTGTTATAAATCCAACAATGTAATAGTCAAACCTATTTCTATTGTAACTCCAGGAAGGTGTAGATGTAGGGAAAGTGTTGGATGGTGTAGGGGTATAATTTACTATTGTAACTCCAGGAAGGTGCAGCAGTAGGGAAAGTGTTGGATGGTGTAGGGGTAAAATTTACTATTCTAACTCCAGGAAGGTGCAGCAGTAGGGAAAGTGTTGGATGGTGTAGGGGTATAATTTACTATTCTAACTCCAGGAAGGTGCAGCAGTAGGGAAAGTGTTGGATGGTGTAGGGGTACAATTTACTATTCTAACTCCAGGAAGGTGCAGCAGTAGGGAAAGTGTTGGATGGTGTAGGGGTAAAATTTACTATTCTAACTCCAGGAAGGTGCAGCAGTAGGGAAAGTGTTGTATGGTGTAGGGGTATAATTTTCTATTCTAACTCCAGGAAGGATGCAGCAGTAGGGAAAGTGTTGGATGGTGTAGGGGCTAAAATTTACTATTCTAACTCGAGGATGGTGCAGCAGTAAGGAAATTGTTATCTAGTAATACTTAAATACAATGTTATAATTTCAAACATTTAATCCAAATTTGCATTTGTCACCAACGTTGTCAATGTTTTTTTTTTTTTCATTTTTCCAGACAATTGTTTGCAACTTTGTCGAAAAAATCTGTTAAAGACATAACTCAAAACTCCAGCCAGCAGGCCAATACCACAGCAGAAGACTCACCAAGGATAGAAATCCATAAAAAACAAGGTATTTTAAAACAACACTGTTATAAAACCATCAATATATTTGTCAAACCATTTACTTATTAATTTTAATAAGATCCCCAAATGCATAAAATATGGTTTGTAGTAGGAATAACGTATTATTCTTACTCCAGGAAGGTGCAGCAGTATGGAAAGTGTTGGATGGTGTAGGGGTACAATTTACTATTCTAACTCCAGGAAGGTGCAGCAGTAGGGAAAGTGTTGGATGGTGTAGGGGTACAATTTACTATTCTAACTCCAGGAGGGTGCAGCAGTAGGGAAAGTGTTGGATGGTGTAGGGGTAAAATTTACTAGTCTAACTCCAGGAAGGTGCAGCAGTAGGGAAAGTGTTGGATGGTGTAGAGGTACAATTTAGGGAAATTTACTATTCTAACTCCAGGAAGGTGCAGCAGTAGGGAAATTGTTGGATGGTGTAGGGGTACAATTTACTATTCTAACTCCAGGAAGGTGCAGCAGTAGGGAAAGTGTTGGATGGTGTAGGGGTATAATTTACTATTCTAACTCCAGGAAGGTGCAGCAGTAGGGAAAGTGGTGGATGGTGTAGGGGTACAATTTACTATTCTAACTCCAGGAAGGTGCAGCAGTAGGGAAAGTGTTGGATGGTGTAGGGGTAAAATTTACTATTCTAACTCCAGGAAGGTGCAGCAGTAGGGAAAGTGTTGGATGGTGTAGGTGTACAATTTACTATTCTCACTCCAGGAAGGATGCAGCAGTAGGGAAAGTGTTAGATGGTGTAGGGGTAACATTAGAGCTAGTGTATTTACTTTTACATCCTAATTTGTTTTTCTTCTCTTCTCTTTTCAGATAATGTCTAGTCTTGAAGCAGCTAAATACATTAAATCGAGGAAAGGAAAAAATTTATTAAACCATGCAGGATACATATATAGTAAGGAAAGAATAAGTTTTCCTAGAAATCATTGGAGGTGTGTGCAATACTACACTACCCATTGCAGTGGCAGAGCGGTTACACTTGATAATTTAGTTGTGAAAACAACAGAACATAACCACTCTGCCTCTGCAATGGATGTAGAAATAAGAGAAACTGTTAATGAAATGAAAGCTATTGCAAGCACCTCCAATGATTCTACAGGACCCATTTTACGAGAGGTTGCACAGCATGTCCCCAGTCATGTTGCTAGTAACATGCCTATAATTCCTAATCTGAGACGAATTATTCAAAGACAAAAGCAGGCAAGTAACATCCAATTATCTACACCACATACTTTTTCAGATATTAGAATTCCACATGATCTTTCTATTTCTTTTTCTGATGAACCTTTCCTTTTACATGACAACCAAAACCCTCAGAAACGAATTCTAATTTTTAGTACCCCACGTAACCTTGCAAAGTTAGAAAATAGTGAAATTTGGATGATGGATGGGACGTTTAAAAGTACACCCCATCCTTTCACTCAAATTTACACTATACATGCTAAAATTAACAATAATGTAATTCCCTTAGTATAAAGTTTGCTACCTGATAAGACTTCTGCAACATACTCTGAACTTTTATCAGTTATTAAAAGTAAAACATCTCAAAGTCCTAGGAAAATAATAATTGATTTTGAATTGAGCATGATCAATGTGATCAATAAAACGTACACGGATACCCAAATTCAGGGATGTTTTTTCCATTTTTCCCAGGCTTTTTGGCGTAAATTACAAAAAACATCCCTAGTTGCAGATTATTCTCGTGATAGCAAACTACAGTTTGAACTAAAAAAATTAACAGCACTTTGTTTTGTTCCTCCCGATAGTGTGGACGAGTACTACACTGCTATTATAGAATCTGTTTTTTTTACAAGTAATGAAGAGAAATTGGCACCCATCCTAAATTATTTCGAGGACACATGGATTGGGCACCTAAGCAGATCGGGTCGCAGGAGGAAGCCACGATTCCATGTGGAGTGGTGGAACTGCTACACGAGCTGTTTAGAGGGAGAAGCAAAAACAAACAATGCCATTGAGGGATGGCATAACTCCTTCAACCATACTATTGGCAAACCTCATCCAAATTTCTACTCTTTCTTGCAAACTTTGAAGAAGGAGCAAAGTTTTCAAGAAATGAGACTTGCCCAAACACTTGCAGGTAGTCTAAACCCACGAGTAACTGTCAAAACTAGGGAAATGTCAGAGAGACTATTGGCTATATTACAACAATTTACGTTGTGTGTGGCTCTAGACTACCTGGAAAATCTTTCTAACATTCTTTCTTTCTAAAACTAGTTATGTACCTACTTTCTTGCTTTGCCTCAAATTTAAATATTCTTTAATTACAATTGGCATACAATTATTTTTCAAACATTTTTTCAAATTTACAAGTCGGGTCTCCTAATTATTGTATTTTATTTCCAAATCTTCATTTTTTCCTAAACAACCAATGTTTCCAAAGCAACTTTTCCATAATAATCGACCAACTTTCCAAAAATCAAACGCAAGTAAATAATTATTAGAAAACTTCCTAAGTAACTACCACCATTAAAATCCACAAAAATTCTATGTATTCAAAATTCCATTAGTCAATCCATTTTCCGAAATGCACATTGCTGCATAAACACCAAATTAATAACAATCTTTTTTTTCACAAATTATAAATACGCAATTTTTTTTTTCTAAAAATGAAGATATTCATTTGTAATGGTTCCGAAGTTTTGTAATAAACATTTTTAATAGTAACTTTTACAGTTACTTAAATTTTTTAATGAAACAATACATTTTCGCGACCCGACATAGGCATACATTAATGACATGAACGTGGACATGTTTTTAAACATTTAAAAGATCAATTAGTTTTTCCGCAACCTCTCCTTATTCTTTTTTTACTATATATGTATCTTGTTTTAGCGTTATATCTATAAATAAATGTGAAAAAGTTTCCTACCTTGACGCAGATCAGCTTCCTGCTGCTTCCTCCTCCGATGCTCTTCAAAATGGCGCCTTACGTCTACGTTCACGTCATGACGTCATCGCGTGCATCAATGTTAAAAAAGGACTATTTTATTTACTTTTTCTATAAATAAATGTTAATTAATGTAAATAAATTATGTATATGTTTTGTAATAAATGTACATTATGTTATAAAAAACAATAAATCCAAAATGTTTTTTCTATGTTTTTTGCAATAAAGAAATATTTAATAAACCTTATTTGTTTACTGTTATTTATTTTTAATATTGTTATTTAAACATGTAAAATGTTAATTATAATTTGTAAATTTACTAAATGTGTTCCTTACCTCGACTCTATTTTCTTTTTCCTTTCAAACTTGCTTTTTCTTCTCTTTTCGCTCCTTCTTTTCTTGTTCCGCGGGTTGTATATTCTTAAGCTGCCAAAATAAATGAAGGACAATTTAGCACATAGACTTCAATGCAAAAGCGTGGGAATTTTTTTAAAGTAAGTTCTATATTCATAGTTCAATTTTAGTTTGTATTAATTTTATGTTAAAATAATTTTAAATAACTCTATAATTATTTTATATATAATATATTTTTTTTTACATTTTTTATATTTCATATTTTAATACTCCAAAATTACTTTTTCATTTTTAAAATACTTTTTTTCATTGATTACATTTTAATTTTGTAGGTTAAAAATACTCAAGTATTAACATTTTTTAATACTATTCATATATTTAATTTTTTCAAAATAATTATAATAATTTATACACAATAATTACTTTTTCAAATTTTTAAAATGTATTATTCAATATTAATATTAAAATATTAATTATTTATTTTTAACATACTCCAAAGGTACTCAATATTACTACTCATTTATTATTATTTTTTTTTCAAAAATCTCTTTTTTAAAAAAAAAAATACTAAAGTATTAATATTTCATAATACTAGTCATATATTTTATTTTTTCATATTTATTTAATTAATTTATGCACAATAATTATTTTTTGAATAAAGTATTTATTTTTAATATTAAAATATTAATTAATTTTAACATACTCCAAATGTACTTTTTTAAAAATAATTTTTAAGTATAAATTACATTTTTAAAAAGAAAGATAAAAATACTCAAGTATTAAACTCTCACAATACTACTCTTTTTTAATTCCTTTTTAAAAATACTCTTTCTAATTTTAAAAGTACTCCAGTATTAATCTTTTAAAGTACTACTCATATTTTTACATATTTCTTAAATTTTAAATAATTAATACTCAATAATTACTCTTTCATATTTTTCTATTATAGTATTTAATATAAATAATAAAATATTAAATTATTTTGAAAACATACTCAATAATTACTCTTTCATATTTTTCTATTATAGTATTTAATATAAATAATAAAATATGAATTAATTATTTTGCAAACATCATAAATAAAAAAAAGTAAAAAATGCGTTGTAATGGTATATGCGTTGTAAAAGTACTTACCATATAACAGCATGCGTTGTAAATGCATGCGTTGTAAAAGCTTTTGCGTTGTAAAAAATGCGTTGTAATAGCATTACGTTGTAAAAGTTGCGTTGTAAAGGTTGTTTCCCGTTTTATAAGCTCGAAGCACTAGAAGTTTCTGAGAAGATGTCCTCTGTGCCAAAGAAGCTTTCTAGAGTTGGCCACTCTCCATGCAAGCATTCTAAAGGCAAAAGAGTTTTCACATATCCTTCTGAGCTCTCACATGTTCCAACCACTTATCTAAATGAAGCGCAAAAGCTCAAGCTAGCCAGAGTCAGAATTCAAGATGGCATGAGGGCATGTCAAAGCCAATAGTAAGAACTTCATAATACTTCCCAATGTATAACACAATGCACATTTGTTCACTACTGCTTATAGCATCACACACTTCGTCTCCCAATGTACAACATATTAGACATTTAAGCACCACTGCCTCTAACTTTGCACTCCGAAACCAAGAAGTACATTCCACACCTCTCTCTCTCTCATGCTTTCAAATGCTCATCCGACACGATCTGTTCCTTGCAGGGCTGTTCTACTATGTAAAAGCACTCCCCCTCTCTGCAACTACTAGGATACACAAAAGAAATCGTCAAGGAAAAGTGCACATGCAAGAAAAATGATGTTGTACATTCAAAAAAATAACTAAAGTCAATTAAAACAATGGTGGTCAAAGGTCATCACGCGGTTCCCAATATATGGGAGTGCCTCTGGCACTACAGGCGGCCAGGTATGGGAAAAGGCACGGCCGTCGCTCCTGCTTTGTGAAGTAGCGAGGAGTGAGGGTGAAGGAGAGGGCAGCGGACGCAGATGCCTGATGGGTTGGTGGAGATTTTGTTTGTGGTTTAGGTAGGCTGGTCCTTTATTGTGTAGGGCCTTGTAGGCATGGGAGAGCATCTTTTGTGTAAGGGACCCAGTAGAGTGTTGGTGAGGTGGGGGTACTGCCGGCTCACCTTGGGAGATCGAGGATTAGCCTGGCTGCTGCGTTCTGAATGGTCTGTAGTCTGTGTGGTAGCTGAGTAGGGACTCCTATGTAGAGTGTGTTGCCGTAGTCCAGGCGGCTGGTGATGAGGGTCTGGGTCACGGTGCGTCTGGTGCTGATGGGGATACACTTGAACATTTTCCAGAACATGCGGAGTGTGAGGAAGTACGCTGAGGATACTGAGATAATCTGGTTTTTAATGTTGAGCCTGTTGTCAAGTATGATGCCAAGGTTGCTGGCGTGGTCCGAGGGTGTGGGAGCGGGTCCCAGTTATCCTGTCCACCAGGTGTTGTTCCAACTATTGCCTTTGTTCCTGAAGATGAGTACCTCCATTTTGTCAGAGTTGAGCTTGAGGCAGTTGTTTCTCATCCAGCTGGCGAAGCTGGTAATACACCTGTGGAAGTTAGCTTTGGTGTTGGTGGGGTCAGCAGATAGGGAGAGTATGAGCTGGGTGTCGTCAGCGTATGATATGATATTCATACCGTGGGCTCTGACCAGGGTGGCTAGAAGGGTCATGTATGCATTGAACAGGGTGGGACTAAGTGAGGTACCTTGGGGGACCCCACAAATTATGTTCATAGGGCCCGAAGTGGTAGCCGGACACTCTGAGTCCTTTCGGTGAGGAAAGATGCAATCCAGTTGAGGACATCCCCTTGTATTTTCATCTGGTGGAGTCTATTTAGGAGGGTGTGAAAGACATGGCATTGAATACTGCTGAGAGGTCGAGGAGGGTCAGGGCTGCGGTGTACCCCTGATATCATCGCTGGCTGTGATTAGGGCGGTTTCTGTGCTGTTGTTTGAGCAGAACCCAGATTGGAATGAGTTTGGGAGGTTGTTGTTCTCCAGGTGGTTGGTGAGTTGGTGATTGATGGCTTTTTCCAGAACTTTTGCCGTGAAAGGCAGCAGTGAGATGGGCTGGTAGTTCTTGAGTTCTTCCAGGTTTGCAGAGGTTTTTTGAGGAAGGGTTTGATTTCCACATGTTTCCATTCCATTGGGATAGAAGCTGCAGTGATGGAGGAGTTGTGGATTGAGGTGGGATCTTTGCTGATGGTATTGTTTCCCGGGTTGAACATGTGGTGGGGACAGGGGTGCCTGGGTGCTCCTGAATGTTGAGAGGGTACCACGCTGTGATCTGTAGTGTTGAGGTGGAGTCTGTTAGGTTGAGAAGGTTGTGGATGTTGGAGATAGGTGGTTGGGGGTCGAAGTGTTCTTAGATAGACAAGATGTTCCCCCTCAGCGCCTTGAGACCCTCATGGGTGAGTAGCGCGCTATATAAACCCCCTAATTGATTGATTGATTGAAGAAGTTTTCAAGGGTGTTGCAGAGTGTCTGGGAGGGGGTGATGGTGTTCTCAGATGATTGGCGGTTGGAGAACTGTTTGACAACGCTGAACAGTTCTTTGCTGTGGTTGGAGCTGGCTTTGATGTGGGCTGTCAGATAGTCCTTTTTTAAAACTTTTTTCAGGTGTAGGTGGTAAAGGTTTAGAGCCAGTTTAACGCTGGCCTGATCGCTAGGCGATTTGCTGGAACACCAGATCCTTTCTAGTCTTTTGCATGTGTTTTTGGTGGGTTTGAGTTTCGGGATGAACCAGCTGGTGTGCTTGGTGGGGGCGACTGTTGGCGCACTGGGAGATCCAAGTGTTGAAGTTTTAGAAGATCACTTCAAGATTGGGGGTGGTGTCTGGGGTGGAGGTGCTAAGGATGTAATTCCAAAGGTCCTCGAATATCTTGTTCCAGCTCCTGTGAGAGGAGCTGGTCTGATTAACAGGTATGTGGTGGGCGGTTGTGATGGAGAAGAGGACAATTAAGTGGTCAGACCAAGTTAATTCGGAGGCGTGGCTGTATCTGATCATGTTGCTTGCTGCAAAGATGGGTCCAGTGTTTGTCGGGAGATGTGCGTGGGATCGGTGACTAGTTGGGTGACGTAGGAAAGTGCCCAGTTTTGCATGGTTACCCCCCACTTTTTGCCTGACGCAACCTGACTTGATGTGCCCTGTGTCCCTGCCAATCAGGTTCCCAGGGCCTGTGTTCTTTCCCAAAATTCCACCTTTGTAGCCATAATTGGGACATCCCTGGTGACAGGTAAGGCCCTTGTAAAAGGTACCCTGGGTACCAAGGGCACTGTGACCAGGGAAAGCGCTAAAGCCTGCAGCACCTAATGTGCCACTCTTAGAGGCACTGCACCTTAGCACACACATACTGCCACTGCAGGATGTGTGTTTTGGTGCAGAGAAAAGTGAAGAGTCGACATGGCACACATCCCTGTGTGCCATGCCTGCAATCCACTGCCTATGGCCTAGGTTAGTGACCCCTCTAGCAGGGTGCACTAGCTCTAAGGTGAGGGCACAGAAGCATGAGCCCGTTGCCCATACAGTGTCTAAATCCATTCTTAGACATTGTAAGTGTAGTAAAGCCATAAAGAGTATATGGTCTGGGAGTTGGTAATTACGAACTCCACCATTCCATGATGGCTTTACTATAAACTGGGAAGTTTGGTAGCAAACTTCTCAGCATATTAAACACACACTGATACAGTGTGGGATTTAATGTAAAATGCACTCTGTGGGCATCTTAGAGATGCCCCCTGAAAATCGACCAGCCCTGGTGTGGTTCCAGACTGGCTTCCTGACATTTGCCACCACCAGACAGGTTTCTGGACCCCTAGGTGGAGACCATTCGCTCTCTGGGTCCAGAAACAAAGCCCATCCTGGGCAGAGGTGTCATGCCTCCTCCCCCAGGATGGGCTGGGTCCATGAAAGGCCTGCCCCTTTGGAAACTGTTCCTGCCTTTTGCTGCCCCCAGCAACTGGCTCCCACCAGTTCTGATCCCCCACTTTAAGTGGTCGAATCGTTGGGAAAGCCAAGCTAGGAAGAGAAGTGTGCCCACCTTTGCCAACCCCACTTCTTAAGTGGGGGAGGTGAGGTGAAGCACACATCTCAGTCCCCTCCATCTTGAAGATAAGGGGACTCAGCCAATTAGGAAGAGGCTCATGCCCATTACCACTGGAGGGTGGCATAATATGGGGTGTACCCATCCTAAGGAAGGGACCCATTGGGCATGACCTGCACACCTCTTTAATGCTGCTAAATGTAGTATTTAGGGGTGACCCTGAACATTGCCTCCTCAGATTCGAGGAAGAAAGAAGAAGAACCAAATAGCTGTGCTCACCCAGGAAGGAGAAGAGGATGCCAACTGGCTTGGCCCCAGCCCTAACGGCCTGTCCCGTCTACAACCTGCCTACAGGAAGAACCCTGGCGAGTCAAGCAGACAGAAACCCACAGAGTTTGGAGGACCTGCCTTGCGACCTTCCCACAGACTCTGTCTCCCGTGAGCACCGGATTTGCTCAACCAAAGACTCACCTCCAGAATCCGGATACCAGTGTCTCTGTGATTCTGCACCACTCTGCACCCGACACCCACGGCCTGAATTCAAGTGTCCCACTGTAGGAGAGTGGCATCGACTGCATAGTTGCCCCAAGTTTTTGCTGATGTTTTGACAGTTTTATGACACTAGCCAGGCTGTGGCCCTGTTATCCAGGACCCCAGCCTATCTGCTTCTTCTCTAAACTGATGTGAGTACCCTAGGTACCTTCCAATTGGATACTGAGGACACCCTGTGAGCCCCTTGTAGATGGTACCCTAGGTACCCAGGGCATGGGTCCCACAGAGGCCTACCAGGGGCTGCAGCACCTATTGTGCCACCCCTGGGACAGCCATACCAAATGACACCACCAGACCACTACTGTAGTCTGGGTAAGGTGGTGCTTGCACCCCTTACAGGGATATAGGTATCCTGTATCCCACTTAATACAACACATATATCCTCATAGGTCACCCCTAAGGCAGGCCTTGCTAATCCTACAAGGCAGGGTGCTGAGATATGTGTGAGGGGGAACCCCTACCTGAGTAGGGCCCCTCTGCAATCTTCGTAAAACTATTGCTGGGTTGTTTGTAGTGTAGCCATACCATATACTCTTAACCGCATTATAAGTAATCGCGATAGCATGATAACTTGAGAATGGCTACACAGAACCATATCGTGTTTGGTGTCAAACATGTAGGAATCATACCCCCAATCCAGTCATGGGAGTGAGGGCATGATTCCCCCCTGCTAGAGGGGCGATATGGGAAAAGCGGCAGAATTTAGACACCAATTTAAAAGTGCACACGTAGTACAAAATGGATACTACCCGCCACCCACACGACTCTTGCTGCCTGTTGCTGGGCAGAACTCCAGCCACGACAGCTGGACAATAGGGATCTTGTTGCAGGGAGGTGCTCCCACCTCCCCAGACAGACTATGTGGATTGGAACTGGGTGGGTGCACCATAGGATGTCTTTCAGACTTGCACGTAGGCTTCTCCAGTGACTACTTCTGCATACACCGCCTCAAACCGGTTCAAGGGCATCCTGTCCCCGGCCCAGGTGGGAAACCTCAAAAAGGGGAGAGTGTGAAGCCACCCTTTCCCTCCTGAACTCTCATTGGTGGGCTCTGATCTGGAAACTCCCCTAATCTTTGGATAAAGGTGAATACAGGGTCCCCAGAGCCTCAGATTATTCTTGAACTTCACAGAATTGAACTTCGACTTGCTGCCGCACAGCTGAACGAAGAAATCTCCCTTGGGGTAAAGGAGTTACCCCCCTGCTTGGCAGGCACCTGAAACATTGCAAGTGACCTGGTTGGAACCTCGCTGCTCCTACAGACATCGACGACTCTTTCCTACTTTAAGGTGGGTTTCCAAGCATCCCAGAGGCCAGTGAGTGTGCACAGCAAAGCTCAGCACCGTGGACCCCGTGGGTGCCGAGATCCCCAATACCCCAGGACACCGGCCACCTCTTGTACAGCACCCGACCCCGACAAGTGGGGAAGTTGTGCTTTGGCCCATTATTGAGCCAACCTCTCAGCATCCTCTGTGCCAAAGATCGACGCCCTAGCCTGCTCCGGCAACCCGTGGGCGCATCTTTATGCATGCCAAATTGCTGCCTCCCGCGGTCCCTTGTCTCTCGACTGGTGGGCCCTAGCAGAGGTCAATCTTCAATTCCAAGAGTTCCCCTGGTTGCTCCAGGCCTGCTCTTCAGTCTCCTCACTGGAGACCTCGCTCAGACCTCATGGGTCTGCACCAGTAGCCGTTTTGTGTTTCTTTCGTGGGTTGCGGTTGCCAAGGCTTAGTGGATCCAATCCGGACACTAACACCGCAGCGACCCTCATCCTTTGTGGAACAGTCGCCCTCCAAAGCTGGCCTTCCTTGACACCTCCTGGACCCCGTGGCTGATGATCCAAGCTACACCTCTTCTACCTGGAAGCACCCGACATTGAAGGGCTCCTTCTCCTGAGCCCCCTGGTCACTGTGCCGTGACCCAGACTCTGTCCCCTCTGCTTTCAGGTCCTTCTCTTCAAGATCTACATTTTCAATCTTCACGACATTGACGATGCTTCTCGCTAGCAGCAGTTCTTCGTGTTTTGCCATTGAAAATCAGCCCGCGACCCGACATCGAAAACGACCTATGCACCCGGCTTCCCTGGGGCAGGTAACCGTGGTACCTTAGTACTCTCGTGGGTGTGGGCCCTTCAAAAGCTTAACTCTAAAGTATTGAACTTGAACTCCTGCTAGAAGTGTTTTTAATCTTGTAAAATTCAACCGCGACATTCTCCATAGGCTTTGATAGAGATCCCGACAGTAGCTTTAGCCACTGCACGCGTCTCCCGTGGGTCCCCTTCCTCATTACCTTGGGTGGTTTCACAAGCAGCCAGCGACCATAAATGCCCTAGGCATTGTCTGTAGAATTGTCGTGGTTCTTATACCACTTTTTTGATATATGGTTTGGTCCCCCCCTGGGGCCCTATGATTCCAGTGCTATTTATTGTAACTATCAATGCTTGTTTGAATTGTATCTTTACCTCTAGCCTCATAAAGAGACTAGTGGGATTATTCTTAGAATAAATACATATATTTTATATATATATATACCTGTGTGGACTACTCTTTCATTTGGTTATTCAAGAGGTTATCTATGGTAAAACAATAAGCTTAACACTCCTTCAAGACTTAGCCTGAAGGCTGCTCTCCACAGCTACCACTAGGATAGCTTTCTTGAAAGGTTGTCTTTAACCTATCACCATAAGAGTCGAATTGGACTGGTGCAAGGTGTCCCCTATAACTAGAGGACAGCATATGCCAGGCCAACTTCTCACACCCACCATCCCAAGGAGGTCTCCCCAGCGATCCTGACTTGTGATCTGGTGATCCCTGACCTCCCTCAATCCTCAAGACGATGCCTGCAGCCTCAACCTGAAGGGCCCCCTGACCACGACCGGAGCTGAGAAGAAAACCAAATACCTGAAGACACCTCTACACCCAACGCCCCATGGCCTTGGGTGTCCCAACCAATATCAGGCATCCCCCAAGATCCGAACCTACCTCTACAGCAGGTGGTCACCTTCAGGAAGCCTCACTACCCGAGCCTGCAGAATCTTTCCGAAACTGAAGGTCTCCATTTGAAAGCACATGTTTCCCGACGTCCAACTTGCACCCTGCACCTGGCCGCCTTAGTGGCGCTGGTGGTGCAGCTCCTGTGCTGGTCATTGGCCCCTGCAGTGCTGACCTTAACCCCAGGAGCTTTGCTCCCACACCCAAGTAGCCTGATCATCAGCAGTCTCTAAGCGAAAGGCAATGTTAGCCCCATTGGCTAACATTATGCCCATGTACTCTGCACCCTGCCGCCATAGTTCCGCTGGTGGTGCAACTCGAGTGTCCTTTTAGACCTTGGGGAACCTTGGTCCTAACCCCCATAACTCACCCCTGTAAGCCGGCAGACAGGCTTGCTTTTGGCACACCAGAGGCGTGCCCACGCTGCGGCCTGCATTAAGTATGTTCCTTGGGGGGGGTGTTGGGCTTGGTCACGGGAAGCAGGAGATAGAGCGTGGGGAAGCATGGGAGAAAAAATGAGGCAAAGTTAGCAATTGACTCAAAAAGGTGGCACAAGGGGGGTGTGGCCTAGCGGTGCAAACGTCAGACATGCTGTAGGCAAACTACCGCAGCCCTTTCCTTAATCCTCCCGAATCCTCTTGGAAATGTGCAGCAGATCCCATCCTTCGCCCACGGCTGCCTCCCAGTTGGGGTGGACGCCACCTGGAGCCTGTCTGAGGTGCTTGGCCTCTGCGACGGGGAGCGAGGGCCATACCCGCAGGTGGTCGGAAGGGCGTTGTGGGCCTCGCTGCCGGTGTGGCTCCCGACTGGTGGCCTGAGTGGATGTGCCGCATGCCGGTGGGGGTGGTCTTCCTCCTCCTGGCCACAGTCTGAGGCTTGACCCCCGTGGGCAGCTCAGTGACCGACGGCTGTATCGCGCAAAAGGGTCCTGAGGGCAGCCGTAGCAAACAAGCGTGCAGCGGCAAGGTGTGGATCTGATGCCTACCGGGCTACTGTTACAGAGGACTCGAGTGGGACCACGGTGGCGGATTGCTTGGTCCTGGCCTGTTTTTGCCCGATGTGGTCAGATTCCATCGAGGCGAAGCAACCACGTGGCTGGATGCCTGCAGATCAGCAAGGGAGGTTTCTGGGCCCTTAGCCCGATGGCTACAACGGGGATTGCGGACCTCCAGGCCCTATGCTGTCTGTGCACCATCGTGCGTGCTGCAACCCGAAGTCACTTACCCACAGGTGAGACGCCCGCTGGGGGGCATACCCCAGTCTGCGGAGGCAGCCAGGCTAGGCCCCGGTGTGGCTTGTGGAGGCGGGAGCCTCTCTTGGCCCACAACCCAGCTTATTCCGAGTGATGTGATGTGATGGATGAAAATGAATGCATCTCCTAATTATCCCTGGAATTGATTGCACCTTCTACAGGTGGAGGTCTGTTTTTTTGGCAGTGCTTGGTGTGGGTCCCGAGACTCTTGGATGGGAGGTGCCACCCACACAAGAGATAGCCCTCCATTATCCTTCTTTCTCCCCCTTCATCACGACTAAAGATAAACCCCAAGCGGGTCTCAATAAACAGAGCAACATGGACCGCTTCACTGGAGACGGAGCCTACAGGCAAAATCAGGGAGAGCCACCAACCCCCTGCCAAATAATGCCACCTATTTGCTGTGATTACACAGTCCAGAGACACCCTAGAGTCCAAAATCGGTGCGATGGGTTCAGAAGTGACATTATTGCACCAAGACCTTTGCAACGCTGTGGAACATATAACTGAAGTCGAGTCTAGAGTCTCTGGAGTGGAAGACATGGTATTCACACTCCAAACACAGGTCTCTACTTTTGAGAAATGCAGGTGGAGGACGTGGAGGGATGTGCCAGCAGGAACAACCTCCGGTTCGTGTGCTTCCCTGAGAATTGCTAAGGTGATGATGTGGGGAAACTCTTAACCTGCTGGCTCACGTCCTGGATCCCATCTGACACCCTATCCCCCTGTTTCATAATCGAGCGCGCACACAGGACCCTGCTTCAGGAACCTCCCTCTGGCACCCGACCACAACCTTTAATTGCCCGGATACTAAATTTCCTTGCCCGGCACATCATCGAGCACGAGCTCAGATGGATCTTCTCACCGCATAAAGATATTCCCGGACTATACCAAACTGATACAGCAACAACGTCAGTGATTTTTAGCCACCAAGGCCCATCTACGAGATCCATACATGCTCCTCTTCCCTGCCCGTTTATGAGTGCTGTACAAATCTTGCACCCTGTTTTTTGACACCCCCGAGGAGGTCTTCACATGGACAGATAAACAGAGACACTTGAGGCCACACACGCCACCGTGACGTGACTCGGATTCCTCATCGGGGGAATGTCACCAATTTCGCAATAAACAGACAGGCAAACGCAGACACCGATCCAGGTCCACGTGGACTTCTAAGGCCCGGGAAGGATGTCCTGGAGATAAATCCGGGAGATGAGCTGCCACTGTCCTCGTGTCAACAATCTGGGGGTCCTTCTCATCATGTGTTTTGATGGCTGCAGTCTTCCTGGTCCCTTATTGGGCTGTATGGTTTGAGAGATCTACCCAGGCCATTCAAAGTATTCTAAGATCTGAACTCTCAAAGTCTACTAAAAGTAAGCCAAGGTGGTTTGATCGTAAATGTAGTAAGTCACATGCAGCCTTGATAGCTGCCCTACACAAGACCACAAGAGACCTGGAAGCTATCAAAAGCGCTAGGGCAGCGTACAAAAAGTCCCTAAAAGAGCGTAAGGAGGCTATAAGAACTGACCTGCGGCGAGCCCTCCAAGGCTTCTGGAGGGCGGTGAATGCCCCGTTTCTGGCCCCAAGAAACGTACCTAGTATTGAAATTTCGATTGGGGAAGATCAGTGGGTGTCCCATTTTTCTAGATTATACTGTATTCATGATGACACCACATATGGCGAGGATTCTGGAACAGCTCCACCATGTCTTCTACCAATTGATATTGATTTCAATATGGATGAGGTAATTTTAACAATTAAGGCTAGCATAGGTGGAAAAGCCCTGGACCCAGATGGCATACCAGTCGACCTGTACAAATCTTGCCCCCTGCTGTGGGGCCCATTATTAACCCTGGTCCTAATGGCCTGTTGCACCCAAGCTTTCACCCCGACTTGGATGGAATCCATAATTGTCCCCATTTTTAAGAAGGGTGACCACAACGACCCGGCCTGCTACAGACCAATCTCGCTGTTGGACTCCTTCGTGAAGGAGGCCGGGCGTGTCATCTTAAATAGACTACAGTTGTTAGCCGAGGGTACTGGTGTAATCTCCGAGTTACAGTATGGATTTCGCCAAGGCCTGGGTACTATGGAACAGAGTTTGAACCTATGCCTTTTATTGGGGAAATATATACAGGCTAATAGGGGGAGCTTATACCTGTGCTTTGTCGACTTAAGTTCGGCCTTTGATTATGTTAACCATCAGAAGCTATGGGGTAAATTAGAGGCCATGGGGGTAGAAATCTTTGTTATTAACTCCCTAAAACAGTCCTACCTAGGTCCGCTTCGGGAGAACCGGCAAAATTAGTGATAACTTCCCCGTCAGGAAGGGGGTAAGGCAGGGGTGCGTGCTAGCCCCCCTCCTGTTTACACTTTACATAAATAGTTTGGGGGGCACCGTAACCAGGGAATGTTTGGATATACCTATTATTGGTAAATGGCCAATTGGCGTACTTTTATTTGGCGACTATGTAGTCTTGTTAGCCTGTACCCCAATTGGCCTCCACGAGTTTTGCGTCCTATATGTTTAGCCTAGACCTTAATGTAAACAGCGCCAAAACTTTTACGATGAAATGTAGCAAGTCCATTACCAAGTGTTGAGATATTTTTTATAGCTAATAATAGACTGGAATTTGCCAAGTTTTTCTCGTACCTGGGCATCGTTTTTTTAAAATAGGGGTTCGTGGGTCAATGCAATTAACTCTAGGAAATTGCTCATCGCCAAAGCTGTAGGAGCCTTGGTAAACTTATCTAGGAAGTTAGGCAAGCGCCCAGTTAACGATCTGTTTATAATCTATGAAGCCAAGTGCATCTCTATTGCCCTGTATGGAGCTGGCATTTGGGCTATGCAAATGTAGAGCCTATCCAGAAATTTGAGAATAGATTTTTAAAATATCTTTTAGCTGGCCCAGACAGTACTGCTACATATATTTGTCACGCCGACTGGGACTGCCCTATGTGTCCGACTTAATTAAAATCCAGCCAATATTACTATAGCATAAAGTTTGGACCGGCGTTTCCACCGGCCTAAGTCGGGATACGATAAATGATTGCTTGAGTTTACAAGGGGCGCCACGTATTCCCTGGCTTGTTTATGTTAAAAAATGTTTTAATGATATAGATCATCCCGAGTATTTTGTCAAACCAGACTGTTTGACCTCAGTTACAAGAAAGGAACGAGTCATTATGTATTAGTCACCTGGAGATGTTAAGACTTTCTTCTAACATTACGAAAACATCAGTCAGTGCCACCCAACTGATCCTGAGCCATCCAGGAATTCAACCTTATTTAACTTTTAATTTGTGTGCTTATGATAAGATGCTTCTGACACGCCTACGTTTAGGCAACTTTCATATCATGGTCACGTTCCCCCAGATAAACGATTGGTCACATTTTTTGCGCCCATGTCCTTGCGATGATATTTCCACACAGTCGACAATCCATGTTATCTTTTTCTGCAAGTTTTATTTATTAATCAGAAAAAGATGTATTATACCTATTTTTAAATCACAAGGCCAGAGAGTGTCGACCTGCGTTCATTAAATTGCAATCTCTAGACGATGAAACCTACACTGTTCATACTGCAAAATATTTAAAAGGGGTGGACAGATTTAGGAATCCAGTGCAAGGACCCCTTTTTTTTGTAACTGTTTATTGATTGTAATTCCATTTGGGACGTGTAAGGAAACTAGCATGGTTTCTCTTTTTTTAAATTATTGTTTTAAAAAAATATATATTGTATCATTTATTTATACGAATAGTTATATTCTGTTTTTAATGTGTTGTGTTTTTATGATGTGCTTTTATGATTTAATTGTTTTAAATCGAATAAGGCGTCATTAGAATTTTTTTGAATTTAGAGAGATCTACCCCAATCCTCTCAAGTTGCCAACATGACATTGGGGAGTTTTGGGATCCATTGGACGGCCCCTGCATCTGCTTCCTGTTGAGGTTGGCATAGGGTTCCTTCCACGATAGATACTTTGGCTGATGCGAGGTTTTTGGAAGGGAAGTGGGAAAGGGGTTTGTAAGTTGCTATGTTGATATGGTTTATGTTTCCTCTGACTACGTAATGTGTGCTCCCCCTCAGCAAAGACCTCGCCCCCCTGACAGGATGTGACATATTGACTCTCTACCTGTATGACGGACTGAGACACAATGACCCCCTCTGGACGGTTGTGTGTAGTGAGCTGGAATGTTAGGGGACTGCTTGACAAAGTGAAGCGGGGTGCAGGACTCCGCCAGGCGAAGCGTATTGGGTGCATATATCCTCCTTTTGTAGGAGACACTTCTCATGGGAACTAAGAGTCCCTGTTTAGCTCCTTAGGCTTATCTATATACCTTTCATGCTGGTTTCATTAGGGGCCAAGCGCATTGGGTGCAGATATCCTCCTTATGTAGGAGACACATCTCATTGGAACTAAGAGTCCCTGTTTAGCTCCTTAGGCTTATCTATATACCTTTCACGCTGGTTTCATTAGGGGCTCCAAAAGGCTGGCTATCCTGATACATAATAGACTCCCCTTCACCCTGATACAATCGTGAACAGACCCACAGGGCAGATACATGTTTATTCACGGGACCATAGATGGGGATCACATTGTAGTGGGTAGTATGTTCGCACCGCCACCCCTAAGTCAGGCCTGTGTGGAACGACTGGTGGAGATATGGGGTTCCACGCCCGAAAGCCTGGCAGTCATAGGCTGAGACTGGAACGATGTAATGTGCCTGGATAGAGATTGATGGCGCGCATCTAGTGCAACGCAGACGACCCGGGAGTCCTGGTTGAGGTCCTTGGTAGTTCTGGTGGGATGGACGGACATATGGAGAGCCCATCAACCCAAAGATACAGGCTTTACCTTTCACTCTGCGGTACACAACTCTATTTCTAGGCTACATTTTCATCCCCTGCAACTATATGCATAGAATATCGAATGCCTCGATTCTGCCCCCGGGCTTTCGGATTACTCCCCCGTCGCCATTCAGCTCCAAGCTGATCCGTCTCAACCTCCATTTCGATGGAGGCTTTCTCCGTGGTATCTACAAGATAGCTCCTATTGGACCCAGATCCGACAAGCCCTAATGGAGTATTTCTCCTTGAATGGGGACTCCACCCACTCATATCAGCTACAGGGTGCAGCACGTAGGCAATGCAAACAGAATTTATTTCAAACGAAAGCCTGAATTATGGAATTAGAGTGTCAGGGACATGGAGACGGCAGGGTTGTGGCATGCCGGCAGCTGTGCCTCACACAGCAGCAATATCAGGGGGAACTGATGGAAGAGTTGCAAAGTGCCCGGCTGGCAACTCAAAGCAGAATGTTTCAGTGGGGGGACAAGTCGGGGTGACTGCTACACAGACTCTGCCGCCAAGCAACCACACTGGTCCACCTCCCCTGGGTCTGCGACATGGACGAAGTGGTACTCACTGACCCATCTGCACTAGCAGACAGCTTTGCCACTTTCTATTGGGCTCTATGTAGTGCTAGAGAAACCCTGTGATGACCTTTGACTACCATTATTTTAATTAACTTTGGTGTGTTATTTTACCCTATCCTGAATGTACGACGTCCTGCATATGCCTTGCTTCTCTTAAAAGTTTCTTTCTTGTAATCTCGCAGTCTTTCAGTGGGAGCTGTCACGGAGTAGGACAGCCTTGCCAAGAATAGAACGTGTGGGATGTGCATTCGAAAGCATGAGAGGGAGATGGAGGTGTGGAATGTACTTTTTGGTCTCGAAAGTGCAGTGTTGTGAGCAGTGATGCACAAATGTGCTCGGTGTTGTACATTGAGGGATGAAGTATGTGATGCTATAGGACATTGAGAGATGAAGTATGTGAATCTATGAGCAGTAGTGCACAAATGTGCATTGTGTTGTACATGGATGAGTATTATGAAGTTCTTACTATTGGCTTTGACATGGCCTCATGTCATCCTGTTTCCTGACTCTGCTTGGCTTCAGCTTTTCTGCATGCACAGCAACGCTTGGAAGTTGTTTTGGTTAATCACATTCAAATATTGTTTTGTGAGAAATTGTTTAAGGCTTTTGTGAGCTTCGTCAAGATAAAGGCTGGAACATGCGAGATTGGAGAGGGAAAGTGAGAACTGCTTCCTGCCATTGGAATGCTTGCTAGGAAGCTGGCCAGTTCTGGTAAGATTCCTCTGGCACGGGGGCAGGTTTCTCTCAAACCTTCTAGTGTGTTTTGAGATTATAAAGCTGAGGGTTGTTGACTTAGAGACCGGGTTTTTGGAATCCGAACTTTAACGGACGTGTCTACTTCGAGACAGAAGCCTGGCTTCTGAGCTCTTAACCCCGGCTGTGTGAATCCCCCGGTCAGGAGTGGGCTAAGATACAGATACAGTGTTTGCGCCATTGTTACATTCACCTGCTTCGAGCGCGCTGCGGAAGCTGGATGCCTAAATCTCAGCTAGACGCTAGTGGCACGCAGAACTACATTACCCAGGATCCTGGCGCGCATGTCACTTTGCTGAGACTTCCATAAAGGCGGAAGTACAATCAGGCAACGTGTTGGAAATTCTCATCGGCCAGCGTGAGTGAGTTTGTGATTCGTGATTCCAGGGAGGTCCGGTAAGGGTGCTCTGCACCGCGGTTCCTTCAGTTATTTGATATTCCAAATTGTCCCATCTTTTTTTTTTTTTTTTTTTTTTTTTATTAAGCATTTTCAAAAGAAAACCAACACAGACGTTAAAACATGCATATCACCAGTGTGAAATTGAACAGATTCAAGGTATCGGTATAAGGAGAGATACAATCAGCAGTGGTACAATAATCTTACTAGGCTGCCACATCACAGTCGCAGGAAGTCACAGGGCTCCGAGGCCAGGCAACAGAGCTCAGCCCCTGAGGATAAACATAAGAGGAGAAACAAAAAGACAGAGGAAAGCACAAGCATCAACATCGTATAAATTGTCCCATCTTCCGTTGGTGAGCATGGACGGTGCTCATACGGAGGAGGGGAGGTCTTGATGGCTTTGCCACTCGCTCTATAGTTTCTCTGGCTGGTTCCCAGTTATTACTTCCTTCCTTAGGTTTGCCACTTTTTGACATTTGTTACTCTGCAGTGCCACTCTTCCTTGCACAGTGCCACTGGTTCTCTCACAGGGTCTGAACTATTTCTATGCCCTGAATGCAACAGTGTCGGTTCTATTGGACTTATGATATTACTTCATGTAAGGGGATTCTAGAACATGGTTTAGTACTTTAGGCATATGCATATATATGTATATATACCAATTGGAATTCAAGGTGAATTAACCTGGATGTAAACGACAAGATTACTTTGGTTTACGCTTTGACACAATACCATTCTTTGGAGTAAAGGTTCATTGTTTTTGTGTTCTTATGGCTCTATGTCAACAGGGGTACGCTGGAGTGGTATAGGACTACGCTCTATCCCTGTCAGGCAAAGTGGAGTCTAATAAGGGTAGGTTATGGGTAGAACAGTTGTTTCAATGTGTATTGAACTAGTGAGTTCATTGTGCAGATGTTGATGATGTTATGTGTTTTGCTCTATGAATGTTTTTGGTTTCTTATCTGTTTCCCACATTACAGCCAAAACACAGAAAGGAATACTTTCACACCCTTGACAGGTGGTAGATGTGTCTTGATCTACGGGTGACATTCTTTTGCTTTACAGGTATAGAGATTGTACTAGGTAATCATTGTCTCTACAGTTCTAAGGTTAGTGGTAGTGAATGAGTGTACTTACATTGTTCTTTGAATTTCAGGTCTCCCTCCCTGCTGTGCCCATCCTTTCCTTCCCTCTCTTGATCCTCCCACTGACCTGTGCCATTACGGCTACTAAGGCTTGGGTAGATCAAGAGTTGGACCCTATGAGCAACAAACCGATCCTGAGGACTGAACAGTGTGACAGCCAGGTGAAGTGTTGAGTTTTGATTATTGCCATTGTGATGGTTGGCCAGTGGCTTTGATCATTTGAGGTGTTTTCTTTGTGATGTGTGAGTGAGTTGAGGTGCACATCCAAAGTAATCATTTGATGTCTCTAGTGTATATATCTTTCTGATCTCTTGCAGGACGTCCAGTATATTTGCTTGAGACTTATCTCATATTATTTGCTGCTTGTTTAGTCATCAGTATTATTCATGCATTTAACTGCTGCATTTACCAAGTGTGTTATTATTGCTTGCCTATAAAAATATATATATCTCTATATACATTTGCATTTGGCTTCTGGGAAAGCCTTTCTGTTAGAGAGCATTGTGTAAAATAAAACCCCAAGCCTTTTTTTAAAAGAGAGAGAGCCATTGCATTTTGTAAAATAAAACCCTTTTCTAAAGGTGTTTGTATTGTGTTATGTCTCCTGCTTCGCCCTGTGGGTTTGAGCTACCGTGTGGAAAATTCTGTATTATCTGAGAGGCCAAAGCAAGACACTCTATACGCTTCAAAGGAAGCAATTAGTGCCTCCCAGATTGAGCAAGTTTTCAATGACATACCCCCAAGAACCATATTGGGGGAGGACCGAGAGTCTTAGGAAGCCCCTCTGATGCTGGAAGAACTGACAACGGCATTGTCAGCACTAAAGCCCAGGAATGCACCGGGTCCCAACCGGTTTCCAAGTGAGTTTTACAAAGTTGTTCTGGTGGCGGTCCGTGAGGCTTGCCTGCCTCCAGATTGGCAACTTACCAAAATCGTTGTCTTTTTTAAACCGGGACATCCCCCAGAATGCCAAACTTGATACCGTGCTATCTCCTTTCTAAATATAGAAGCAAAGCTGCTGACTAAGACCCTGGCTAATTGGCTCCAGCCTTATCTGTCTGCCTTGGTGCACCCAGATCAGGTGGGCTTCATGCCCCACCGGGCAACATGCCATGACACTCAACAGGCCCACAATGCAATAGCTGCTTTTGATCAGTAAAAACAGGCCGCCGCCTTGCTGTTAGCTGACATTGATAAGGCGTTTGATTCGGTTAGCAGTACATACCTCTTCATACTCCTAAAACATCTGAATTTTGGACCACGCTTTCTGACATACATTCAATTACACTATACTGATTTAATGGCTACAGTGTGCATGGCTGGCGGTGTCTCTTCACCATTTCTTATTGGTCATGGCACTCGGCAGGGGTGTCCCCCATCTCCCCTTTTGTTTGCGCTGGTTCAAATAGATGCCTTGGTCTGCGGAGATCTCTGACCGCATTGCCCTGTATGCCGACGGTGTCTTATTCTTTATGGATCCCTATAGATTGGGCCCAAAGATCCTACAGATTATGCAGATCTCTGGGAAAACGTCAGGCCTTTACATGAACGTGGGTAAATCTTTTTTATGGCCGCTACGGGGAACGCTGGGTGATAGTCGGTGGGCCATGGACATACTGGGAACTGAGGTGGGTCTAAAATATCTGGAAGTTTTCTTGTCTGATAGTATAAGTATAAAAGTATAAAAGAGGCTTATAGAGCGCTCGAATACCAGACGGTGTCTTGGCGCTATGGTGTGTATGGTCAGCAGGCACGCAAATCAGAGTTGGACCTGAAATAGGCGAAGTTTAAGCATTTTTCTGAAAAGGGCGTAACTAGGTTGAAGTCGCATCTCCAAAGGCAGATGGTTCCATAATCTAGCTGCACAAATGGCGAAAGAGCGACCGCCCCATCTGGAAAGTCTGAATCTGGAAATGCAGACAAGGCCAAGGTTGGCCGGCCGCAGAGCACGAGGCGGGATGTACGGTATGAACCTGTCGGTTCCGTCATTGGCGCCTCCACCCAAACGAGCCCGATGAACCAGGCAGAGTGCTTTGAACTCGATTCTTTGTTGAACTGGGAGCCAGTGGAGAGAGTTTCTGCCCGCTGAGGTGGGACAGCCCCTGGGTAAATTCAGAATTACACGAACCGCGGCATTCTGCAGGGATTGAAGTTTTCTGACCTGGAACTTGTCAATGCCCAGAAACAAGGCGTTGCAATAGTCCAGTCTGGACATGAATAAGGCAGCCATCACCGTTTTTTGTAACGACGAGGGGATATATGGGAGGATTTTGCGCAAGGTCTTTAGCAGAAAGAAACAGGATGACGTTAGGCTATTAACCTGAGCTGCCATGTTCAGCTTTTTGTCAAAGATCACCCCCAAATTGCTCACCTTAGTGACCGGGAGGGGACATTGCCCAGCCGCCGATGGCCACCAAAGGGTGTTCCAAACTGAGGGACCTTTCCCAAACTCCATCACTTCCGTCTTTTCGGTATTGATTTTTAAAAAGCTCAAGTGCATCCATGTCATCACATCGGAGAGACAGGTGTGGAATTTGGCCGCTATCTGATCAGGGTGCTTGGTCGCTGATATCACAAGTTGTGAATCATCCGCATAGGATACCAACGTAAAACAGTGTTTCCTGGCCAGGCTAGCCAAAGGTCTAACATAAATGTTGAAGAGGGTCGGGGAGAGAGCCGAACCTTGTGGGACGCCACAAGGAAGTGGAAAATTTGCCGAGTGTAGGCCTGCCCACTTTAAGCTTTGACTTCTATTGTCTAGAAAGGAAGAGAGAAGGGCCAGGGCTCTGTCCGCGATCCCAGCTTCCCTCAGGTGCTGAGTCAGCACCCCGTGATTAACGGTATCGAACGCAGCGGACAAATCCAGGAGGACAAGAATCGCTCGCCCCCCTTCGTCCACTGTCGCCCGAATACCCTCGGCTGCCGTTATGAGGACAGATTCTGTGGAGTGCCTAGGCCGGAAGCCGTGCTGGGACCTATCCAGCAGGGCGTTCTTATCCAGATACCCCATCAGGCATCAGTTAATGGCCTTCTCAGCGACTTTGGCCATCAGAGGGAGGCCGAAGATGGGACGATAGTTTTTAAGTTCAGAGGGGTCCAGAGAGGCTTTTTTGAGAAGGGGTGTGACGCACGCTGATATCCAGGTGACTGGATAGGGACCTGCTGCTAGTACCTGATTTATTAGGACCGTCAGACTAGGAGCTATCCTATCCGCCACCAGATGGAGAATATGAGGGGGACTAGGATCGGAAACAGCACCCGACTTTATGGAACCTAACAGCGTCACTACCTCCCCGCTGGTTAAAGTGTCAATGGTGGTTAAACTACATGTGGGCGGCTCCTGCTGAAAGTGCAAGGTATGAGGTTCCGGTAAGTTTAGTAGGTCACCATAGATCGTGGCCACCTTGTTCTGAAAAAAGGCAGCTAACTGGTCACAGAATGGCTGATCTGGGCTGAACTGATTGATCTGCTGAGGATTTGCCAGGAAGGACACAGTTTTGAAAAGTTCTTTGGCAGAGTTCCCAGCCTCCGAAATTTTGTGGGAAAAGTAATCCTGCTTAGCTTTCCGAATGGCCTCCTTGTAGTTGTGTAAGGCTAGATTATAGGCTTGCTTATGGCCCCTATTGTAATCAGTTCTCCAAAGCCGTTCCCACCGTCTGCACTCTACCTTCAGTCGCTTAAGCTCCGGGCCATACCATGGGGCGCCCGGAGGACGCCTGTTCCGGGTAGCTGACTGGAGGGGGGCAACCTGATTAATAGCATCCGCAATCCAATTGGTGAACTGGGAGACAGCTATATCATTATTGACCTCTAGGATAGGGGGGGAGCTGTCCAGCGCCTCAGTCAGGGCTGCCT
Organism: Triturus cristatus; assembly: GCF_964204655.1. Classification (NCBI taxonomy): domain Eukaryota; kingdom Metazoa; phylum Chordata; class Amphibia; order Caudata; family Salamandridae; genus Triturus; species Triturus cristatus. The sequence goes on from NC_140586.1 coordinate 945,768,757, forward strand.
GGGTAACCTTGTTCCATCTCCTAAACAGGATCTTGGTAGGTTTGTGGGGATCGCTTCTTGCCCTAGATTTTAACCCAATCTTGAAAAACACCGCCCTGTGATCGGTCCATGGGAGGGGTTCTGCCCTAAGATACAGCATGTCTGGGTTGTCGGAGAAAAGACCGTCTAGGGTGTGGCCCCCCTCATGAGTTGGATCTGTGACTAATTGATGAAGCCCATAGGCCTCCAAGCTGTCCAGAAGTCTAGTGGTGTCTGAGTTATTTCCGGCCTCCAGATGGTAGTTAAAATCCCCAAGGATCGTGTAGGCCTCAAACTCTGTACAGGACTCAAGGTGAACTTGGAGAGCCTCCAGGAACTCTGCCCAAAGTCCGGGAGGTCTATACACCAATAGCCCATGGGAAATGTTGACATCTTTTAAGTATACACTGAATTGCATTGCTTCTGCATGCATGTTTCCAATAGCCCCGACCTGGACCTTCAGGTGGTCCTTGTAAATAATCGCTAGGCCCCCCCCCTCTGCCCTCCCGTCTATCAAGACAATGTAGTGCATAGCCAGGTGGCATGACGATATTCCAGTCTGGGCAGGAAGCCGCACTGGTCCATGTTTCGGTAATGAAGGCTATGTCAGGAGAGTAGGAGGTCAAGAGCAGTTCAAGTTCATGTTTATGTTTGACCACAGAACGGGAGTTCAAGAGGATGCATACCAAGTGATTCGTAGAGCTCACCATAGGTACCTGGTCGATAGATTGCCTCTGAGTGCCACAGGGGCCGATGTGGTGTCCGGCCTTAAACCCCTTGCAGTCACTGATCATGCACAGGGGGTGGGCAGTACCTACGCTGTGACTCCTGACCTCTCTGACAACGGTAAAACCGCAGCCATGGCAGAGGTCCTTATATGGGTGTTCTAGGTTAGAGACAGGGATACAGTGTATGGATGTAGTCACCTGCAAATCTAGCAGCCTTGCTCGAGTGTATCGTAATGGATAGAACAGAAGGGTTAAGGGGGGGGGCTCTGCCACTGGCACGCTCCTGGCGCAGATGGGCGCAGACGGGCTTGCCCTTGGCGCGCCCTCGGCGCGCCGCCGGCGTGCTCGTGCCAGCGTGCGATATATGGCCGCCGGGAGGTTGGCGCTAGACCGCCAACCTCAACCAGAAGAATGGGGGCGGGTCCGCTCGCACGGACGGGCCACGCACACCAAGAAGAGAGGCCGGGAGAAGTGCTCCTGGCGTTCGGGTGAGGTAAAAGAGTTAAAACCAAGTCGTTTTTTTAAAAGTTAGTTAGATACTGAAATTAAAAACATGGAAAGAGAGTACATGCCACCACAGATTAACATGTTTAAAATATATAAAATAAACAGCAAATTACATTCCAAGTGTGCACTATCACAGCCCGTACCGAGTTCTGCTGTACTGCTGCTGAACTCAACACACGCTCATACATGATACATAGGGGATATCCTGGGAGCACAATTTCACCCCTACAATGGACAAGATCGGGACCGAGATAAGATCATGGTTGGGTTTGCTGCTCTTCTTATATGGCCGGTCTGCTATATTTAAAATGGATTCCCTTCCCTGCTTACTTTATCACTTACAGAACCAACCCTACCCGATCCCCTTCTCATGGTTTAGACAGAATAACGCTCTCTTGGGTTCGTTCTTGTGGTGGGGGCATCCTTGGTGGCTGTACCAGCATGCTTTCTTTCTATGTACTGTGGGGGCATCGCAACTGACGATGTGCAATTGTATCATGCTTTACAAACAACAAGGGCAACCCTAGAACAAGAACCTGGGGCAGTATCTACTGTATTCCAAACAGTGGTTTATGAGCCAAAATAACAAACTATAAAACAATTAGTGTGAAAAGAGAAAAGAATTGTGCAAAAAAGAGAAAGAAGCTGTGCTGGCTTAATTTTTCAAAAACCATATACATAAATAATCTTAGAAAATATTTTTTATAAAAAATTCAATAAAACACAGAAGAAAAACAAAATATTGAGGGCGCTCATACAGTTACACAAACAATGATAAAATTGTGAACATTGACAAGCGCTGACTGAACAAACAATGGCAGAGAAAAAAAATGGATCAACACCAACTAACAAAATACACAATATAACAATTGTGTCCTCTCTTAGTTAGGCCACATTTTTAAGCGTTGACGGCGTTTCGACCCATGGGTACTTTGAGGGTCCTCTTCAGGACAAAGACTTCAAATATGAGAGCGTTCACTTTCTTTTCTAAAAAAATGAAATGTATACATGGATTTGCAATAGAAAAAAAATATTTGTTTTTATACTCAGCACCAAGAATTTTAAAAAAACATTGGAAAGGGTGATTTTAAAGACAAAAGGAAATAGAGCAAGACCTAAAATCCCAGGCTTCCAAAGTTTGTGTAAAGAATCCGAAAACTGTGAAAAAGGTGAAAAAAGAGAATGTACAAAAAAGGGCTAAACTAAAGGGCTAAACAGTCACCTCACTGGATCGCCGTAATATACACAAAGGCACCAATCTTTGTGGGTTGGGCAAAATTGCCGGGTTTTAAGAGGAGATCCTAAAGCTGTTAAAGATGAAAAAGATAAAGGCATATGTTTACCAAAAAATTGTAGGTTAGGGATGGATACTTGCCTAAAAGAAGGTTATAAGAATATAAACCCTCATACCTGTCGGTATGCCAAAAAGAAGTCTCATGGCATAATTTAGACCTTAATTAGTAAGAAACAGCTGGCTTGGGCTGCAAAATTAGTGAGAAGATCAGGATGTCTGTTTTCCCAACCGTCAGGTAGCAGAAGTCAACGTCGGAGTGAATAATTCAATTACTGTAAAAAATTCAAAGGAGAAATTCTCAAAAATGAATTAACTCCCATTAGATTAAATAGAAGTCCCACTAGATGTTCATATCTAGTCACTCCTATCATCCTAACCAGACAACCTGTGATAGTGGTCCAAGGGTTGTGCTTAAAAACTATGCGCATGGACAGAAATAGCTCGCCTTAATATTAAATTTGACCAAAACATACACAGGCTCCTACAGGCTGGAATAAGAGCAGGGAACCATTAAATTACCGATATCTCTTGTATTGCCACAGATGCAGTAACTAACATCTAGACCCGAGAAGAATCTTTATACCCAAGGGTCTCTACTCATTTCACAAAACTCTAAACAAGGCCAGAAATGAATTACACAAAACATACATACACATAATGAGACATACAGTGAAAAGAATCCTAGGAAGGGACCATTTCTCCCTAATAAGACCATCCGGGCCGTAATTCATTACAGGGCCACCATGGACGTCAAGCGTTTAAAAAAAAAAAATGAGATTAGTTTTAAAATTAAAAGCAGTTCGCCAAGTCATGCTTCTCCAAGAATTCACTTACTTCCAAACTTTCGTATTCCCGTGCGCAGCGTCCCGTCAGCATTACGAATCCGGAAACATTAGGACAGATGCAGGTAGTGGACCAGTACGTCGTTTTTAAAGCGTGCCATCATAACTATAGAAAGAGGACTTGGTCATGGCATTAAGACTTGGTTCAAAAACACAAAATAATCTAAACAAGTCAAAGCTGAAATAATATTGTCAAAAATTGTTAATGTAATCGAGTCACTCAAGAGTATTAGAATATGTCAAAGAAATGACATTCCGGAGTTGATCTCAACCATTGTGTGCAAGTCTAAAAACTGCGGCCATCTACTGCTGGGCAAAAAGTACAGAAAAGTAGAGAAAAAGGGAAAAAGAATCCGATTCCCAAAGCTTCAAAGTTTTAAACACATTAGCAATACAACCCAGTTTGCTTATAATATTGCCTGCTATGTTGCCAAAACTAAATATTTTTCATGAAGCATGGTTTATTGGCATTTTGGTACAGTGTAATCTACTCGTTTGATGGAAAAACGTTTGTGTCATGAGTTTATATTTTCCAAATATATCGCATTGCATTTGACAACGATTGTATTTAGCGACAGGAATAGACATGTAATATAGTAATGCCCACATTCAATCTCATATAAAATTAATCAAACCTTAATCCTCCGACCCAACAAATGCCTGCTGAACTGCTGGCAGTTGAATCGATGGTGCTAAAGGACATGACAGCTCTGGACACTGGTTATGAATACATCCCCTATAATATCACTTTTCCCGAAAAACAGGCGCTACGCACCTTGAAAGAGAACCGAGATGTGATTATCAAACCTGCCGACTGAGATGTATAAATCCGAAATTCATCGCCAACTTGCTAATACAAATCATTATGTTACTCTGCGAGGTAATCCTCTTTCTGATCTGCAAAGATTGATTCTGAGAACCACATCAGCAGCCAAACTAGCTGGTTTTCTCAGTCTTAAGTTGCACAAGGATGTCACAAACAATCCAGGCCTGGAACACCCTTTGGGAATATACTAGCCATCACCCAAGGGGCCTCAAAGATGGCCTCTCCTTTGGCCAGTTCTTGCGTATACGCAGGGACTGCCATTTTAGGGAGGATTACTTTAGAGAGGCCCAAATACTTGCAAAAAACTGGAACATCGTGGTTACCCAAAACGACTGATCAACCTGTCGCTTAAGAGGGCTTCGTATAACCACCGCGGGTTTCTGCTGACACCGCGTATTCCAAAAACATCTGAACGTGTACCTTGTGTCTCTACTTTCGGGACCAAAAGTAATCAAATTGTAAAGATTGTGAAACGTCATTGGCCCCATGGTGCAGGCAGTTGGAATTACCAAAGAAATGCCCCTTTTTTTCTTTTAAACAGGGTAAAACTATTCATGACCATTTGGTCTGTGCCGCTCTACCCGTTAAGAGCTCCCCTGATTTGACTACTTTATGGGGCCTCAATAAGATCCTGGTTCACTACCGATGCGGTAACTGTCTCATGTGTGACTCCACTATGAACACTAAACAGTTCATACATGGTAACATCAAACATGATTTGCGTGACCACACCAATTGTAATTCGCAGAATGTGGTGTATGCCATCTGGTGTCCTTGCAATTGAATTTATGTGGGGCAGACCACACGACGCATTAAGAGTCGTCTTTCCCGACATAAAAGTCGCATTCGGTGCAGAAATGAGCATGCACCTTTGGTGTCACATTTTCTGGAATACAATCACACCTCAGCTGATCATTTTTTTTGAAACGCTTGACGTCTATCGTGGCCCTGTAATAAATTACAGCCCGGATTCTTTTCACAGTATGTCTCATTATGTGTATGTATGTTTTGTGTAATTCATTTCTGGCCTTGTTTAGAGTTTTGTGAAATGAGTAGAGACCCTTGGGTATAAAGATTCTTCTCGGGTCTAGATGTTAGTCACTGCATCTGTGGCCATACAAGAGATATCGGTAACCTAATAGTTTCCTGCTCTTATTCCAGCCTGTAGGAGGCTGTGTATATTTTGGTCTCATTTAATATTAAGGCGAGCTATTTCTGTCCATGCGCATGGATTTTAAGCACAACCCTTGGACCACTATCACAGGTTGTCTGGTTTGGATGATAGGAGTGACTAGATATGAACATCTAGTGGGTCTTCTGTTTAATCTACTGAGAGGAGAACTCGGGGCTCCTAAAATTTCGAAAATATATCAGACACTCATCACTCACAGCGCCTTCACGCTTGAGGCCCTTACGGAATCTCCCAGTTGGCCAGCGATCTCATTACGCCCCAGGTTAATCCAATTCAAGTTATTGCATACGGCCTGCTATATGCGCCATAGGCTTTGGAGAGCGCGGTTAGTGTCGTCTTTAATATGCCTGCGCTGTGGTACCGATGAAGGCACCTTTCTACACATCTTATGGTTTTGCACGGCCCTAGATAGATTCTGGAAGAGGGACTGGCCTGCCTTACGGAGGTACTGAAATGGGTACTCGCTAGGTCCCCTAGACTGACTTTCCTCCACAACACGGAAGGGATAGGGGAGACAGATACCAATGCCATCTCCCCTTTCTAGGCCTCACACTTGCTAAGCAAGACATAGCTACAGTCTGGATGGCAGAGACGCTGGCGCTTGTAGGCATCAGGAAGAGGGGAATGGCTTTTTGCATGGGATGGATATTCCAGTTCCTCGAGTTAGAGGATGCCCTCAGAAACTTTTCAAAATTTGGAAGCGATGGGCAGACTACCGGGATCTCACCTTTGCCCCCCAGCCATCTCTCACTCAATCTCTCGATGAGGAGGCCCGATCCTATGGTCCGGATGCATGATATGTTATGTGTAGGGACAGTTGGGGGCGCGGCACAGTAGGGGTTTGGAGTATAATACCATAGACAAGTTATATTGCAGTCCTTTCTCTGGTTGATTAGGTTTGCAAAAGGAAAAACTTGATGCCATGCTGATAATTGCTAATATATCCGTATGTAAATGCGGCCTCTCTGGACCATGTAAGTGCATGAACTCCCAAAAATATTTTCTGGGAAAAAAAAGGAGGCACAGTTAGGAGGTAAAAGTTATGAAAAACAAAGGAGGCGAAACTTATGGGAAACGAAGGAGGCAAAAGTTATGAGAATGAGGGAGGCAAGAGTTAGGGGATGAAAAAAGTTTGCTCTGTAACAATAAGTTAATTACAAGTAACGATAAGTTAAGTACAAAGGTGAAACAGGCTGGCAGTGTGGTGCAGTTTCGAGTGAGGCCCGGTCTGCAGCAGCGGAGGGGAGCTGGCCTGGGGACTTGCTCAATGTGGTCACGCTGTGGCTTGCATTAAGTAGGTTCCTGGGGGATGGCGGGGTGCTGGAGGGGGTCACCGGACGTGGGGAAGCATGCAAGGACAGGGTCACAGGAATGAGAGGGAGCTTGGGAGAGAGTGGGAGAAAAAGGCAGCAAATTCAGCATTTGGCTGAAAAAAAGCAACACAACCAGGAGGCAAAAAGTTAGACTTGGAGTAAGAAATGGGGGAGAATTAGAATTAGACTGTAAGGCAAAAGTTATGACAAACGAAGGAGGCAAAACTTATGGGAAATGAAGGAGGCAAAAGTTACAAGAATGAGGGAGGCAAAAGTTAGGGGATCAAAAAAGTTTGCACTGTAACAATAGAGTAATTACAAAGGTGAAACGGACTGGCAGTGTGGTGCAGGTTCGAGCGAGGCTCGGCCTGCAGCAACTCAGGGGAGCTGGCCCGGGGACCTACTCAGTGTGGTTGCGCTGCGGCCTGCATTAAATAGGTTTCTGGGAGGGGGTGTGCGTAGGAAGCTGGCTCTGTAAATATACCAAACTGAGGTATAGTGTGCACAGAGTCCAGTGGAACCCCAAAGGTAGGCAGAGGTAAAAGTGGATAGCACCTTACTCTCTATTTGTGGCTGTGTAAGCGAGCAGTAAGGCTTTATCAGAGGGTAGTGTTAAGCATTGTTGTGCACACTCAGGCAGCAAATGATGTCACACACTCAAAGACTGAACTCAGACCAATGTTGTTTGTATAAAAATATTGTTGTTATTTTATTTCTAGAACCAAACCAAGTCTGGCATAGGTAAGTGAAATAAATGCTTTGCAAAATATTATGCAGTGTTTACAAGTGAATGCAAGTTCAAATGCAGTTGTTTGAAATACAGCTAAATCAAGGTATTGAAATTACTGTACAGATTACTTTTTAGTCACTTTTTAAGTTAGTTTTTCTACTCAGTGTGATAGGCCTAGATATCACACTGGGATATTTCCTAGAGAAAAAGTAAGTAAAATCAATTTTGCACAATTGTTATTTTTCAGCTTTCCATACAAATCAACTCCACACTTGGAACATTTTTCAGAGAAAAAAAGTCAATGGTTTCCTATGGAGGGAAATGAAGTTAACCGTTACCAGGTAAATACTTGGTCTTTGGGGTTGAGTTCCTGGGGTTAGAACAAGGGTTCCCTCAGGGTCAAGGATTCACTCTTGTTACATCCTCAGCGGCACTAGGGCGGCCGGGTGCAGAGTGCTGAGGCCCAAAGTTATCCAACGGGGGATAGGGGGCCTCCGGTTGGTGGCTGCTCACGAGCAGGTCACAAGGTTGTGGGAGCAAAGCTCCTGGTGTTAGGCTCAGGGCAAAGGGGGATCCTGTTTAGCACAAAAAGTGCACCCCCAGTAGCGCAGGGGCGGCTAGGCGCAGGGTGCTCGTTTGGGGTCGGGCGGCCTGTTGTTTTCAATAGGGTTTTCGGTTTTGGTTTTTAGCTGCAGGCTCGGTCCAGTCAGACTTGCGGGAGGAACCAACAGCTGGGCAGATATGTTGGAGGGCTCAGGGACGTAGGTGCACCTCTGGATCTTTTCTCCAGGGCGCAGGGCGGCTGGATGCAGGGGTGTCTTTTGAGGTTGGATTTCACCTTGCCACTTGCGGTTGGTAGGGTCTCCGTGCAGAGGCTGCAGGCGAATTCGGGGAGTGCTGGAGGGGTCAACCCACAGTCGACTCAGACTCTGGAGCACTGAGGGACCTTGCTGGGACCGGTGGGCCTCTTGGACCGTAGGCGTCAGGTGCAGTAGTGGTTCCAGGCATTGGGTTTCTTTGTCCTCAGCAGGCTCAGAGTCTTTCTTGGCTGTTTCTTTTTAACTGAGCTGCTGTTCACAGGAGATCGGGTCTTTGTTGAAGGCAGTCAGTCATCCCAGGATTCTGTAGGTCGCTGACTGCAGGACACTGCGACTTCTGGCGCAGGATCTCTGGAAACTGCAGACGGGCCAGTAGGGCTGGGGCCAAGTCAGTTGCTCTCTGCAGTCTTCTCTGCTGGGCGTCTTCTTTTGTCCTTCATCTTCGTAGGTTGTGGTAATCTATCTTCTTGGTTCAGGGCTGCCCCCTAAATACTGTATTAAGGGGATGTTTTAGGGGTCTCGAGGTCAGTAGCCAATGGGCTACTGACCTTAGGGTGACTACACACTGGGTTTGCTCACCCCACGTGGGGGAGTGAGCACAATCCCTAATCCTGATTGGGGAGTGCCTGCCATATGCAAGATGGTGGGCACTGAAGAGGGGGCTTCACCTCGCCTCCCCCCTAGAGAGGTGGGGTTGGCAGAGGTGGGCACACCTTCTGGGCTGGCTAATTGTTTCCCGCCAAAAAGGATAGGAGACAGGAAGGGGGCCTGCTCCTGATAGCAGGAGAGGCTGGGGGTCACATTACAAAGGCTGCAAGCCCTTTTAAGCTCCTCTGTCACAGATGGCTCTTCCTGGCCAGGGCAGTTGTGACCACCTCCTTCCAGGAACCAAGGCTTTGTTTCTGGACTCAGGGAGCAAAGGCTCCCACTCCAGGGCTCCAGAAACATGTCTTGTGGTAGCAGGCTGGTGCGTACCAGTCAGGGAACCCACCAGAGGCTGGTTATTTTTCAGGGGGCATCTCTAAGATCAATCAATCAGTCAGGTGGCTTCTAAAGGGCGCTACTCACCCGTGAGGGTCTCAAGGCACTGGGGTGAGGGGTGCAGCTCCGGGTCAGACGAAAAGCCAGGTCTTCAGCCTCTTCCTGAAGGTGTGCAGATTCCGGGAGCGTCTGATGTTGACTGGGAGCTCATTCCAGGCTTTGACTGCGACGTAGGAGAAGGCTCTTTTACCTGCTCTGGTTCTGCGGATGCACTGGGTTGCAGCTAGGGCGAGGTCAGTGGAGCATAGGTTTCTTTTTGGTATGTGGAAAGAGACTCTTTCATTGAGGTATTTGGGTCTGATGTTGTGGAGGGATTTGTGGGCGTGGGTGAGTAGCTTGAAGGTTACTCTCTTCTCGACGGGGAGCTAGTGGAGGTCTCGCAGGTGTTGGGTCATGTGCTCTTGTCGTGGGGTGCCAAGGACGAGTCTGGCCGCGGTGTTCTGGATGTTCTGGAGTTTGTGTAGTAGTGATTTGTTGATTCAGCATAGAGAGTGTTTCCGTAGTCCAGTCTGCTAGTTATGAGTGCTTGGATGGCGGTCTTTCTAGCTTTGGGGGAGATCCACTTGAAGGTCTTGCGGAGGATGTGGAGGGTGTTTTTAGCAGGTGGAGGCGATGGCGTTGATCTGGCGAGTCATGGTGAGGGAGGAGTCTAGAATGATGCCGAGGTCCTGGGCGTGGCAGGTCAGTGTTGGAGGGTTTCCAAGGGTGGAGGGCCACCAGGTGTTGACCCAAGCGGTGGGGGAGGGTCAATGGACAAAGACCTCCGTCTTCTCTGAGTTGAACTTTGGGTAGATGCTGCTCATCAAGGCTGCGAAGTCTTTCATTCCTTCCTGGAAGCCGAGTCTGGTGTCTTCTGGGTTCTTCATGAGGGAGAGGATGAGCTGAGTGCCTTCGGCGTAGGATACAATGCTGAGACCATGCTATATGACGATGGTGGTGAGGGGGGCCATGTAGATGTTGAATAGCGTGGGGCTGAGCAATGATTGTTGGGGGTACTCTGCAGTTGATCTCTGTGGGTTTGGAGAGGAAGGGTTGGAGTCTGATCCTTTGGGTTCTGCTGGCGAGGAAGGAGCAGATCCAGTCGAGGGGGGTTCCCCGTATGCCAACGTTGTGGAGTCTGGCTGCAAGAGTGTGGTGGGAGACGGCGTCGAAGGCTGCGGAGAGGTCCAGCAGTATGAGGGCCACGGTGTGGCCATGGTCGAGGAGCACGCGGATGTCGTCAGTAGCGGCAAGGAGGGCAGTCTCGGTGATGTGGTTACTGCGGAATCCGGACAGGTAAGAGTTGAGGATGGCGTTCTCTTCGATGAAGGTAGTCAGCTGGGCATTGACGAATTTCTCTGTGACTTTGGCTGCGAGGGGAGGAGAGAGATGGGTCGGTACTTTTTCATGTCTGTCGGGTTTGCCAAGAGTTTCTTGAGGAGGAACTAGACCTCTGATGCCCTCTGAGTGCATTTTTCATTAAATCCCACACTGGCATCAGTGTGGGTTTAATGTGCTGAGAAGTTTGATACCAAACTTCTCAGTTTCCAGTAAAGCCATTATGATGCTGTGGAGTTCGTAATGACAAACACAGAGCACCATATACTTTTAAGAGCATTACTGCACTTACAATGTCTACAAATTGGTATAGACACTGTAGGGGTACAGGGATCAGGCACCTATACCCTCACCACTGGTATATTGCACCCAGCTCGAGGGATGGCTGACCTATGCCAGGGCAGTGGGTTGTAGGCATGGCTCACAGGGATGTGTCATTGAAAGAGGTGGTGCGTACACCGTATTATTTCACTTTAATCCAACTTGAGCGTTCATCATTAGAAATGCGTGCGTGAGCCGGGCGGTGCCTTGCCCTGTTTGACACCAACAATTCAATGTAGAAGTGGGGAACATGGATTATGCTCCACTCCCAGTCGCACTGCGTAAAAGGATGTATGATCCTACTTCAAATTTCCATGTGCAATTAGTTCCGTTTTAAATCTGAATTAATCCATTTTATTCTCCCAATTTTTCAAAAGCTTTTTTGTAATCCACTCGCATGATTAATCCTGCGTTTCGAATGTTTCCCATATTCAAGATGTGCCCATCCGGACCTCTGCAAGAATACGATCAAAATACAAGATTCGTTCAAGACAGCATTTCTTTATTGACACCCAATGCATTTTGGGATGTGTACCATGTTGATTCTTCACTTTGTTCTGCACCAAAACACGCAGCCTGCAATGGCAGTGTGTGTATGTACAGGCCTCTAAGTGCCACAATAAGTGCTGCAGCCCTTAGAGGCCTTCCCTGGCCACAGTGCCCCTGGTACCCATGGTACCTTTTACAAGGAACTGACATGTGGCCAGAGAGGTGCCAATTGGGGGTACAAGGTACAGTTTTTGGAAAAGAACACAGGCCCAGGGAACCTGATTGGCAGGGACCCAGGCACATCAAGTCAAAGTTACCAGTGGCGGCTTCCCCATTGGAGTGTGGGGGCATCGCCTCACTGCTTTCTGGCAGTACGAGAAGGCAGAAACATAAACGGTAAAAACTACCATTTATGTTTCTGTTTCTCGCACTGCGAGAAAGCAGAAGTGCCTCTGTGCCTGGTTGGGGGCGGGCGGGTGGGCGACCCTGCTCGAAGTCAGGGGGGAGTGGCTTACCCACTGTTGTGGGTACGGACTGTTTGGTTGGCCGCAGGGCCCGAACAAAGCAGTCATGCGCACTCCCCCTTGCATGCAGCCTAATGGCCCGGCTGGGGCGCTCTCCACTGCACCTCACCAATCACAACGCTGCCATTGCAGCGTTGTGATTGGCTTGGGTAGGGGAGGTAAGCTGCCTGCTGGCTGCTTCCTGTTCCTGCAGCAGGAACATGCGGACCCGGCTGCCGCTGCAGGCCGGCTCTCGGTTTTTGAATGGCTCGATTTACCAGGAGCTCAATAGAAAGTGGATCATTGGTGTGAGAGGTCTGTCTGAGGATCATTAAATGCCTCCTGGCACCAAAGTTACCTTTATGCGCACAATGGCTAAACAGCAGTCACCATTACAGAGTGACCGGCCAGGAGCGGAGGCGGTGCGCTACCCGGCACTCAGGTACATTTTATTTTTATTTTTTGATTCCCCACCGCGATACCCAACCCCCCCCCCCCCCCGCCTCCCTCCTTCCCTCCCCGCAAGCATGCCGGCCGCCGTGACTTCCTCTCCTGTCTTGAACAGAGCTATTCATTTACTTCTTTTCAATATGTATTTGGCTTTTCCCACAATAGGCCCCGGCCAATCTCCCAGTGCTTTGTTTTGCTGCCTTCCCCTTTATTAGATCTTAACCCTGCAAGCAGCCTGGCACCGGAGCCGTGGTGCTAGCCCAGAAGGAAAAATTATTTAAGGTCAGTCCGGGTGCAAGACATTCAGCAGAGTTTCATAAAAACACAGAAACTCCATTGGGCCGTTATCTGTTCAGGGCTTTACAAATGCCAGGTGAGCAGGAAGGAAGAACAGCGCCGCTTATAATGAAAAAACGAAAAATCGATGCAATAAATGACGTGGTAATGTAGACAGATACCACCGTGGAATAATGCATTGCGTGCCTTATTTATTAACCCAGTCTTTAACAAGACTGGGCCTTCCGGTGAAGAGGACTATATAAGGTGTTAACATAATTTACTTATCAAGTGCCCCGGCCTTCCACGGAAGAGTAATAATCTCTGTCTCTGACAGCGCGAAGACGGAGTGAAGAATAAGAGGGTAAACGAGGGGTAGGAAGAGGCTGGTGTAGGAGGGGTTAGTGACTTTTACATACAATGCGATTTACTAAAGAGAGTGAGACACAAAAGCGAGAGAATGAAATGCTTGTAATGAGGAATCTTAAACAGTGGGAATTCAGCGGAACATATTCCATTGCATCGTTTTTAGTTCATCTGTACAATTACTGAAGCGAGTCAGCCGCATGCAGTCTTTTAGCCTACGGTTGATGGCCATGTGCAGAATGCGATGGAGTGAAATGGCCGTGTAGTGTCAGAACAAGTGGGGTCTACAAAGAGGTTGGGGAGGTAGTAGGGGCGTGAGAAGGGGAATAGGGGTTACAGTGGAAACTGGGAGGTGAGAAGATGCTAAAGAGAGTAGGGAGGGGTGGAGACAGAAGAAGTGTAGAATGAGTTGAAAACTTTGAGCCGGCGGTTTCCGGTGCTTGGTTGGCACCGGTGCCCTCAGTGGGAAGTATCGAGCGCTGCACTCTGCGTCAGTGGACTTCAGTGCACTGGACTCCGTTGTACACACACTTACAGGTGTATATCCCACAGTACGCACCTAAAAATAGATGCCTGCGTATAGCCATGCATACACATTCGGAAACATACACGTATTTCACTCCAGAACACGTCTCCCTCTTTCCTTTCCCCTCTGACCGTCTCTGCACCCTTTCTCTTATCCCAGAAAGCATGTCTCTCTCTCTTCCCTTCCCCTCTGATTCTCTCTCTGCATCCTGTGTCTCTTCTCTTCCCCGGTGACTCCCTCTGCCCGCACTCTCTTCTCCCAAAATACACCTTCCCCTGCTCACTTTCACATGTCCCTCTGCTGCACTCTCTCTCGCTCTTGTCTCTGCTACACTCTCTCTAATCCTGTCTCTTCTCGCGGAGTACAAGTCTCTCTCTTCACTTCCCTCTCTGATTCTCTCTCCCTGCACTCTCTCTTCACAGAGCACGCGTCTCCACTCTTACCCTGACACTCTCTCTGAACCCTATCTTTCTCAGCTGTCTCTTCTCCCAGGTCGCGCGTCTCCCTTCTTCAACACCTCTTAGTGTCTTTCTTAAATTCCTGAGTAGGTGCTTTATCCAGAAGCCACCTGACCCTTCATAAACCACGGTATAAAGGGAAGTTTTACAAACAGGGAAAAGTTGAGAACTCTGTACATTTTATAATAATCCGAACACATGGTGCCAGATGTGACCCAGAATAATCTCAAGAGGCAGTAAACAGCGTGGTTGTGCATGGACGTATGATCCTCGGACATACAGTCCACGTAAAGGCATGTAAACCACCAGTGCACTGATGGCCGTTATTTAACACGCGTGACCTTTCGCATTTGTGCCAGTCGGCTCTAAACTTTACTTTGCCTCAGTGCTTAATTTGTAAAAAATGAAGTGCAGGTGCTCAATTTGTTTTTGGAGACCACACCCACTTTCCCGACGCCACCCACTTCTCCGCTGGCCCCGCCCACTTGTTCTATTGGCTCCACCCACAAACTCAACTGGCACTGCTGAAAGCCAGATGTAATCCTGGATCTGAATTTCAGCAAGAGAGCCTTGCTCAAGTATGGTTTTGATAGGAGTTTACCCCTCCCTGCGAAAAAAAATTCATATAGTACACTTGAATGAGCCATTTATCACTTCCAGTGGCCAAAGGGGTTTGGATCATAAATAGTTGACTATTCTGTGAATGCAATTAATTTACCAATTGTGCTGGTTACTATTACTCACTCCCGGAGCAACATATGTGCATTTATTAAAATTCAAAATAGTAAAAAACATAGAACTAAACTGGCGTTTCCAAATGTAGTTCTGTATCACAGACAAGACAGATTACAAAAGAGCAGTGGCGGCTGGTGACATTTGAAAGTGTTGGGGCGTCAAGTGATTGTCAGACTGCACTGCAGCGAGCGAGCGTGCTGAACAACCTAAGGGAGGTTTGGGGGGGTTCTCTCCCCGAGAAAAATTTGAAAGAAAAAGGGGACAAATGGTGCATTTTCAAGCAAATTTGAGAAAGCAGGAAGGTTAATAAAGCAATTGTGAAAGTGCAGTTATTACATTAATAAAGAGATGTCATATAACATAGGTAGCTGCTTATTCAAGCTTTCTTTCACCCCATAGTCCAGCAGGGTCTTGATACAAGACAGATAAGAGAAAAAGCAGTGTGGTCCTCGACCAGGAAGACACTCGTATTTCGTTGGTAAGAAGTCGAAAGATTGGTCAAATTGAAAACCTGAAATGCAATACGCAATCCAACAATTTGCACGTACATCTCATCTATGTTCAACAAGCCACGTTTTACCCATGATTGGAATTGTGAATCACCAAATAAACAGAGCGACCGCAATCAAAATCAATCAAAGTTGTGGCTCCAGGTTACATATTGGCAGAAACAGAATAAAACAGAAACACAGTCTCAATAACTACGAAAGTGACACATAAATATTGACCATGCAACTCAAACTCAGAAATTAAAGATCCGATTCACTGCCAAAGCAGGCCTCCCACGTGTCATTTCATGTGGGCTAAGTGCAGTCTACAATGCATGACTCGCCAAAGCAAAGTAACATTCTCTCATATTTAAAAATTCCTGTAGCAGACAAAATTTTAAGTTACCCCAGAGATTTTACATTCCAACATTCAATAGTCTGCCCAGTGTCTGATTATAGTAGAGATAACTGTGCACGTATGCTCATACCTATCTCTGTCTTACTTCCTATGTCCCTCTTTTTCTCTCTCTAGCTCAACATACCCGTTATGCCCCTCTCTCTTTCTGCCACACTCTCTCATTCTGGCTCTGCTTAGCTCCATCTCTCTCTGTTTCAACCCCTCTCTCTCGTTCTCTCTAACAATCCATCGCTTCTCGCTCCCACAAAGACTCTCTCTCTCACTCTCTCTCTCTTCTCTCTCATTCTGGCTCTTCATCTTTCTTTCAATTTTGCTTCATCTCGCTTGCTTTATTTATCAATCTAGTCTCTCTCTTATGTTATCAATTACATTCAGGTCAGTTCCATTACACACCAGGCATGACATTTTGGTTTACAGGTGCGTTCTGTGTCTCTTTTCTCTTTGCTTTCCATTGACTTTATCTCCAAGTATCTGTTTTCTCTCTTTCTATGCCTGTATCTCTTTCTGTTGTTTTATCTCTATTTACATCCCTATTTCTTTAGGTCTGTCTTTCGCTTCTTTGCACCCTCTGTGTCTGTCTCTTGATTTCTCTCTACTGTCTCTAGCAGTTGACCTCTTCCTCTCAACAATGCGAGAAATAAATTGTTTCACCCACTGTTTTTTTCTCCCCCCACCACAACACCCTAATGTCGGTGGTGCTTTTTGTGTATGTATGTGCACTTGTATGCGGTATTCCTACGGGTGCAGAATGTATTTGTGCCTGCATGTGCTGCCAATTTGTGCCTGCATGTTTGTTGAATTGGTGCAAGTGGCATTTACAGCTGCTTTGCTGTCTAGGTGTGCAGACACAGCTCTATTTCGTTCGTGAGTCCATGGGAGTCTATGCTTCTTTTCATGTATGTCCTGTGTACACGCAGTTGTCTTAGTGCATTTATTTCTGCATGCATGCTGTATGTGAATTAATTTCCTACATTAATGTTTTCTGCCCGTCATGCTCAGCTGCCGCCTGTAATGTACAGATCCTCTCTTAGAGCAATGTCTCTGTGCTCTGCTGTTACTCAGCAAAGCGCCCAGCTCTGGCCCCTGTAATGGCTGCTCCCTGCTATGCCGGCTACTTCTTGTTGTGTCGACTGTGCTGTTGTCGCTTCACAACAGCTTTGCTAGCGCCATGCACAGGCACCCTATAAACTGTGCCCTCGATCGATGCTAATAACCACGTCAATGCAGGGAGGCGGGCAGAGAGAAATGGAGGGAACGCTCTGTGTGAAACACAGAAGGGGCGCGTGAGGGCAGAATAATGTGTAAGAAGATAATAACCGTGTGTGAGGAGCAGGAGTTGGACTGGTGGCATAACAGCTGCCTCTGCAGAGACTGGCGCAGGAGGGTTGTAAACCCCCATCCTCCCACCCCAAATGCCCCAGGCGGGCCTCAGTTCAGCCGAAGACCAATGAATATTTTAACTTATAAATATTCGTTGGTCTTCGGCTGAACTGAGGCCTGCCCCGAACATATAGTAAAGTTTGAGGCTCCTCGTCCCAGTCTCTAGGGATGGCTGTTATTTTCCGTTACACCACTCTGAGTTGGGCGTGGAACGGCAG
Source organism: Triturus cristatus (assembly GCF_964204655.1). Taxonomy (NCBI): domain Eukaryota; kingdom Metazoa; phylum Chordata; class Amphibia; order Caudata; family Salamandridae; genus Triturus; species Triturus cristatus. Next base: position 945,786,011 of record NC_140586.1, read on the forward strand.
TTGAAGGAGATGGATGCTTGACTTTTTTTTTTGGGGGGGGGGAGAAAATGATGTTCCTATCATAGGCACTCGGGCATTACACAACCAGGCCCTCTCAGGACCCGGAAGAGAAGCAAGATGTTTCGAAGCATGTTTTAATGCATGAACACAGACCAACAACAAAAATGCCCACATTTACACATAGACGTACTGCCTGATGTGCGTGCAAACAGTCAAACGGGCACCAATGCAGAACGACAATGAAACATATATGCCTCCGTGCACCTAGAACCAACAAACCTACAAGCAACCCACCAGGGCACAGAGATGGCTGAGTGCGCGCGCACCGAGACAGAAGTCCTGAACTGAACAAGTTTCCGGGGCACAGCAGGCAATGTGGAGGAGTTGTAGAGTGAGGTGTGCAGCCTGTGGGGCCTGCTGGGATTCCGGGAAGAGCTCAACCGTCGAGCCGTGAAAGTCGGGCCCACTCTAAATCTTTACGTGAATTGCCGTAAGTAAATGTTGCTGCGGGGAAAGCATCTCTGGTACACGAAATGTGTCTGCTTTTTTATTCAGAAAATTTGTGACTGTCAGTAAAACTGGACATTGATTGCAGAAATACCTACCCGAGATCTGGTGGTGCACACTTCACGACACGCTCCTGAATCAAATAATAGTGGCGGACTGCCGTTGCCGGTGCTTATGTGCTTCCTGATGTTTAGGCGAGCTGGCGACATGGTGGTGGAATTTAGAAAAGGTTACGCATGCACGCTGCCGACCCGCCTGTCGCAGCAACACATGACCAAATCCAACCCAATCAGAGGCCCCACCCACCGCAACACAAAATGAAAGCATGGACTTATAAAAGGCTCAGCTCTTCATGGGGAGACACTGAGAGTGCGGATCATATGAACACTGAATATTCGATTTTATTCATTTTTTGACGCACGCTTTTGATGTGAGTTGGCAGTGGCAATCTGGCATAGACCCGGCCCTGATAAATAAGTGCCGGTGCTAAGCACCGGAAAGCACCGGCACAAATTAAGCCCTGTGTGCAGTGCACCTATTCTGAAAAGTCCAGACTACTCCAAAGAGTTCATAGTCCAGACAGATGCTTCTGAGTTGGCTGTGGGAGCTGTTCTTTCACAACTGAATGTAGATGGTCAAGACCAGCCCATTGCTTTTATTAGTAGAAGGCTGACCCCTAGAGAGAAACGTTGGTCAGCCATTGAGAGGGAGGCCTTTGCTGTGGTTTGGGCCCTGAAGAAGCTGAGGCCATACTTGTTTGGCACTCACTTCAAGATTCAGACAGACCATAAGCCCCTCTTGTGGCTAAATCAGATGAAGGGTGAAAATCCCAAACTTCTTAGGTGGTCCATTTCCCTACAGGGGTTGGACTTCACAGTGGAACATAGACCTGGGACTGACCATGCCAATGCAGATGGACTCTCCAGATATTTCCACTTAGAACATGAATACTCAACTGGTCAAGGTTAGTTTAATGTCCCTAAGTTTGGGGGGGGGGGTTGTATAGGAGAGTAGGGTCTGCTTTCTCTGCTCACCCCCACTTTTTGCTTTTGCTTCACTGGTTTTCGATTTAGATGTGGCTGTGGGCCTGCTAATCAGACCCACAGCCCAGCTGTTCTCTCTCTAAACTGATGCCATGTACTTTAGGTGCATAACCCAATTGGATAGGATCACCTTATTGGCCCCTGTACAGTGTACCTTAGGTACCCAGGGCATAGGTGTACCCTAGGCCTACCAGGGGCTGCAGCATGTATTATGCCACCCCTGGCCTGGCCTACCATTATGACACAACTGGCTGATCACTCAGCTGGGGCAAGGTTGTGTAATCACCCCTTGCTTAGGTGTAGTATTCCTATACCTACCTTATATATAGACACATGTGTACCTATCAGCCACTCCTATGGCAGGCCTTAACAATCCTGGAGGCAGAGTGCTTGGTAACATGTGAGATGGTGCTCTAGCATGAGCTGAGCCTGTCTGCAGCTTTCGAAACCATGTCCTTATAGCTGTTCTATGATATAGCCTACCATATACTCTTAAAGTACCTTATAATCTTAAACGGTTATGGTAACTATGTCGTGTAAGGTGTCTAACACTTTGGAATAATACCCCCATACCATTTCTGGCAATGAGGATATTTTTCCTGGATCACTGACATAATATCGATTACCAAAATATCGACTACAAAAAATATCGTTGACTAATTATCGATTACAATAATATCGATTCACAATACTTATTTAAAAAATACTAAAATATCGAGTACACAATATCGTCTTAAAAAAATATCGTATCTCATTATATCGAATTTATAAATATTGTTAACAAAAATATCGTCAATAAGTAAATAACGTTCTAAATAACAAAATTATCGAAACCCAAAATATAGACAACCAAAATATTGATTTTTTCACAATATCGACTATCTAAAAAACAATGAATAAAATACACTTTTAGCACAAAACATACATTAGCATTGTAATACATAATAAAACACTTAAATAACATAAAACATTTTTGTTCAAACACATACATTTAAAAATAAACATACTGTAGTAGTCTCTTCTTTATCTTGCTATTTATTCTATATGCATGTACTTCTCCATGTCACTGTGATGTCAGTGTCATGGTGATGGAGTGTTGTGCTTTGAATCTCCAGGCTGACCAGTTGGTTCCTGGAAGCTGTGGAGACGGACAGACAAAAAATGTTGTATTTGACTTCAACCATATGTAGTGTGGTTACTACACATACCATAAACAATAATAATTAATTTTACAACATAAATAATTTTATAATTATAATACTTGCATTAGACCACACTAAAAAATATATTTCAAGCATTTAATACTAAAAAAAAAAACATCACTTGCTACTAATAAGTTACTAATTAGCGTTTCCCTTACATGGAAACAAACAGTCAAAAAAAAAAAAATTCTAGGTAGACCAATGAAATGCTCACATTTCAAATTAAACCAATGAAATAAAGCAACTAATTAAATGCACACTATAAAAACACAACATCTCGCCATCTCTTTCACACGAAAAACTGAAAAGAACAAATAAGGTGAAACTCTACTCAACTGTTTCCAGAAAGAAAATTTCCACTCCTAACGAAAATTTTACAACTACACAAAATAAGTTCAACTGTATTTAAAATCCAACAATACTAGAATGCTACAGCTGAAACTATTTCTAAAAAAGAATTTACTATGCTCTATTTAATTACATTCATATCTCCTCTACAGATATCTTCTAAACAGACAAACATATTTTCTACATCCCCACAACTCAGAGATTAATCAATGTAAGCATATTTGATTTTTTCCTACCCACCTAGAACAAATAATTAAAAAATAAAGTCTAAAACATATTTTATTACTTATTTCTCTCCTCTACAGAAAACTACAAAACCATCCAAAAGTACCTTCTACACAATAACCTACTGGACCAAATAAAAAAGTAAGTATATCATTCTCAATCATTAAACAGCCTAAAATACGCACCCAAAATTTAACTTTCCCCTTAAAACAGTATCATATAACACCAAATTAATCCAACTATTAACTACTTTTTTTCTCTTACCAACAGAAAATCTATCTCCAAAATTAAACAGAAAGCTTGAAATCAGCTCATGAACATCTTTCTACACATCAAACTAAACATTGTAAGTATATTCACTAAAATGTAAATATATTTAAAATATATGTAACATTGTTTATATTTACAACATATTTTTTCATCTCCCCTAGCATAATACAGAACAACATGACTGAAGGTGCTGAATTTATAACATCTCAAAAAAATAAAATGTTGTGATGTTATATGGGTTATGTATATACACAGGAAAAGCAAAGTGGTCTGAAAATGTTTTGGAAATGTAGCAAATACTACTCAAACAAATGCTATGGGAGAGCTATTACTAAAGAAACCACTGTTCGTTCTGTAAAAGAACATAATCACCCCCCCCCCAATATAACAGAGATAGAGGTTAGAAATGCTCTAGAAAACATTAAAGAAGCAAGTACTAGCACTGATAAAGCCACCACCCAAATACTCAAAGACCAATTATTAAACATACCACACCATGCATCAGCACAATTACCCACAATTGATTGTTTAAAAAGAACTATTGCTAGACAGAAAAAACAAACTACCAGAACTCTACCTACCCCTAAAACCTTCAAAACAGTAGTCATTCCCCCAGAATTAAGCATAACTCACACTAAAGAAACATTTTTTTTTTATAACAAATCTCCTGATAAAAGAATAATTATGTTTGCTACTGCAAACAATTTAGTGAAATTACAACAATGTGACACTTAGATGATGGATGGAACTTTCAAACTGTGTCCAAAACCATTCTACCAGCTGTACACAGTGCACGGATTGTACCAACATTCGAACATTCCATTCATCTATGCCCTATTACCAAATAAACAGCAAACTACATACATAGAAATGCTAACCAAAATAAAAGAAGAAACCAATAATTATTTCCCACAAAAAATAATTATTGATTTCGAATTACCCATGATCAATTCAATACTAAAAAATTATCCACACACAGCAATCCAAGGTGGCTATTATCATTTTAACCAGAGTCTGTGGAGAAATCCGCAAAAATCCACCCAAAGTGTACAATATGCTACAAATAGTACTTTTGCCTACCAGGTTAAAAAACTAATAGCACTAGCATACGTACCTGTGACAGATGTAGCAGATCACTATAATAATAGAAAGTCCCTATTACAAAAAGAACTAAGACAAATTAAGCCAACTCCTAGAGTACTTTGGGGACACCTGGGTGGGAAGATTACACCGATCAGGACATAGAAGACAACCAAAGTTCCACATTCCTTGGTGGAATGTATACCTAAGTACCTTAAATAAACAATCCAAAACCAACAATAGTGTTGAAGGATGGCATAATGCCTTCCAAGCAACTACAAGCAGAGTGAATCCTACCCTACAAAAACTGCTGGAATCTCTACAAAAAGAACAAAGCTACCAAGAATTACGGATGCAACAATCTGTTACTCAAATAGGTCCTAAATTAACTAAACAAAACAAACAAATGTTTGATCTACTTCAAAGTCAGGTAACCCTATACCCATCAACAAGTGGCCTAGACTACCTATCACTAATAGCCAAAAGCATTTTATAAAAAACATACCCAAAGCTAATAAACGAAATTGGTCAACACAATAAACAATTACAGACATATATTAATACTATATTTTCATAAATAATATATAATTGTCATATACATTTATTTTTCATATAGGAAATATATATGTACAATTAAATATTATTTATCCAAATATAATATATATAACAATAAACTATAATAACATTTCCCACCCAAATAATTAATAAGAAAAAACTTACCATTGATGTAGCCATAGAAGATGAATTCCACCAAGTAATACTCCTTCCATTTGTCTGTCAATCCATTGTAATAATAAAAAATTACCCCAAATAAAAATGCAAAAATTCAACAGGTCCAATATAAATCCATCCTCGACAAATCCAAAAACTTAAAACCCTCAAAAACCAGAAAAACATGTCAAAATTTGAAAAAACGCTCCTGGAAATTCCGAAAAAAAAGTGTGATAACTTTATTAGTTTAATCAAGTAAAACACACTTTTCTAAAAAAAAAAAAACCACGTCTCTATTTCCAGCATAATATCCAAACCCTAAAAAACCCGAAAATATTTGAAAAATATAAATAAACGCTCCATGAAATCCTGGAAAAAGATAAAAAGTGTGTTAACAATATTAGTTTAATTAACTAACACACGCGTCTTCGTCTTCGACCAAACATCGATAAAAATTAACCTGGAATAAAGTGGAAAACATACCCACCCACACAATTACATCCAAATACAATAATTAAATACAATAACATCATTTCAAAACAACACATATTTACTCACAATCTTTACTTCAAAAACTACGTCACAACCAGTAAACAACCACACGTAACTAAAACATTACTAACAACTCCAAAATACCCAAAACAAGTTAAACTAATAATAAATACACTATAAACATCCTAACTACACTAAACATAAGTATTTAATAACATATAATACTTAAAACACCCCTTACCTTGCTCAACGCAGCTTCCAACCGCGAGCTTCCTCAGTCCAAAATGACCCAAAATAACATTAAGCGGTTACAAAATAATTCCATTAAAAGTCAAATACCTACTTAAATCACTTTAAATACATGAAAACAATAAAAAACAGCATTATAATCATCTATAAATATAACATTCATTTATCTTAATTTAGAAAACATTATTTTCTAATAAACAATACCTTTAAAAATTACATTCATAATAATTATAAATAAATTATAATTATCATTGTAATTCAGTACTTTTTTTTGACAACTCTACACATTATTAAAAACATTTTTTTATCATGGAACATTTTTTTACAAAACTTACATGTTGAGAAAACTTTTTTTCATATAATTATAAAATGAAAAAATTAATAATATTAATATTTCCTAGAATAATATTATGAATCAACATTAAAAATGCATGCCATTTGGGGCTCGCTCCCCCTGATGGGAACCCTTTTTATGCTTTCAGTACTTATCGCCTTGCTTGTGTTTAGGTTTGGGTTTGTGTTTATTTAAAACTGAACCTTTAACTCTCCTGCCAGTGAAATGTGGACGCTCGCATGTGTTGTGTTTCTAAAGCTGCCGTACCTCCGGGTTGTCGGCTGAATAGCTGTGTCACAGATTTAAAAGAATAAAGGTTTTGGAAAAAAAAAAAAATAAATAAATAAATACATGCCATAAGAATATAATTTTTGTCATAGAGTAATCATATTCAACAACAACATAAAAATGTCACAAACTTCTTCTGAAATTAAATATGCAATGATTTATTTTATGTATATTTGCAAAAAAAAAATATTATATCAATACTGTGAGTATATGTTTATTTGCAAACAATGTAAAAAAGTTATACATTTTATGTGTTATGTTTTTCAATTATCAATACTTCTGTTATAAAATATGATTATATCAACAAATTTTATTTTCCTTAAAACATTGTAAAAAAAATATATATATGCATATTTGTTGTATCTCTACTAATGTATACTCCATTCTGTAAATAAAATAAATACAAAAATCTCTCAACTTTCATCAACAAAAATAAAGCTTATTTTAAAATCTAAAATGTGTCATTTTTTTATACTTTATTACTATCAAATGTAGATTTTTTCAAATTTAAGTTTTTTACAAATGTTAATAACCACATTTTTTAAAAATTTAAATGAAAAAACATACTTCATTGACACAATACATATACATATTAATGCCACATAATATACAAATCTGATACTAATAAAATTTAAATTAAACATATAATAATCTTTCTACAATTAACAATATAATTTTCTTTAAATTAAAAAAAATAGAAAATAAACATGATATAAAAATAATACAAATATACTACAAACTCATTATATATATTATACATAAAAATATACAATTTTCTATAACTAAACACATTAAATTATACTCATTAAAACTACTCATCATCAAGAATACATAATATAGTATTCGCAATCCAGGTATGTTTAAGTAAAAAAATCAGCTACACACAAAACATACCTAAAAATCTATAGCCACTCAAATGACATTAAACTCAGGGATTACAACAAACAAATGATGGACGGAATGCTGACAATGCAGACATTCTCCCCCAGTCAAGAGATCTGGGTTAAATCCATCGTTCTTTTGCCCACTACACCACCCCAGTTTAGACATGGCCATATGCAAATCAGTCTTGACCCTGTGCCTCATGGGAACAGTCCAGCCCGAACTGCCAAGCCATGTCTTCCCTGGACCGGAATCAAGCCTCCTAGGACCGGTTTCTGGCTATCAGCCGTCATCAGCCAGGATAGCTTGACTCCAGTGGCGTAGTGAGCACGGGTCCCACGTCTGGGAATACCCATCCCACTTAGGGCGAAAAGCGTTACAACAAACAAATGATGGACGGAATGCTGACAATGCAGACATTCTCCCCCAGTCAAGAGATCTGGGTTAAATCCATCGTTCTTTTGCCCACTACACCACCCAAGTTTAGACATGGCCATATGCAAATCAGTCTTGACCCTGTGCTTCATGGAAACAGTCCAGCCCGAGCTGCCAAGCCATGTCTTCCCTGGACCGGAATCAAGCATCCTAGGACCGGTTTCTGGCTATCAGCCGTCATCAGCCAGGATAGCTTGACTCCAGTGGCGCAGTGAGCACGGGTCCCACGTCTGGGAATACCCATCCCACTTAGGGCGAAAAGCGTTACAACAAACAAATGATGGACGGAATGCTGACAATGCAGACATTCTCCCCCAGTCAAGAGATCTGGGTTAAATCCATAGTTCTTTTGCCCACTACGCCACCCCAGTTCAGACATGGCCATATGCAAATCAGTCTTGACCCTGTGCCTCATGGGAACAGTCCAGCCCGAACTGCCAAGCCATGTCTTCCCTGGACCGGAATCAAGCATCCTAGGACCGGTTTCTGGCTATCAGCCGTCATCAGCCAGGATAGCTTGACTCCAGTGGCGCAGTGAGTACGGGTCCCACGTCTGGGAATACCCATCCCACTTAGGGCGAAAAGCGTTACAACAAACAAATGATGGACGGAATGCTGACAATGCAGACATTCTCCCCCAGTCAAGAGATCTGGGTTAAATCCATCGTTCTTTTGCCCACTACGCCACCCCAGTTTAGACATGGCCATATGCAAATCAGTCTTGACCCTGTGCCTCATGGGAACAGTCCAGGCCGAACTGCCAAGCCATTTCTTCCCTGGACCGGAATCAAGCATCCTAGGACCGGTTTCTGGCTATCAGCCGTCATCAGCCAGGATAGCTTGACTCCAGTGGCGCAGTGAGCACGGATCCCACGTCTGGGAATACCCATCCCACTTAGGGCGAAAAGCGTTACAACAAACAAATGATGGACGGAATGCTGACAATGCAGACATTCTCCCCCAGTCAAGAGATCTGGGTTAAATCCAACGTTCTTTTGCCCACTACGACACCCCAGTTTAGACATGGCCATATGCAAATCAGTCTTGACCCTGTGCCTCATGGGAACAGTCCAGCCCGAACTGCCAAGCCATGTCTTCCCTGGACCGGAATCAAGCATCCTAGGACCGGTTTCTGGCTATCAGCCGTCATCAGCCAGGATAGCTTGACTCCAGTGGCGCAGTGAGCACGGGTCCCACGTCTGGGAATACCCATCCCACTTAGGGCGAAAAGCGTTACAACAAACAAATGATGGACGGAATGCTGACAATGCAGACATTCTCCCGGGGAAACTGGGGTGGCGTAGTGGGCAAAAGAACGATGGATTTAACCCAGATCTCTTGACTGGGGGAGAATGTCTGCATTGTCAGCATTCCGTCCATCATTTGTTTGTTGTAACATTAAACTCAGGGAAGCAGCTGGACACTAACCCTTTCTAATTTACTATTCCCACTCCAGTTACATTAAAGTCAGAGAAGGTGCTGCACACTAACCCTATACAATTTACTATTCCCAATTTAGCTACATTAAAGTCAGGGAATGTGTTGGACACTAACCCTATATAATTTACTATTCCCACTCCAATTAGGTTAAAGTCAGGGAAGGTGCTACACATTCACCCTATATAATTTACTATTCCCAATACAGCTACATTAAAGTCATGGAATGTGCTGGACACTAACCCTATATAATTTACTATTCCCACTCCACTTAACATAAAGTCAGAGAGGAGGTGCAGGACACTAACCCTATATAATTTACTATTCCCACTCCAGCTAAATGTAAATCATGGAAGGTGCAGCACACTAACACTATATAATTTACTATTCCCACTCCAGTTAACATAAACCCAGGGAAGGTGCAGGACACTAACCCTATATAATTTACTATTCCCACTCCAGTTAGCATAAAGTCAATGAAGATGCAGGACAGTAACCCTATATAATTTACTATTCCAACTCCACTTAAGTTAAAGTCAGGGAAGGGGCAGGACACTAACCCTATATAATTTAGTATTCCCACTGCAGCTAGATCAAATTCTAGGAATTTGCTGCACACTAACCTTATATAATTTACTATTCCCACTCCACTTAGCTTAAAGTCAGAGAAGTTGCTGAACAATAACCCTATACAATTTACTATTCCCAAACCAGCTACATTAAAGTCAGAGAATATGCTGGACACTAACCCTATCTAATTTACTATTCCAACTCCACTTAGTTTCAAGTCAGTGACGGTGGTGAACACTAACCCTAATCAATTTTCTATTCCAACTCCAGTTAACATAAACTCAGAGAAGGTGCTGCACACTAACCCTATATAATTTACTATTCCCAATACAGCTACATTAAAGTCAGGGAATGTGCTGGACACTAACCCTATATAATTTACTATTCCCACTCCACTTAACATAAAGTCAATGAAGATGCAGGACAGTAACCCTATATAATTTACTATTCCCACTCCAGTTAACATAAACTCAGGGAAGGTGCAGGACACTAACCCTATATAATTTACTATTCCCACTCCACTTAACATAAAGTCAGAGAAGGTGCAGGACACTAACCCTATACAATTTACTATTCCCACTCCAACTAAATGTAAATCATGGAAGATGCAGCACACTAACACTATATAATTGACTATTCCCACTCCAGTTAACATAAACTCAGGGAATGTGCAGGACACTAACCCTATATAATTTACTATTCCCACTCCGCATACAATAAAGTCAGAGATGGTGCAGTACAGTAACCCTATCTAATTTAGTATTCCCACTCCAGCTAGATCAAAATCAGGGAATATGCTGGAAAGTAACCTTATATAATTAACTATTCCCACTGCAATGAGATTAAAGTCAGGGAAAGTGCTAGCCACTAACCCTATATAATTTACTATTCCCACTCCAGTTAACATAAAGTCAATGAAGATGCAGGACAGTAACCCTATATAATTTACTATTCCAACTCCACTTAGGTTAAAGTCAGGGAAGGGGCAGGACACTAACCCTATATAATTTAGTATTCCCACTCGAGCTAGATCAAATTCTAGGAATGTGCTGGACAGTAACCTTATACAATTTACTATTCCCACTCCACTTAGCTTCAAGTCAGAGAATATGCTGAACAATAACCCTATATAATTTACTATTCCCAAACCAGCTACATTAAAGTCAGAGAATATGCTGGACACTAACCCTATCTAATTTACTATTCCAACTCCACTTAGTTTCAAGTCAGTGACGGTGGTGAACACTAACCCTACACAATTTTCTATTCCAACTCCAGTTAACATAAACTCAGAGAAGGTGCTGGACAGTAACCCTGCCTAACTTACTATTCCAACTCCACTTATGTTAAATTCAAGTAAGGTGCAGGACACTCAGGTGCCGATTACGATCCTGTAAAAACCGGGTACGAACCGTCGGACGGAGCATATTCTCCGTCCGACGCGTACCCGGTCGTAACAATATACAAACATGTAAGTACGATTCGCACGGAAATACTATTTCCGTACGAATCTTACAAAACCCCGACCGACGAAAATAAACATACAAATGTGATCCGGGAAAGTGCCGACGTGACGTCAGGACGCACGCAGCCTGCCATTCACGAACCAGGAAGTACAATTCGCACCGACGTCATCCCGCACGGAGAATATTTTCCGGCAGCCAAAAACTGCCAGGAAATCAGGACGACGCGAACAAGGAGTACCTGCACGCGACGGACAGACAAGGACCCGAACCTACGTGTCATCCCGGCCCTCATAGCAGTCGACCTCCTCTACAGGTTACGACGCAGACGCCGCAAAAGGTCAGAACAACAAAGGGAGAGGGGAAAGGGGGGGGGGGCAGGAGCAGGGGCAGGCCACAAAACCCCCACCCAAGTCACACAGCACACATGCCATGGACATACCTGACCCCCAGGCCCTGGTCACTACGAGGGGCTGGGGGCGTGTCCAGCAAAGCCAGCGTCCGCCACAACGGAAGTGGTTGACGACGCGAACCGGCAACACAACAATACAGGTACGTCCCGTACCCACGCCTTAAGAGCGTGGGTACGAGTCGTACCACGCCCACACCTACGTCACCCCAACAATGGTGGGATGGCTGTACCCACGTGGCAAAGGCCTGGGTACGGCCCGCACAAGCATTCCACAGCGTGGGTACGGATATGTACGGACCGTACCTCCACCCCCCGTATGCATGGAGCGTACCCCCCACCCCAACAGTGTAAGTACGACCCGTACCCTCACCCGCGTATGTATGGAGCGTACCCCCACCCCAATTGTGTATGTACGATCCGTACCCTCACCCGCGTACGTATGGAGCGTACCCCCCATGCCAACAGTGTACGTACGGACCGTACCCCCACCCCGTATGCATGGAGCGTACCCCCACCCCAATGTTTATGTACGACCCGTACCCTCACCCGCGTATGCATGGAGCGTACCCCCATGCCAACAGTGTACGTACGGACCGTACCCCCACCCCGTATGCATGGAGCGTACTCCCACCCCAACTGTGTATGTACGACCCGTACCCTCACCCGCGTATGGATGGAGCGTACCTCCACCCCAACCGTGTATGTACGACCCGTACCCTCACCCGCGTATGTATGGAGCGTACCCCCCACCCCAACAGTGTATGTACGACCCGTTCCCTCACCCGCATATGTATGGAGCGTACCCCCACCCCAACCATGTATGTACGACCCGTACTCTCACCCGCGTACGTATGGAGCATACCCCCATGCCAACAGTGTACGTATGGACCGTACCCCCACCCCGTATGCATGGAGCGTACCCCCACCCCAACCGTGTATGTACGACCCGTACCCTCACCCGCGTATGCATGGAGCGTACCCCCATGCCAACAGTGTACGTACGGACCGTACCCCCACCCCGTATGCATGGAGCGTACCCCCACCCCAACCGTGTATGTACGACCCGTACCCTCACCCGCGTATGCATGGAGCGTACCTCCACCCCAACCGTGTATGTACGACCCGTACCCTCACCTGCGTACGTATGGAGTGTACCCCCCACCCCAACAGTGTATGTACGACCCGTACCCTCACCCGCGTACGTATGGAGCGTACCCCCACCCCAACCGTGTATGTACGACCCGTACCCTCACCCGCGTACGTATGGAGCGTACCCCCATGCCAACAGTGTATGTACGGACCGTACCCCCACCCCGTATGCATGGAGCGTACCCCCACCCCAACCGTGTATGTACGGACCGTACCCCCACCCGCGTATGCATGGAGCGAACCCACACCCGTGTATGTAGGAGGGTTGGGTGCAGAGTCCTCCCAGCAGTGCCCAGTCATAAGAGGGGTGTGTGCAGAGTCCACCCAGCAGTGCCCAGACACAGGAGGGGTGTGTGCAGAGTCCTCCCAGCAGTGCCCAGACACAGGAGGGGTGGGTGCAGAGTCCACCCAGCAGTGCCCAGACACAGGAGGGGTGTGTGCAGAGTCCTCCCAGCAGTGCCCAGACACAGGAGGGGTGGGTGCCTAACACTCCCAGCAGTGCCCAGACACAGGAGGGGTGTGTGCAGAGTCCTCCCAGCAGTGCCCAGACACAGGAGGGGTGGGTGCCTAACACTCACAGCAGTGCCCCTGCAAAGAAAAGGGTGGAGTACCCACAGATCCAATGCCCACAAATGTCAGTCAGGTGCACAAAGATCCTGCAGTACATGTATCACATGTGTGCGAGGCTGGTAGAATACACATGCATAGCGCCGAAAAGAAAACATGTCCACATTAAGTCATGACAACAGTCTACATACACAAGTACAGTGACCACCAAGGACGCCATGAATGATGCATGTGGAGACATCGCTCAGCATGCATGGCCCAAGTCTAACGAGTCCATCACACACCCAGCCAATGTAGACACAGCTCAGCACCACATATTGGAAAGACCCTGCAGGGAAGATGTCAGGTTACGCAGAGGAAGGAACACACCTTGGGACGATGTCACCATGCAGTAACTGCTTACATGAACAAAGTTATGTAGCCAACAGCTTGTGATGGCACACAGATACCAGGATCCACCCTATGACCAGCACAAGACTACAATTCCCACACACCCAACACATAATCACCACCCAAAATAATGGGGTAGGTCCACCAACAGCAATACCAGACAGACAGTAGTGTACTAAGGAAAAATAAATTGCTTTATTCAGCATCAAAAAAATCTGTTTGTCCCTTGAAAGTTCAAAATGTACAATGCCCATAGGGCAATCCAAAGTTCAAATCCAGGTGGGGGACACAGTGGGACGCGTGTCCCCTAGCTTGCCTGCACAGTCAGACTCCTTCGTCTTCCAGAGTGCGGAGGGCATCATGTGGGGGGGAAGGACCAGGCACCGCAGGGACATGAGGGCGAAGGGTAGGCGTCGTGGGTGCAGGGATGGAGGACTCCACCACAGGGGGTGGGGCAGGGCCAAAGGCGGAGGCCAGGATGTCGCTGCACAACTTAGCAAGGTCCTCCAGCGACTCCCCTGCACCTGAAGGAACCACAGGCCCCAAGGAGGGGGGGGGGTCAGAGGGATGGGTCGCAGCACCACTGGGGGAGGGTGTGGACAGGGGGGGGGACTCAACCACCCTGACCGGGGACTCCCTTGACCTCTTGCGGGGTGGTGTCACTGTGGGGCTCAGGGACAGAGTGGCCATGAAGGAGTCTTTGCTGGATATGTGGCCAGGAGAGCTGAGGGGAGGGGATTTGGAGGGAGCGGATTTGGTGGAATGCAGACTCCCACTCTGGCTGCGTGTCTTACGTTTGCCCCCCGACCCAGTGGGTGTGCCTACTTCACCCTGTGTGTGCGTGCCAGGAGGTGTGTGTTTGACCTTCCCTGCTGGTATGGTGGCTGTGTCTGTTGTGGTGGGTGCATGCTGACGTCTGGGTGTACATGGGACAGGCATGGGAGTGGGAAGTGTGGATGGGTCAGGGGTAGGGGGTTGGACGAAGCACTGCAGGAGACCCACTGCTGCAGTCAGTGTCGAGTCAATGGACCTCAGCAAGTTGCGTTGGTCAGCCTGCGATGAGAAAATGCCCTCCAAGTATGCCTCCATGTTGTTCAGCACTTGGCTGTGGCCATGGAGGACATTAAGCATCGCAGCCTGACCAACCTGCAACTGCCGCTGGATGTCCACAGACTCGGCATTGGCGGCAGCAGTGGAGGCAGGGGGTGCGGTGCCTGGCAGGAAGGAGACATGTGGTGACTGGGCACGCTGGGAAGGGGCACGAGCAAGTGGGAGGTGGCTGATGGCAATGGAGGGGGCGGGGAGAGATGTTGTGCCGCTGTCAGCTGCTGGTGCAGCCTCCGCCCACTCGGAGAGCTCATCCTCGGACCCGTCAGCTTCATAGTCTGTGGTGGCACTGGACAGGTCCTCGGCCTCACTCTCCTCCGCCTCAGTTCCACTCGATGTGCCAGCCACGATGTCACCGCTGGCACTGGTGCTCGGTCCCTCCGCTCCGTCTGTGCTGATGTCTCCCTCCGTGTCCCCCGACGATGCTGTGGGCAAGGTGAAGAGACAGCAATTAATCATACACCTGTATACATATGTCACATGAGTCCAATCTACATAGGTTACAGTGCATAGCCTGAAAAGAAAGATGAGTAACATCTACAAAACAATGTACATATGTAGGGCATGCAACACACAGTTGGTTGACCCACCATGCCACTGAAAAACTATGGAGAGCATGACACAATGGCAAATGACATGAAATGGATTTTGACAGAGGAGCCAGGCCCTGGGGACAATCCAGCACTGCATCTGCACCACACAGCGTTGCCGAAAATAGGGATGAGCAGGGACTATATCTATGAACTTGAGGCACATGCTCCATAGGTAATACTGAAAACATGCCCACCATGGCTCACTGCACCTTGAGTGTATGTCCAGACAAACATCACACACTGGCCAGACCTAGCAAGGAGATATCAGGTTTTGACATGTAGGCTTAGCCCGCACCAACCACCCCCTACATGAGACAATTAGTTGAGACACAGGAAGTACTTACATCTCTTAGTCTGGGTGAAATACACATGGGCTGCATAAATGCAAGATTGGACACCAAATACCCAAGGTGCGCCTGTCCAAATAATCATGTACAAATGGTCATCATCAGATGATTGTAACAAGACACACAGGCACTGGCCACCGTGAGTATGAACAAGGAAAATCAGGTCAGGCTGTACAGTGGACACTTGTACTACATTTTACGTCAATATACATGGTGCCAGGGGACAATGGCACAGAGCACAACCTATGCTGTAGACACTGAGAGTGTCCACATTTTGTGATGACACACATGACACCTAGGAAAATATGCCCCAGGAAACAGTAGTGGCCACACAACTCCATGGTCCTGAATGGGAATGACTGCAACACACGCCACCATCCCTGCACCATGCGTATCGCACACTCATGCACATCATGTCACAGGCCACAACATAGGACATGCGTGCTGTAAGGCATGACACTTGAGAGACTAACTCCCATGTCTGGACTCAGCATCAGTGCCAACTGACATGGAACCCACAAGTACTGAACTGGACAGGGCACAGGCAAGGTCCCAAAACCTGTTACACACCACCCCCACACATGATGCTACAGGCATTGTTCACGTGGATAAAGTGCCAGCTTAGATAACCTTGTGAAGGAGTGACTACACACAGACCAGGGAACACATTGCAAGGAGGGGAAGGGAGGCAGGAGAGCACCGCTATACTGTGGGTAACAGGATCTGCACATCACCTTTAAACCCTGGCAGGGATTCTGCTTATACACAGAACTATGCGTAGAACCCCAGGACCTCAGTGAATTGTTTTTTTTTTTTTGTTTTTTTTTCTTCCTCATATACCAAGAAGGGCATTCTTGATGAGTGGCCACCATCCCTCTCCACCGATCAAATGACCAGGCCCTGATGTTGGAGACCGATGTGGAGAGAGAAAGGCTCAAACTCACAAGCAACCACTGTTTTTGAACGTCCACTCCTTTTCACGCAAATCGAATAACCCCACGCTATTTTGGAGGGATCAAACCAACAGTGCCCAGGTTAAATCATTGGAATGTTTTATTTTTTATTTTTTATTTATTTTTATTTATATATATATATTTTTTTTTTTTTTTTTTTTTTTTAATTTTTTTTTTTATCTATTCCTCCATGTGACAAGTGGTGCCCAAATTTTTTCATAGCTGTTTCCATCGCAAGCCATGTCCGATTCACTAGTATATATTATATGTTTCAGGCATTCTATAAAGGTTGGAGCCTTTATGCTTTTCCAGGCTCTGCATATCTCTCGTCTAGCCAGAATAACTACATAAAAAATAAATTTGGATATCAAGTCATTAAGGTGGTAATTTGTGTGCAATCCAAATATAATCATTTCTGGCGTGACTTCAATATGTATATGTAATACCTCAGCTAAAAAAACTCGCACCGTGGCCCAGTAGCTTACTATCTCAGGGCAATCTATAAACATATGGCAATCATCAGCTGCAGGCATTTTACATCTAGGACAAAGGTGGCAAAGGCCTGTTATCTTTGTTAGCTTCTTTGGGGAGATATAGACTCTATATGCAGTATAAAGATGATTTCTTTTAAGTGCAGCTAATTTGACCACTGCATGTAACATGGTAAATGAATCCCCCCATAATTCCATAAGGTTGGAGTCTGAAATTATAGCATTCCCCCAAAGCTTATGCAGTTCGGGTTCTGTTATTGATTCCGACTCAAGAATGGCCCAATACCAAAAGGAAACCTCCTGCTTCCATCTACCACTCCTAGATACACAATCAAATTTGGGATTCAATGATTCAACTCCCCAAGATTTTGTTGCCCACCATCCTGACAGCTGATAGTATTTGTACCTTGATAGCGTCCCACCTGTCAGGCAGGATAAAGATTCCCAGTTCAGGAGCCGCGAGTCTTTCTCTAGATCTTGCCAGAAAAGCAGGCCTGCCAATTTAAGGGGACGGGATAATTGATCATTCAGGCATTCTGGTGTACCCGGGGAATCCCATATCGGGGCCTGAGGAGCATAGTATGGAATTTTTAGTATCTTTCTGACATACAACCAGTTCCTAAGAGCAGTGTCAAGGATTTTTAGCCTGACTCTCTTAAAAAACCGTGGATCGCCATATTTAAATAGGAAATATTCTTGCCCCTGAGGTATACCGTGTAATAGGGCTTGAAACAATAAACCCAAAGAGGATGCATCCGTCTTTCCGGCTAACATTCTGAAGTTTTTAAAATGGAAAGAGTGACAATAGGCAAGTAAATCCGGTAAGGTCAGCCCTCCCATAGCGAGGCCTCTCCTCAACTTTTTCCAGGAGATCCTCGGTGTCTTAGTATTCCATATGAAAGAGCCTATTTTCCCCTGTATTTTAGCTATATCCGGTGCTGGAAATGTCAGTGGAATAGACGCAAACAAAAAAGTGATCTTCGGCAGGATGACCATTTTGATTAGATTTACTCTGCCAAAAATACTCAAAGAGAGACCAGACCAACGCTGCAGTAAACCACAGACATCCTTATAAACCCTCGTCAAATTCATTTTGGCTATTTCTGAGATATTTTGAGCCAAAATTATACCCAGGTACCTCATATGCGTCTTAGCTCCGGCCACCCCTCGTATCTGGTTCCAGTGCATGGTCTCAGTTTTATCTTTGTTTACCCTATACCCCGAGATTTCTCCGAACAATTCCGCTTGCTCAAACAGTCTTGGAATAGCCTCGTCTGGATTTGAAGTAAACATAAGAAGATCATCGGCGTATAGGGCAAATTTTAAGTCTAGGTCTGCAATTTTAAAAGGATGAATCCCAGGGTCAGCCCTGAGCTGACATACAAAAGGTTCAATATAGAGGTTAAATAGCAGAGGTGATAAGGGACACCCCTGTCTCGTTCCTCTAGAGATTAAGAACCAATCTGAAAGCACTCCGTTTACCAGAACTTTTGCTCTGGGGCTCTTATATAGGGACTAAACAGCTGAGACAAAGTTGGATGGGAGTCCGAACCTAGCTAGAGCCAACCATAAATATGACCAATTTACTTGATCAAAAGCCTTAGCGGCATCAATTGCCGTAAGAGTCAACGGGAGCTTCTTAGCCACTGCAACATCTACTGCTGCGATAGCTTGGTAGGTTAGCTCATTCAGCTGCCTATCGGGAATAAAACCTCTCTGATCCTGATGCACAATTGTTTTGATGACTTTGGCCAACCTTGCTGCCAAGACCCCTGCAAAGATTTTATAGTCAGTATTCAGCAGCGAGATTGGTCTATAAGATTCAATTTTCAAAGGGTCTTTATTAGGCTTCAGGATCAGAGTGACTGTTGCTTCAGACCAGGTATCCGGGATAGTGTCACCCGATAGATAAATTTTATTAAACAGAGTCGTCAAGGCGGAGACGACTTCCTCCAAATCTATCTGATACAATTCGATTGGGAGCCCGTCCGGACCTGCTGCCTTACCCCTAGCCATTTTTTTTATCTGGGCGGAGACTTCCTCTTCCCTGATACTTGAAGTTAAAAAGATACAGTCTGTTTCTGTTAACCGTGGGATCTCTACTTGGTTTAGCCAGTCTTCTATTTTCCAGATGGAGGGACATACATCTTCTTTATATAAAGTTTGCATGAATGATCTAGCCTCCTCTCTAATAAGGGCGTCATCATGGGTGATGACTCCTGTCTCCTGAAGCATAATAGACCCAATCTGGTTTCTAACTCTATCAGTTCTAACTTTCCAGGCAAGGAGGCGGCCGCATTTCTCCCCATAGGAGAAATTCTGGAGCTTACTAGAGTCCCACCTATCTTTTAAGATTTTATCTAAACTTGCCTGATATTCTGCCCGTAGATCGTTTAGCTCACTCTGAATAAGAAGTATATTGTTTTGAAGATCTATAGAGGCCTGCTGTAACTGCTCTTCCTTTTGTTTAATCCTAGCAATGCTCTCTCTTTCGGTCTGTCTTCTAACCTTGTTCCTCCTGATCATCCATGCACTTATGGTACCTCTTATGTAAGCTTTAAATGCTTCCCAAGTGATCTGATCAGTTACTGTTCCGGAATTGAGCCTAAAATATTCCTCTATACCCGATTTTAAGTTGTTTATCACCTCCTCTTGTAGTAGTATGGACCTATCCAATGTCCACCTTCTCTGTTGATTTTCCTTTTTCAGATTTATGGTCAGTTCGACCATAGAGTGGTCGGAGAGTATAGCTGGAATATATATTACAGATTCCACATCAGGGAACAGTACTTGGTCCAAAAGAAAATAATCGATCCTCGAGTGGTGCCTGTATTTTCGGCTATAAAAAGAAAAGTCCTTCCTGTTGCAGTTTTTTACCCTCCAAATATCTATTAAGTTGAAATCTTTAATTATATTTTTCAACTCTACTAGTGATTTTCGGGGAGGAATATATTTAGCCCTAGAAGTGCGATCTAAATGCTCATCCAACACCAGGTTAAAGTCACCTCCCAGTACCACTGGGGATGTCGAGGCAGAGAGACTAGTTTTTAAATGTATCAGAGCTCCAGATGCATCCTGATTGGGCCCATAATAAACTGCGCAGGCTAATGGAGAACCTTCAACTAGGAGAGATATAACTAACCACCTCCCTGAGTGGTCCGTCTCCGATTTTTCAACTCTAATCCCCTTATTCGATCTAACTAAAATTGCAACCCCCCTAGTGTTTCCTATCTGTTTTGAGCAGCGTAGTTCTTGAATCCATTTAAACTTTCCAAACGCTGCCTCACACTCATGTGCTTCCAGATGGGTCTCTTCCAGTAAGCAAATGTCCGCCTCTGTCTTATTTAAAAATTCACAGACTCTAGCCATTTTCCTATTGCCTCTTAGTCCATTAACATTCCAGCTGATAATTTTAACTCTATTGGATGTACTACTCATCTGGGGTTTTTTTTTTTTTTTTTTCACCTGAGCTTCTCTTACGGCGGATCATTCTACCTTCTGAATCTATGCTTGCCCCTATTTCATACCATATATTCGTGTCCAATCTTATATGAGGAAATTTTTCTTTTTTACTCCCCTTACCCTCCCCTCCTACCACCCCCCTCCACCCTTGAGGAACCCCCCCCTTAGGATCTTTGGCGATCTTGTCGCCTGTCGGGAGCCACTAGGACCCGCCTGGGATAGGACAACCATGGATATTAAGATTGTAATAAAATTACCTCAGTGAATTGTGGTGTACCAGAAACTCACCTCAGAACCCAGAACCCAGTATCCGGCTAGCATAAGTGTCCCATTCGTTATCCGAGATTTAGCTCGGCGGTCCCAATGAAAAGACAACCCAGAACAAGCGACTCAGTATACTCTCAGTAATGGTGGGAATCGGAAATACCTGTTCGTATATTATTCTCACATCAGTCCACAACAATAATCAACAGAGACACGGTGTAAATAAAAAGAGTTTATTTTTATAGACCACGTGTCCTAAGATGCAGTACTTTGGCTAATACAAGCAGACAAATGATTAAAATCAAAACCATCAACATCGTTACAATTCCATAGAAATAAAAGGGGTGATCATGTTATAATGACAGTGGATACTACCACCTTCCCTTTACTAAGAAGCTAATATTATTATTAGACTAATAGAAGGTCTCTTAGGCTTGAATAGGGGACCCCATACCTCAAAGATCAGCTTAGTGAAATCACATCACAGGAGCATCAGGAGTCTTCTCGCAGGAAGGCTCGTCTTCGGTCTGAATAATAAACATGATGTCTGTGATATTAAAAGCACCAACTTTCAGGTATTTGCAGCTGCTCGTGTGTTATGACTAAATAGTGGGTCGATCAACCTAGAGTGGAAAACATGCATTGTCTAACAACTCAGACTGTTTGTCACATCGTGTGCAGACCAAGGTCGCTGCGCAGAGCTCGGGATGGTAACAACAGATTGCTCTCGTGTGAGGCAAAACTCGAGTCAGCAGTTTTGTTTAAGCAATAACATGTGAACGCAGTGTCGTGCGCAAAAGCAGCAAGATGGCTTTCTAACCTCTAACGTGGTTATGCTAACTTAACAATGTATGTACGTATTAAGGGAGTCCTTACTACATGCCCCCTTGATCGAAGCACTACTTAGTATGCAAGAAAAGAGAGAACGCAGAATTCAAGTGCGACAGAGCAGAACAAGGCGTATCCAATTTAAAAAACAATGGTCAGTTCAGGCAAAGTCCGAGTATGAAAAAACCAAAAGTGTAAAGAAAAAACAAAAAACCTCAAATGTGCAGTGGGGGGTGAAAAAATGAAAAGAAAAAACGCCTCACCGGGCAGAAGTGCAGATGCACAGGGACTGTTCAAGACACGTGAGGAAAACACAGTGGACGATAGTTCACTCAATCCATGAAAGTATATGCAGCATATGTGGCCACTGCTTCCAGCAGAAAATCATTGGCACGGCCACTGAAGGTTTCAGCCATCCAGTTAATCAAAGAAAAGGAACATGCATGTTCTTCCATTAGCGGAGCCTCTAGCACCATCAGAGGGCAACCAGCGTGTACTTCCAAATAACTCATATCCAAGAAGTCATATGCCGCTCTCGCGATGTCCCAATTACCCAGGATACCATGCGCCGCACCGCAGGCCATAATCCGAACACCAGAACAGGCGGACTCGTGAGACACTAAGGGCCTCATCAGTCGATCATAATCCGGGTCCGGAGACACCATGTTGGTTAAGCACAAATCCATAGGCCATTCAAAGGGACAATCTAGGCAGTGGAAGACAGGTTGCACGCAGGTGAAGTAGGAATACCGGAAGGATAATCCATATGCCAGGCTCAAAGTCGCCAATGGCAGGACACCATAGTATTCAAGCATCCTGTCACGAAGAAGCTGCAGACGGGACAGGCTGTCGTGTGGCACAGAAAGAGCAGCCATTCCGTAAGATGAAAAGTAAAAGTAGCACACCTGCCACTAGCGCCAGAATTAAAGGGACACCTCCAAAGACGCTCGAGAAAATAGAATGAAAAAATGCCGGAATCACACCAAAAATAGTTTGGAAAGAGGTCACGAGGCCCGAGCCCACAAGTTTAAAAAAATGAGCCAGGCCAGTCGTGGACGAGGCATTGAAAATTGTTTGGATCAAAGCTCCAAAATGCAGGGGGAGGTCAGTATTCAAAAGCGCCTGTACCTCAGTGCGCGTATTTGCTACGTGAAGGACAAATGTTTCCCGGGAGGAAGTCAATGGCACCTCCTTTTGGGACAATAGCGCTCTTATTCTGCTCATCTTGTTGAACTCTGCTTTCAAGGTTGGAATCGAAGGCCAGATGGAAGCATCCAGCCTCCCATGCGGGGGAGGAAACAGAACGTTATTGCAGCAGACAACCCTCTGCGATACAGTTACTATATATGGGATCCCCACTAACATCCCGCAGCAAGCTTCATTATTTAAAATTAAATAACTACCGTTTGCAAGCAGCGTGAAAGATGGCGTAATCACTGGTACCGGGATACCTTTGAGGACGCAGGCCAAATTCGGGGCGTGTACATTACAAGCACCGTGCAACTGAATGTGCCTACATACAACAGAATGATCAGGTGTCGTTGTACATTCTTCACCCTTCAGATAAACCTCAGTACCGTCCCTTGTACATCTATACGTAAAGGGGAGGGACCAGACTTCATGTATGAAAGCGGTACCCAGCTGTTCATATCTACCCAGAGCATAGTGTTTCATACAAGAGGTAAACTTAAAAAGTGCGAACGGGAGAGTTATCAATCCGTGTAATAGCCACACTGCTGAATCTACTTCCGCTACAGAGAAAGGTAACGGCTCCAATTTTTCAATATGTAACAAGGAATATGAAGCATCTTTCATGGACATGAACTGCTGTTTGTCAGTAAGGTTAAAGGGAAGAAATAACGATGTTGTATTCAAATAGTCCCAGGGGACCTTCCCTGCCTTCAATGTTTGTAATGTCCATGCAAACTGCATAACAGAACGCAACTGGTTTTGACCATGATACAATACAGACATATCATCATGCACAATATCAACAATTGAAGAAACAATATTATCTAATGTATAAATTCTAGAAGAAAGAGTGCTAATGCTGTTATCAATAACTGCTAATACTTTTTCCATATTAGCCTGATCAATAGCTCTCAATCGTGAAGCTGCCTCAATTTGCGACAGTTTCCATACTTCGTTGTAAAGAGCATACGCCCATCTCTTGGATCTGCCACCCACAGGACCTTTAACAAAATCATTTAAATCTATTTTGTCATGTAATTTTGATAAATGAACTTTGACAGATGCCAAGGTGGAATGTCGCAGCCAGGACTGACATAATTTCCCTACAGAGTATGTAGTTACTGTATGTGACGACTCAAACCGTGGGTCTACGCGTTCCTGAGTATACCCCGGTTTCAGTCCTAGAAAACGACGTTGACAGGTATCAGAACTGCTTTGCCAAATTAACCATCCCTCATTACTAAATTTCGAAATATTGAAAGATGAATTAGAAACTAATGACTGCAAAGCAGGAAGGGACAGATCTGTGTGGTTATCCCAATTTGGGTAAGCACCCAGATCCGGCACAGAAGGCGAATTTAGTTTTTTAGAAGTGGCCAATCCGAAACAGGTGGTTTGGAAGATGGTTGAATTTAAAAACAACATATGATTTGGTACTAGGCAGGCACGGTGTAAAGCTTCAGTTCCCTGAACCTGCCATGGTTTGGAACCCCAAACCGACTTAAGATCAATAGTAGCCTTCCATAGATCATAACCTTTGATTGACAACTCATCCATAAAGGACTTAGAATAAAGCAATTTGGTGTGTGTCAGTCTAACCTTGGAGGCAGACTCAGGCTTAACTTTAAAATAAAAGGATGCCGGGGCTGAAACACTGAAATCAGTAAAATAAGTAAACTTATCAACTAATGTATGTTAACTGCCAAACGAGGGGGTGGGACAGTGTTCCCATTGGGTAAAATTTACAAAATTTCTAAATGTATTCGCTTTATGCAGGAAGTGATTGCCATAATGTTGAAAACAATACTGTTCTGCATAATTAGCCGCATTTTCATACAAATCCTCAGCATCAAAAGCGGCATAATATTTCAAATCTGAAAACAGTGCCTCAATGGCGTGTACATCCCAATCATCAGAACGTATGTTCTGTTTAACTACATCACCCATAGAAACACGAAATACATTAGGTACATTAATGACCTCTGTAGGCCCATGAATTTGAAATTTTACTGCATCCCATGCGATTCCATCCATGACGGGCCAGGCAGTAATATTCACAAAAGTCTGGTCCCTTTTCATGATGTGGGACGAGGAGTGGGGGGCCAAAGTTCCATCGATAAGTCTAATTGTCGATCTCTCTTTGAGATAGTGGCCATCCACCAAACGGAAAAAAACTATAACAAATCCAATGGACATAAACAAAAAAATACTGAAAAGCAGCAACCAGATGTATGTCCAAGGGGCTATCAAAAAATGTCTCTTAAACCAGCTTATAAAAACAGCAATGTCCGATGGGGGAGTTGAGGGCAAAGAGTTAGTGTCAAAGGAGAAACGGGACTGGCCAAGTGCTGTAGATTGTAAAACAGGCGAGGGTCCACGTGTAGGATAAGCATACTCAGTTTCTTCGGGCAAACCACCAGCCGGTGGTATCAGCAAGGGATCAGTAACTGAATGCATCTCGATGGCAACATCAGACAAGGTGTTAGAAGCAGGAACCAACATTGAATTTCTTTGCATTGTCTGGCATGAAACTGCCGGAGTCATACTAAGAAGTATCGGCCACTCGCTGAAGTTTGACATTGTCAATAGAGATGTACCTGTTTTCTTTACGACCAGGAAGTGGAGGTAAAATGACTGTTCTTGTACCCTGCACTCCAAGCACTGGAACTGGTGCACGATAAGAGGGGCCGAACTCCTTCTTGTTCTCCACCTTCTCACGGACCAGATCTCCAACTCGGGGTAGCCAGCCGACTACCGGAATCTGAACCTCAGCTTCAGATGAGGAGGGCAAGTGTTCTTTCGAAAGAGAGTCTCTGGCTTCTTGTAGAGTCTGCAAAACAGCACAGTGATCATCTACGTCAAAGGGTGCGGTCGACGCAACAATGTCTAGACCATCAAGGTCTGGAACAAACATTCTGATTCCGAAGAGCATCATGTATGGGGTCCGCCCACCCAGAGACCTTCTAGGGAGATTATTAAGTGCACGTTGGACGTTATACAAATGGGCTAGCCAGTTCCGGCCTGTGCCTAAAACACGTGCTGTCAATGATTGCTTTAAGTCACGGTTCATTCGCTCCACCACACTATTACCCTCAGGTCGGTAGGGGGACGAAAATTTGACTAGGACCCCCAAATTTCTCATAGCCTCCTTGTAAGCCTTAGAGGCGAACGCAGGGCCCTGATCAGAATGGAAGGTACCACACGCAAAAGTTCCCACAAAGACACGCATATCCCTGATGACAGTCCGCGAGTCAGCACTCCTTTGTGGCTATACCCAAAGAAAACGTGTGCACGAATCCACTGCAACCAAGATATACTTGTACGCAGTATCAGAAGAAAAAGGACCGCAGTGATCTAAATAAACACAACCAAATGGCTTATTAGAGATGTACAGCTGTGTCTGTGGTGGGCGCGCAACAGTAGAAGGTTTAATCTGTTGGCAAATGTCACAATCAAGAACATATGAGCGCGCTTGTTTATATAAACCAAACCACCAGTAACGTTGTTGTAGCAGAGATATTGTAGCTGACACACCGGCGTGGGCTGACGCCAACCCCTCGTGCGCAGCTAGGATCAGTGCTGGTCTGCAGTCCGCGTTGGGAATAATTCTGTCACCAACGTCGTTAATCCTCACTAATGGGACGTTATCAGGACTTAAATGATAAATATAACGAGAGGGAAAACCCTTCGGGTAATCACTTCCCTTCTCTGTAGCAGCAATAGCTGCCAAGATGTCATCATCAATCTTACTTTTGGATCTTGTAACTGCTGCCACTAAGTATGTAGCCACTGCTGTTTTCGCTGCCTCGTCAGCTAAGCTGTTGCCGACAGCATGGACACCAAGTCGTTGGTGACCAAGAGTGTGAATAACATTCACGAGAGGGAGACTTTCTTTAAAGTCTGCCACTCGAACCCAAAGCGTTTTATGCTTAATTGTGCTACCTTTTCGTGTCTCGATAATCATTCTGAGACCAGAAGTGTAAATTGTCATTGTAGGACTGGACACAGTAGAAGGAGTCACTCACTATAAGAGTAGTGACTCGGGGATCAGCAAACTCCAGTGCAAGCACCAGAGCCCGAAGCTCCGCTAATTGCGCGGTACAATCACCCAATGACTGCGTATGCACTGCATCAGATTGGAATTCACCATTTACGAATGTACCTACGACAATTGCGCAAGCCGCTGAATAAGCGTGCTTTGATCCAATTGCGGGCTGCGCAGACCCGTCAGTGTATATGACACAATGGTATTCTTCGAGCGGGCGCAAAGACAGAGGTGCCGGATGAACGAATTCATACTGCAAGTACTCTTGAGTCTGTAATGATGCATCAAAGATGTAAGTGACATCTGGCGACGTCAGTGTTGTGGCCCATTGTATCCACCGTGGATGCAAAGCTTTAGAATTTGGTACACTTGCCTTAGTCACTGCCTCTAAGGCAGGATATGGTGTTACAACCAGAATCTGTTTCCCATGCGACAGTGCGCGTTCCTTGAGGATCGCCATCTGCACAGCAGTCAGAACTTTTTCGACCGTGGAAAAACGTAATTCAGCAGAGGTGTACAAGTGAGATTTGTACGCAATGGGGACTGTATCGCCCTCATTAAACGTCAAATACGTGAACTCCACGGCGCCTGGCACTATTCTTATT
The DNA here is from genome assembly GCF_964204655.1 of Triturus cristatus. NCBI lineage: Eukaryota > Metazoa > Chordata > Amphibia > Caudata > Salamandridae > Triturus > Triturus cristatus. Next base: position 945,813,951 of record NC_140586.1, read on the forward strand.
ACCAGGTTAGTGCGGTTATCACGTGTCAGCAAGTATTGTGAAGCAAGAAGGTCAGCCTGTAAAGACTGTAAAATTGCAGAGTGTTCTAGCTGCCAGCTAGACTTCGAAAACGAAGGTTGTACCAAGGCGTAAAGCGGCTTGATACGCTGGGCATAATCAGGAATGTACGTACGGCCGAAATTCAGAAAGCCCAGCAGAGATTGTAATTTCTTCAGTGTCGTAGGAGCACTTAAGCGTGCACACTTCTCCAGAAAGTGGGGGGCTAACCCCTTACCTTCATTGTTGAGCTCGTAGCCCAAAAACAACACCGTATATTCTGCGATGTGAGACTTCGCAAAATTGAATTTGTAGCCATAGTCAGCAAAACTCACGATAATATTGTCGACTCGAGACAGATGTGGCATCAGCTCATCATCCGTAAGATAGATATCGTCAACATAGGAGTATGCGTCGGGGTCTATTCTTTCTAAGAGAGAAACCACGCGAGCAGAAAAGACGCCAGGGCTATTTTTGTAACCCATGGCTAATCTTGTAAACTGTTTTTGTTTGCCGCCCGAAGTAAACGCCGTCCACTGGCTACTCAGTGTGGACAGGTTGTGGCTAAAAAAGCCATTGGAAATGTCAAGTGTCGTTTTAAACCTTTTACGCACGAGACTGTCGACTAAAGCCGAGCTATGTGTATTTTGTACCGCGCAGGTCCGGCAATGGGAGTTTAGGTGCCGGTAATCCAAAACTAAACGGTACGAGCCGTCAGGCTTCGTTACAGTGAATAAAGGGTTATTCATAGGGGACACACATGTTTCAATAACACCCTGATATTCCAATTGTTCAAGGATCGCCGCGACGTGGGGTCTAGCTTCACGACGCATGGGATATTGTGGTTGAGGCTGGGGCATAGACCGCAATGGAATCTCATGGCAGGGGGACAATCGGTCCCATCCCACCTGAGTACGATATACCGCCAGCGCAAGCGCAAGCGCCCACTCCCCAGCATACACTTCAGCTTGGTCCTTAGGCACTGTGTGCGCAAAGGACGGGAGGATTACTTCCTCCCCTCTAGGAGCCTCTAAAATGAACGCTGGAGGCCAATCTGCCTCCGCTAGGAGGATATCATAGGTGGTGGTCAGATTATCCCAAAAAATCCCTTTTATTGTGCGTTGTATGTCACCCTCAATTAATAAGACTATTTCATAAAGTCTGTCAGGGGGAGCCACTCTGGTGTCAGCTGTTTCAATAGTAACCAATATATCAGTTGCTGTCACCGCCAGAAATGGACGCAGAGCTTGACGGACTATGGTAATTTACGCTGCGCTGTCCAGTAGCGTCAGCGCCCATGTCCGGTTCCGAAGCTGTGTCCGCACTATCTGAGGCATACCTTGCCGTCAGAGCCGCCACTTTCTTCTTCTGAAATGGGGGTCTTTGTCGTGCAAATTCGTCCTGCTTGCCTTTACCCTCAGTCTGTCGGGGTTGGTCACGCTGTTGTGGAGCACCCCAACCCTTGCCACCGCCTCCGCCACCGGACTGTGTAGCCGATGTTTCCTGTGAAGAACGAGGAGAACGCTGTTCAGAAACCTGAAATCTATCAGGAGACTTAATAGTAGCACGATCGCGCAGATCATAAGTGCGTTCACTACTTGACTGTACGGGAGAGGCAGGCCGAGAGCCCTGTTTCTGTTGCTGCTGCTTTCCCTGTTGTTTAAACCGCCAATTTTGTTTTGGAAAACTTGGTCGGTCGTCCTTACCAGAGGTTTCAGCCTTACCCTGCTGTTTTAGATCGAGATTTTTGATTACAGGCTTAACTCCTAAAGAGCTACGACCCAAATCCCGGTATGCCTCTGCGATTATCTTCGCAAATTCCTGCGGTTTGTCCTCTTCAGCAACTCGCTTCAGTTCATTACGAACCTGGAAATGCAAAGCATCAACCTTAAGGTTTCCCATTATCATGGTAGCCACCAGGTCAAATTGTCCGAGGAGCCGCATCCCTAATTCTATCGCAGACTCCGCACCATGGTTCTCTTGAACTCGTTTGATAACGGAGGGCAGCTGCAACATAGACGGAGTGCCAAAGCACTGCGCGTACGTCGCTGCAAAGACCTTGCCCCAATTTACACAATCATCTATGTGGGGGACCAAGTCTTTAGGCAAACTAATGGTGAGGATCCTGTGTTTCTCCACAGGAGATGTATTCGGGTATACCGCTTCTATTTGGTCAAATTTTTCAGCAAGCCAAAAGGGGAAATCATCCCTAGTTTGGGGGCGCTTGCCCATAACAGAATTAACCATAACAGGACTAATGACCACCGCGTGGTGGTCAGTAAGCTGCCCCGCAACAGCAGGTGCCCCCGCCTGCACATTGCGCGACACGTACTGCACTAACGCCCTATATACCGTAATAAGGGCAGTGTGTAGTACACGCAACTCAGCCACCGTCACCGTGAGGTAACGGGGATGAGGCGTAAATCCGGCTAGTACCGGCCAAGTGGCCCCTGCAATTGATAAAGGGCCCATTCTTGGCGGTATAACCACATGGGGAAGGGCGCCATTAAACCAAATAAGATGCTGCCAAGCAGATATTGGTATTTCTTGTGTCCTATACGGCGTATAGTTCGCTGGCACGGCAGCGGCAGTGTAAGAATGAAAGGTATTATCATCCTCACTTACCGCCGGAATCGTCACCCAAGAGTAGAACAACTCATAGGGATGAGCCGCATCGGCTCCCACCACAAAGATGACGTTCATACCAGTGTCCGGCACCCCATACTGCGTCAAATGACGTTTCAGAGCTGCACGGCTATGCGCCGCAATATCCACCGACATTAGGACAACACACACTCGAAGCTATCAGTAGCACAAGGGTTCAATAACCTTTTTAATGATCAAGCTTGAAGGAACCTATATCAATAGAACTAGGTAGGTTTAAATCCGTCAGACTTGTTATCCGTAAACAAGAATGAGGGTGTTGTGGACTAATACAAGCACTACTAAGGCGTTTCAACTCATAGACCAAACGTTAGGTGCGCCATGTTGCAGGGATTCTGCTTATACACAGAACTATGCGTAGAACCCCAGGACCTCAGTGAATTGTGGTGTACCAGAAACTCACCTCAGAACCCAGAACCCAGTATCCGGCTAGCATAAGTGTCCCATTCGTTATCCGAGATTTAGCTTGGCGGTCCCAATGAAAAGACAACCCAGAACAAGCGACTCAGTATACTCTCAGTAATGGTGGGAATCGGAAATACCTGTTCGTATATTATTCTCACATCAGTCCACAACAATAATCAACAGAGACACGGTGTAAATAAAAAGAGTTTATTTTTATAGACCACGTGTCCTAAGATGCAGTACTTTGGCTAATACAAGCAGACAAATGATTAAAATCAAAATCATCAACATCGTTACAATTCCATAGAATATAAAAGGGGTGATCATGTTATAACGACAGTGGATACTACCACCTTCCCTTTACTAAGAAGCTAATATTATTATTAGACTAATAGAAGGTCTCTTAGGCTTGAATAGGGGACCCCATACCTCAAAGATCAGCTTAGTGAAATCACATCACAGGAGCATCAGGAGTCTTCTCGCAGGAAGGCTCGTCTTCGGTCTGAATAATAAACATGATGTCTGTGATATTAAAAGCACCAACTTTCAGGTATTTGCAGCTGCTCGTGTGTTATGACTAAATAGTGGGTCGATCAACCTAGAGTGGAAAACATGCATTGTCTAACAACTCAGACTGTTTGTCACATCGTGTGCAGACCAAGGTCGCTGCGCAGAGCTCGGGATGGTAACAACAGATTGCTCTCGTGTGAGGCAAAACTCGAGTCAGCAGTTTTGTTTAAGCAATAACATGTGAACGCAGTGTTGTGCGCAAAAGCAGCAAGATGGCTTTCTAACCTCTAACGTGGTTATGCTAACTTAACAATGTATGTACGTATTAAGGGAGTCCTTACTACACAGTGTATCCATGCAACTGTGCACTTACAAATGCTGGTGACACACAACAAACACACATGTACCTACCCCCTTCCTGCTGCTGCTGCTCCTGTAAGAGCCTGTCCACGACCACCGCCAGCACACGCTTGTGGATGTGGGTCAGACGGCGGCGCCCGCGGTTCTTATGGGTCTCAGGTGAGTCGCCAGCAGGACCCGTGCGATCCTCCGCGTCCAGCACCGGATATCCTGCCAGCGTTTTCTCACCTGGGCCAGGCGCCGCTTGCGACCCTCCGTCCTCCTCACGGCACTGACGGCGTTCATCCAGATCTGCTTCTTGGCAGAGGCGCCTACCTGTGAGGATGAACAAGTGACACTTCATCAATACACCTGGCACATGTCACAGAGACACATATTAGAACTAAGTTGCTGTTTACAACAAGGCATAGTATGCATCCAACGCATTGCACCTTTGTCATAGGGGCATGATCCTCTGGGGAAGGGCAAAAGCAGTACGTGCCATTGAAAGTACACAGGTGGAATGAGGGCAACGGCACAATCAATGATCCAGGCTCACACTGTGCATCACAAGCTACACCAGGATTATGTGCAGCACCTCTAAGCAGTCACATGCCACAGGCCACTGACGCTACCTCAGCAGAGTACACAGACACACACAGGCACAGGACATTCACCTGCCATTGTCAAATGCAGCGACAAACCTCACTCTGCACATGTGCCACTAGACGGGGGGGGCTCACAGGTGTGGGGCTGGCTCTGCACATCAGACACACAGCACTGCTCCCTGCTCACATCAGATGGGCAGGGTATATCCATCCCTCATGCAGCCCGGGTGCTACACTCCACATATGCACCCACCCACATGACAGGGGACTTACACACACACCGATGTCCAGGGTACGAACACATCATGTGGACACTCTCAGCACAGGTACACAGAACTAACACACATCTGTGGGTACAGTCACCTGTCACACTGGGCTGACCACATAATCAAATGAGGACTGTAGAGGCTACATTCCCAGGAGGACAAGACAGGCAGAATGTGGCATGCACCATGCAGTGATTGTCACAGTAAACACAATGCAAGTGAGGACGGCAGACATGCACCACAGCATGCTCTGGCTGGGAGACATCAGGCATTCCCCCCCAGGGACCCCCCCTACAGTACATAGCATGTGTGTGACACCTGGACACAATGCCAGAAGTCACAGTCACAAAAAAGGGACACAGTCTGTGCTAGTAGACTCTGCACTCACCTGATACCCTGGTCGCCCATACAGCAGGGGGTACTGTGGGAGGATCACATCCAGCAATGCCAGGTTCTCCTCCAGGGTGAAAGGCTGTGTCCTCTCCACAGACCTTGACATGGTTCCAGGGAATCAGGAGCAGCAGCTGGGTCGTAGAATCCAAAGATGTGCAGGCAAGTGCTCCCTCATGGGACCTGGCTGCCTTATATCTGCCTTGCTGGCCTGTTTCATGCACAGGAGTACAGAGTGATTGGTCACTCACATTTGCATCCTATGTTTCCTCCAATCCCTTCAAACCTAGCACAGTCAGTAGGTTTTTATTGTTTTTTTTCTTGAGCATGATGTCAACTCCAGAACCACATTGCAACAAAGTAGATTCATTCAAACTGACTTCTGCTGTGCACCTGCAGATAAAAATTCATACTTTAAACTTGGTCTCCATAACAACCAGCATGCATGTAGGCCTTTATACTTGTCCCTCATGTGACATGATTGAGGAGTTGACGGCAAGGCTGGAACCACGCCTACAACTGCTGCACAGGTATCCTATGGCACTGACACCCAAGCTGAAGGTAATGGCAGCCCTACATTTTCTTGCCACGGGTACCTTTCAATATACCATAGCTCATGTTGGTGGCATGTCCCAGAGCATGTTCAGCCGTGTGCTGCATGATTTCTTAGAGGCCATGTTGCTTCACCTGGATGAGTTCATCCATTTCCCAACTCCTGAACTGTTGACTGGGGTCAAGCGTGGATTCTATGCCCTGGGAGGGATGCCCCATGTCATTGGGTCCATAGATGGGACACATGTGGCTTTGGTACCACCACAGGCACAGGAGGTAGCGTACAGGAATCGCAAACACTACCACTCCATCAATGCCCTTGTGGTGTGTCTGTCCAACATGGTGATTTCACATGTCTGTGCTCGTTTTCCAGGATCAGCCCACGATGCCTACATCATGAGGCGTAGCAGGGTGCATGAAATGATGACGCAGCTGCGCAACGAACGAGCATGTGTTGTTGGTGGGTACACTCTGTCTGTCCTGTATTTTGCGTAGACTTCCAGCACGACCGCTTCTCCTGTCCTACTTATGTCCATGTGGTTTCCATGTAGGGGACGCTGGCTATCCCAACATGCCATGGCTGATCACACCTCTCCGCAACCCCATCACGCCGGCCCAGCTCCGCTACAACACCGCCCATGGCCGGACAAGGCGAGTGATAGAGAGGACATTTGGCCTCCTGAAGAGCCGATTCAGATGTCTCCACAAGACCGGCGGCGCCCTCCCATATGCCCCGGCGAAGGTCTGCAAAATCTTCATGGTCTTTTGCATGCTGCACAACATGGCAGTTGAGAAAGCTGTGCCACTCATCCTGGATCAAGATGATCAGGACCATCCACCCGTGGAGGACGAAGGGCTTGGCAATGGGGCTAGTGATGTGGAGGATGTGGTTCCACAAGAGGACATCCGAAGTCGGCTCATACGCGACTTCTTTGCTTAGTGGTGAGTACCAGTGTCTGTGTGTGCACGCATTGGTCCCCGTGTGGCATGTGTTGCGATGTGTGTGTCCATCTGCATATATGCCACGTGAGTCAGAGGTGTGTGTGGATGTGTCACTGGAGTGATGGTGCCAGTGATGAGTGTATTTCCCCAGTCATAATTGTGACCTAGCATGTTGTCATCCTTACATGTGTCGAGTACATGCACATGCAAGTGGCTGTGCTTTTTGTGGCTGACTTCTTGTGTGTCTCTCATCCCCAGGTACTTGCGCATGCCGTCTGCTGGTTGCATTGTTGTGGCACTGCTATTCCTCATGGACACGTCATCGTGTGCTGACTCAGCGTTACACGCACGGACAAGTTTGGAAGTCTCCTTAGGGTAAGGGATGCATCAGGGGTGTATTGGGTGTGGCAGTCGTTTACGATTTGTGCACACTGCCCCTGTCGATGTTTGGTTCCTCTGCAGACATGTCGCATCACCATGGGACACATGACATGTAGCTGGGTACACCTGAATAGATGGTCAGACTTGTTGACAGTCATCTGTGATGGGATAGTGGATTGTGATGATGGCATCAATGTGTGTAACACTGCCCTCGGACACATACGGTTTGCATTGGCTTGACATGGTGTGGGACTTCCACATCAGAGGATCAATGGTGTATGGCAGCCTCTCCGTGAGCAGCAGGGGGTGTTTAGCTGTTAGCCGACACTTGTGTGCCAGTTCCATGGCTATCACGCATTTGTGCTGCAGAAGGGGGGTTCCAGTCTTGGACCCACATGTTACTCCACATGACCTGTTTATGTGTACTCCGATTTGCCTCTGCATTCCCGAATACATGACTAATAAAGGTGTCCCTATGCCTCCAAGGTGCCTATTCTCAGTCAATGCTGGTGTGTTGCCACGGTGCATACGGCATGTCTGGCATGGTTTTCCGTGATAGTGGCTATGTGTCTATGTGTTGAGTAGCAAGATGCAAGCTGTTTGTGTGGGATTAGACTGTGTATTGTGCATGATGTCCATGACTGTGTGGGTATTGTGACATGTGCCATCCCCATGCATCCAACGTTGGCCAGGCCACCATTCTCTGCATCCACCTGACTCAAGCTTGCAGGACATGGTTCTGCCACCTGTCCACACATACCTGGGTGCCCCCCACGACACTCCACATGATCCCTGACCTCTGCGCATGGCTGTCGCTGTACTCAATATGTCTGTCGGCACGGTTGTGCGGCCACCCCCTCAGCTGGTTGGGCCCATCACGGGTGTGTATGGTGCTCCATGTCTGTGTTGCCTAATACATTGTGACCCATGTGTGTCCTGTGCCAGACTCAGGCCCCAGGGTGTGGATGGTTGAAGTCATATGAGAACTCAGGCATTGTTAGACTTAACAAGACACATGTAAGGAAATAATGCAAAATGTAGGCATCATCTCTTTATCGTGTAACTTTTTATTTTTGTTGGGGTACGTGGGGGGGGGGGGGTATGACATGAGGGGCTTTCCGGGTGTGTGGAATCCAAAGTTCACTAGGGGTGTTGGTGTCCTTGCCATTGGAAATCCTCAGAGTCCATGCAACAGTCTTTGTCAACATTGGTCAGACAGTGACCAGCTAGTCCATGTGGCAGAGAATGTCTTTTGCTGATGTGCTGCTGTTGGTCCAGTGGGCCAGGTGCCAGGCCAGGTGTCCTGGGAGATGGTGCTGTTGCGCCGACCCTCACGGTCTTTTCCGTGGACGACCCGGCCTCCTGCGGGAACCCTCAGAAGCAGGCCGTGACGATGTTTGGGATGCTCAGTCGGATGTCTCCTCCTCCTCCTGATCCCTCCCTGTGGGTGGTGATGTTCTACGCCTGGTGGCACAGGGAGGGTTGCCCATGTTGTCGGCTATCCGACGGAGTGTACTGTGAATTCCCGTGAACACCGTCACGAGCTCAGCCTGTCTGTCCTCCATCCGCCCTTGGTGTCGCAGTAGACAGGCATGTTGCTCCGCATGTTGCTGGGCCTGCTGGGTCTTGATCTCCTCGAGGATGGACACAACCTGGGCCATGCCCGTGGTGTCCTGCCAGTATGTGTCCAGGATGTTTCTGACATGGGAATATACCGGTTCCGGAGCCAACTGGTCAGGCTCGCGCCTCCGCCGTCCTCCACTCCCACCACCCCTGCCCACCTGCACCTGGCCTGCCGTTGTGGGCACATCGGGTCTCCGGGACCCCTGAGGGGTGGCATTAGCGTTGTCGCCTGCCTCCTCCTGGGTGCCCGGTACACCGTGTTCCTCCCGGTCAGCCTGGCTGCGTCGTGGTGGTGGGGCAGGGATCCTGGGTGTCTCCTGGGATGTGGCAGGAGTGGGGGTGGTGGTTGGCCCAGTTGTACCTGACGCAGGTGCTGCAGGTGGTTGGACACCAGAGGGGCCAGGTTGGTTGGGTCGTCCACAGAGTGGTGAGAGTCGTCGCTGCCGGTGGGTCCGTCATCCCGCAGAGCCGGGTCCTGTGAGTCTTCCCCCCCAGTGTTGGGGGGTGATCCATGACGTTGACCTGTGTGTGAGAGAGACAATGTTAATTTTGTTCCATGCAACATCCATGTTTCATTCGTTTCTAAGTTGGCACATTTCCTCTGGGAATTTGGATATGTCTTGCATTCCACTCACAGTGCACTTGTCCATGGGTATGTCCCTTGGCCACAGCTTTTGAGACTTTACCTATGTGTGGCACAGTCTTACTTGCTGCGTCAATTGTGACTGCAGTCAGCAGTGGAGTGAGCAGGCGTGGCGAGCCATGCATTGGCGCCTTCCGTGTTGCACTGTACGTGGGCACATGGAGTTGTTCCACACACTTATATAATGCAGGTAGCTGGTGTTGTGCTCGTGCACAGGTTGAGACATGGCCCTGTGTTTTGCCATGGAGAAGAGAGGGGGATTCAGGCACTGGCCACCCTTGTCTACATGCACGCAGTCCACCTGCTGACGAGCAGACATTCCCACACCCCACAAGGCTGAATTGGTCTCCCTGTGTGTCCCTTTCTCACCCCCTCTCTGTCCCCCTCTCCCTCCCTCCCTCCCTCCCTGTGTCAGCCTCCTCCCTCTGTCCGTCTCCCTGTGTCTCCCTCTCTCTCCCCCTCTCCCTCCCTCTGTGTGTCACCCTCTGTCACCTCAGCCCAGCTTCCTAGGCACACACTTTTAGCAGATCTTTGAATGGCCCTTGGCTTGTTGATGTGAGTTTGTTTCTGATCTCCTGGCACCCATTGGGTGTAGTGTCTGTGTCTGCGCTGCTGCTGTGGTGGTGTGTGCTGCCACTCTTTCACAGTGTTGGCTGTTAATTAGCTGCTGTCATGTGCAAAAACGTGCCTTCACCCCCATGTCTTAATGCAAGGCGTCCGCCATTTGCTGGCAAGTCTTTCCTGTGTGGGGACACACTGTTTGTCTGGCTGTGACCTAGGCCATATGTGCAGAGGGCATTGTTGTCTGCTTCTGAGTTGCACTATGTGATTTTTGGGGCCCACACTCCCGCCATCCGGCTTACCGTGTCTTGTGTTGGTGTTTTCTGTGGCCTGTGACTTGGCATTGTCCAGCTGGGTGCATGGGGCATGGTGGCGCTAGTGTCATGTGCGTGTTCATGGAGTGTGGTTGAGTCATGCGATAGCTTGGGGTGGTTGTGTGACTGATTGTGAGTTTGGTTGTGGATGACGTTCCCTCCATGTGAGGTGAGTTGTTTGTGTACTCACCCGGGTCTCGGAGTCCTTCTAATCCGTCCACTGACACCACCGGCAGTATGGCCATCACCCTCTCCTCTCACGGACGGTATTGTACGGGTCTGCGGGGCGGCCCTCCTCCAGTGATGTTGGCCTGGTTGTGGTCGTCGGTCATTTTGGCTCGGACCCTCCTCCGCAGATCGTACCACCTGGCTTGGCATTCATGCCTGGTCCTTCTGGTGGACGCAACAGCATTGACAATCCTCTGCCACATGGCTGTTTTTTCGGAAATGCTGGTCTGTCTGACCAATGTTCCAAAGAGGTGTGGCTCGACTCTGAGGATTTCGTCGACAAGGACCTCCAACTCTTGGCTAGTGAACTTTGGATTCTTGTTAGTGGGCATGGTGAGGGTGTGGGTGTGGATGGTTGTGGGGGGTGTGGGTGTGGATGGTTGTGGGTGTGTGGGTGTGGTTGTGCAGGTGCGTGTGTGAATGTGATGAGGGGGTGTTTGTGAAGGTGGGTGTGTGAAGGTGTGCAAGTGTAAGGTGTAGTAAAGGTTCAAGTATGGTGCTGTAGGTTGTCTGTGGGGTCTGGCAGCAGTGAGTCTGTTGCAAAGGCTCATGGTTTGTGTGTGTGGGCCCTTTTTATTGGTCCATTGGTGGGTGTGGCTGTGTTTGAACTTTGGGTGGGTGTGTTATAAGGAGTGGTTGTGTTTTGGGCCTCTGTTTGGGATTTTGGCAGTTGCAGGTCAGTGAATGTGTTGTATTTGTGCTTGTTGGACATGTTTTGTGGCTTTGTGCCATTCGAATAGTGTATTATTGTGTTGTTGTGCTTTGTCCTGGTTGTGTACGTGCGTTTTTAGCGTGTGTACGGTGTGTACCTCGGCAATTTTGTTGTACAGTGCTGTCCTTGTGTCTGGCTTGGTACGACTCGTACATGCGCGATGTTGGGTGAAGGTGCTGGTGTTGGGGCCTGGGGTGCGCTCCGTACTTAGAATGTTGGGGTGGGGGTACGCTCCATACGTACACGGGTGAGGGTACGGGTCGTACATACATGGTTGGGATGGGGGTATGCTCCATACATACGCGGGTGAGGGTACGGGTCGTACATACACGGTTGGGTTGGGGGTACGCTCCATATGTACGCGGGTGAGGGTACGGGTCGTACATACACGGTTGGGGTGGGGGTACGGTCCGTACATACACGGTTGGGGTGGGGGTACGCTCCATACATACGCGGGTGAGGGTACGGGTCGTACATACATGGTTGGGGTGGGGGTACGCTCCATACGTACGCGGGTGAGGGTACGGGTCGTACATACACGGTTGTGGTGGGGGTACGGGTCGTACATACATGGTTGGGGTGGGGGTACGGTCTGTACATACACGGTTGGGGTGGGGGTACGCTCCATACGTACGCGGGTGAGGGTACGGGTCGTACATACACGGTTGGGGTGGGGGTACGGGTCGTACATACACGGTTTGGGTGGGGGTACGGTCCGTACATACACGGTTGGGGTGGGGGTACGCTCCATACATACGCGGGTGAGGGTACGGGTCGTACATACACGGTTGGGGTGGGGGTATGGGTCGTACATACACGGTTGGGGTGGGGCTACGCTCCATGCATACGCGGGTGAGGGTACGGGTCGTACATACACGGTAGGGGTGGGGGTACGGGTCGTACATACACGGTTGGGGTGGGGGTACGCTCCATACATACGCAGGTGAGGGTACGGGTCGTACATACACGGTTGGGGTGAGGGTACGCTCCATACGTACGCGGGTGAGGGTACGGGTCGTACATACACGGTTGGGGTGGGGGTACGCTCCATACATACGCGGTGAGGGTACGGGTCGTACATACACGGTTGGGGTGGGGGTACGCTCCATACGTACGCGGGTGAGGGTATGGGTCGTACATACACGGTTGGGGTGGGGGTACGCTCCATACGTACACGGGTGAGGGTACGGGTCGTACATACACGGTTGGGGTGTGGGTACGCTCCATACATACGCGGGTGGGGGTACGGGCCGTACGTACGGGGGTGTACATACACGGGTGGGGGTACGTCTCGTACATACACGGGTGTACATACACGGGTGTACATTCACGGGTGGGGGTACGTCTCTTACATACACGGGTGTACATACACGGGTGGGGATTCGACTCGTACATAGGAGGGCCGGGGGGAGTGTTGGGCGCATATGCGGGCACATGTCTCCATGGTTGCTATGGGAGTTCGGTGCGGACAGTGTTTTTTCCATCCGGTTGTAACATCGGACGCACGGGATGGATCGTACTAGCGCGGTCGGACTTCACTTTTCACATTTGTACGGTAAATCGTCCGAGGATGTGTCGGACACATTTTCCGAGCCGAGGACGTGTGGGGAATAATTCCCAATGCGATTCGTATGGACTTTTTCCCATGCGAATCGTACTTGGCAGTTTGTACGGCACTTGTACGATTCGTACGGTAAAAAGACCGGATACGAGTCGTACGGGGAAATTTTTTACAGGATTTTAATCGGCACCACAACCTATATAATTTAATATTCCCACTCCAATTAGGTTACAATCAGATAAGGTACTGCACACTAACACTATAAAATGTACTATTCCCACTCCAGTTATATCAAACTCAGAGAAGGTGCTGGACACTTAACCATATCTAATGTAATAAACAAACATCCCACTCCTATACCAAACATCTAGCTTAAAACTTTAAATAAAACATTCTACTAATCTATTTTAAAAATTTTACATATGTTTATGAATTTAAATATATTTACATTATATTAATTTAATTTGAAGTATAATTAAAAGATTAATCTTTTGTAAACACTCCCCGCCCCTTTCAATTAATACAAAAACATTCCACTCATAAAACCAAAATATATTTTAAATGACATTGAATATTTATGAATAATTATTTTCTATATTACATTCAAAGTTCTACATTTTGGAAGTATTTAAACCTATAACTAATTTTTTTAATCTCTGATTTTAAATTTAAATATTTAAAACACCCCCCACAACTATCCAATAATAACACAAAATCCCACCAATAAAACCAAAATATAATTACCAAATTACATTTCCAAAATCACTTATATACTTTGAACATCACATAAAAAAATGTAAATGTAAATTTATTTAATATGAAATATATTTTAAAAACTATCTAATTTAATAATAATATTTTGAAAACACTCCCCACCCTTATCCCCTATTAAACCAAATTCCCTCTCAAAATTCTATAATATATTTTCAAAATAAATTTCCAATATACAATTCTATAATTTTACATTTTCTTTACAAATATTTACTATTACATTAATTTTAATAAATATCTACTATTATACTAGTATTTTAAAAAATTACTCCCCACCCTTATCCCCTAATATCCCAACATCCCACGCATAAATAAAAAATATAATTTCAAATTCGGATTTTGAAATAAATGTATATAATTTTGACATTTCATTACATTTTCTTAATTTAAAAAAATTTACTATTAAAAATTTAGTAATTATTATCTAATTTTATACTGGGATTTTAAAAACACTCCCCACCCTTATACCCTAATAACCCAACATCCCAACCATGAAAAAAATATATAATTTCTAAATTATTTTAACAATTAAAAATATATAATTTCGAAATTACATTAAAATTTACTAATTTCTAATTCTTTAATATTAAATATTTTAAAATTAATATCTGATTTTACACTAATATTTTTAAAACACTCCCCACCCTTATACCCTAATAACCCAACATCCCACCCATGAAACAAAAATATAATTTCTAAATTATTTTTAAAATTAAAAATATATAATTTCGAAATTACATTAAAATTTAGAAATTTCTAATTCTTTAATATTAAATATTTTTAAATTAATATATGATTTTACACTAATATTTTTAAAACACTCCCCACCCTTATCCCCTAATAACCCAACATCCCGCTCCTAAAACATATCATACAATAAATTATTTTAAACTATTAATTGCATTTAAAAAAAAATTTAAGTAATTATAAATATAATTAAACCATTTTTTCATTCAATATACACTAAGGGGTCGAGTCCGATCCGTTAAAAATTTCCCCCGTACGAATCGTATCCGTTTTTTTTACCGTACGAATCGTACAAGTCCCGTACAAACTGGCAAGTACGATTCGCATGTTAAAAAATCCATACGAATCGCATTGGGAAAATACCCCGACACGTCCTCGGGTCGGAAAGAGTGTCCGACACGTCCCCGGACATGTTTACCTACAAATCAGGAAACTGAAGTCCGAGCGCACAAGTACGATCCGTCCCGTCCGTCCGAATGCACAACCGTATGGAAAAAACACCGTACGGTGCGAACTCCCATAGCAACTATGTCTACGTCCAAATAGTTGCCCGCATACGTGCCGAACACCCCCCCAGCACACCCACCACGTACGCGCCGTACCCCAGCACCCCCCCATGTACGCACCGTACTCCAACCCCACCCCATAGGTACGGAGCGTACCACCACCCCCGTAGGTATGGAGCGTACCACCACCCCCATAGGTACGGAGCGTACCACCACCCTGTAAGTACGGAGCGCACCACCACCCCGTAGGTACGAGGCGTACCCCCACCCCCCCCTATGTAAGGTGCGTTACATGCTGGGGGGTCCACAGCGTACCTACAGGGGTGGTGGTACGCTCCATATCTAGGGGGGGTGGGGGGTACGCTCCATCCATGGGGGGGCTGGGGGTATGGCGCATACATACGGGGGGCGGGTGTACGGCATGTACATACGGGGGCTGGGGGTACGCACCGTCCATACGGGGGTGGGGGCACACACCGTACCCCCAGCACCCCGTATGTACGCCCCGTACACCCAGCCCCCCATGTACGCGCCGTACCCTGGGTTCACGTATGTACGGCATGTACCCCCAGGCCCCCACACCCTGCCCGTGCCTGTACGCACCCTACCCGAGGCCCCTACACCAGCACCCTCACCCAGCCGTGCGCATGTACGAGTCGTACCAAGCCATAGCAAATGTGAGCACTGTACAACAACATGGCCGATGTACGCACCGCACAGACGTGAAAAACACACGTACTGAACCAGGACACTGCCAAACACCACAAGGAGAGTCGAATCGCACAACACCACAAAACACGTCCAACAAGCCCAAATACACCCAATACACTGACCTGCAACAGCCAAACAGGTAAACAGAGGCCCAAAACACAACCACCCCTTATAACACACCCACCCAAAGTTCAAACACAGGCACATCCACAAATGGACCAATAAAAAGGGCCCACACACACAAACCATGAGCCTTTGCAACAGACCCACTGCTGCCAGACCCCACAGACAACCCACAGCACCAGACTTCAACCTTTACTACACCTTACACTTGCACACCTTCACACAACCACCTTCACAAACACCCCCTCATCACATTCACACACACACCTTCACAACCCCACACACACACCCACAACCATCCACACTCACACCCCACACCATGCCCACAGACAGGAATCCAAAGTTCACAACAGCGGAGCTGGAGATCCTTGTCAACGAAATCATCAGAGTCGAGCCACAGCTCTTTGGAACATTGGTCAGACAGACCAGCGTATCAGAAAAATCAGCCATGTGGCAGAGGATCATCGAGAGGGTGAATGCTGTTGCGGCCATCAGAAGGACCAGGCATGAATGCCAAGCCAGGTGGTACGATCTGCGGAGGACGGTCCGCCACAAAATGACCGACGAACACAACCAGGCCAACATCACTGGAGGTGGGCCGGCCCGCAGACCAGTACACTACCATCCCTGGGAGGAGAAGGTGATGTGCACGCTGCCGCCGGTGGGAGTACACGGACTAGAAGGACTCGCCGAGCCTGGTGAGTACACAAACAAATCACCACACATGGGGGGAACCGCGTCCACAACCCAACTCCCGATAATGCACGCAACTACCCCAAAGCCATCCCCGGACGCAACCACATTCCAATAACACGCACATGCCACTATCCGCACCATGCCCCATGCACCAATCAAGGCCATGCCAAGTCACAGGCCACACAAAACACCAACACAAGACAGGATGTCCGTGATGCCGGGAGGGAGGGCCTCCAAAATCACATTGTGCAACTCAGAAGCAGACACCAATGCCCTCAGCCCATATGGCCTAGGGCACAGCTATACAAACAGTGTGTCCCGACACTGTACTGTGTCGCCTGCAAATGGCGGCCGTGTCGCAGGATGACATGGATATGAAGGACCAATTCGCACATAACAGCAGCTAATGAAGAGGCAACACTGTGAAAGAGTGTCAGCACACACCGCCGCTGCAGCGCAGACTCAGAGACACTCTGCCCAATGGGGTCCGGGAGATTCTATACAAAGCCACATGAACAAGCCAATGGCCTTTGAATGACCAGCAAAATATGTGTGCCCAGGAAGCTGGGCTGAGGTGACAGAGGGTGACAGACAGACGGAGGGAGAGGGAGACAGAGGGTGACAGAGGGAGACAGACAGAGGGAGGGGGAGGGAGAGAGAGGGAGGGAGACAGAGGGCGACAGAGGGAGACAGACAGAGGGAGGGGGAGGGATAGAGAGGGAGGGAGACAGAGGGCGACAGAGGGTGACAGACAGAGGGAGGAAGAGGGAGAGAGAGGGAGGGAGACAGAGGGCGACAGAGTGCGACAGAGGGTGACAGACAGACGGAGGGAGAGGGAGAGAGAGGGAGGGAGACAGAGGGCGACAGAGGGTGACAGACAGACGGAGGGAGAGGGAGAGAGAGGGAGGGAGGGAGGGAGAGGGCGACAGAGTGTGACAGAGGGTGACAGACAGGCGGAGGGAGAGGGAGAGAGAGGGAGGGAGACAGAGGGTGACAGAGGGAGACAGACAGAGGGAGGGAGGGGGGTGACAGAGGGAGGGAGAGAGAGAGACAGAGGGAGACAAAATCACCCTTGGGTGGTGTGGGCATGTCCGCCCATCAGCAGGTGGACTGTGTGCATGTTGACAAGGTCTGGCAGTGCATGAAACACCCCTCGTTCGTTTGGAAAGCACTGGCCCATGTGTCAAACTGTGCACGAGTCGATCCTCGCTGCAGGCACAAACCTAACCTCACACCCAGTATACCCACTCACTGTGTTTGTTAGAACCCAGTCACAAATGCATAAGTTTCCTACCTGCATTCTCCAATAGACATGACAAAGCAACATTTGGCCGCGTACAGTGCAACACGTAAGTCGGTCCTGCAGCGCTCGCTACGCACGCTTGCTACACTGCTCCCTGCGTTCAAAACTGATGCAACAACAAAGAGTGTGTCACACATAGGAAAAGTGTTGACAGCCGTGGCCAAGGGACATACCCATGCACCATGCACCATGCACAATGCACAGGGACTTGCCAAGTACAGACTAGGTAGATGACACTTGGCCCTGCTGTAGACAGCACAAGGCAAACCTGTGACCACTGTACACTCAAACACCAACTCCACATGCCACCTACCTACCACAGGAACTCACATTCACTGTCATGCCAGCAGGCACCATGAGGGGATAGACACATCACCTGGTCGACCCAATGACAAGTCACACCACACCCAACAGCATGCCCGGTCACACCCCCCCCTACACAAGCACACACCCCCGGGGCAGCCACTCCCACAATGGACATGTGACACAACAAGACCAATCCATAGCCAAATAAGCATCCCAACACTCATTGGACAGGCCAAATAACCAGGAGTACATATCAATCTGACCCCTGCAACATACCCATCCACAAGTGCACTGTGAGAGGAATGCTAGACATATCCAACTACCCAGAGCAACTGTGCCAACTTGAATATGTATGAAACATGGATGACGCATGTAACACCATTAACATTGTCTCTCTCTCACACACAGGGCAACGTCGTCGATCTCCCCCCAACACTGGGGGGGAAGACACACAGGACCTGCCTCGGCGTGAGGATGATCCCACCGTCAGCGACGACTCTCACCACAGCGTGGATGACCCCGACCAACCTGTCCCCTCTGGTGCCCAAGCACCTGCAGCACCTGCGTCAGGTACAACTGTGCCAACCACCACCCCCATTCCTGCCACATCCCAGGATACACACAGGAGCCCTGCTCGCACACAACGCAGCCAGTCTGACCAGGAGGGACGGGCACCCAGGAGGAGGCAGGTGACCCCGCAAATGCCATCCCTCAGGGGTCCCAGAGACCCGACGTGCCCACAAGGGCAGGCCAGGCTCAAGTGGGCAGGGGTGGTGGGAGTGGAGGACGGCGGAAGCGCGAGCCTGACCAGCCAGCTGAGGAACTGGTAATGTCACACGTCCGCAACATCCTGGACACTTCCCGGCGTGATACCAGGGGCATCAGCCAGGCCGTGGAGGCCCTCAACCAGATAAAGAACGTGCAGGCGAGCAATATGCCAGTCAACAGCAACACCAAGGACGGATGGAGGCAAGACTGGCTGAGCTCGTGGCGGTGCAAACGGACATGACCCGTGTACTCTGTCGGATTGCCGAAAACATGGGCAACCCTCCCTGTGCCACCAGGCGTAGATCACCACCAGCCACAGGGAGGGATCAGGAGGAGGAGGATTCGTCCGACGGAGCATCCCAGATATCGTCACGGCCTGCTTCTGAGGGTCCCCCAGGAAGGTGGGTCGTCCACACAAAAGACCGTGAGAGTCAGCGGACCATCACCATCTCCCAGGTCACCTGGCCTGGCACCTGTCCCTCTGGCGCAACAGCAGCACCTCATCCAATGACATTCTCTGCCACATGGACTTGCTGGTCAGTGTCTGACCAATGTTGACAAAGACTGTGGCATGGACTCTGATGACTTCCAATGGCAAGGATACCATCTCCCCCTGTGAACTTTGGATTCTATTCCCCCGGTACAGCACCTAATTGCATCCCCCCAAACACGTACCCCACCACCAATAAAAATATTAGAAATCACGAGATGATGCCGTCAATTAGCATTATTCCATTACATGTGTGTGTTGGCAAGTCAAACAATGCCTGAGTTTTGAAGCAACTCCAACCATGCATACCCCGGGGTCTGAGTCTGGCACAGGACACACATGGGTCACAATGTATCATCCAATACAGACATGGAGCACCATACTCACCCGTGATGGGCCCAACCAGCTGAGGGGGTGCCTGCACAACTGTGCGGACAGACCTATTTCGAAGAGCAATAGTCATGCGCAGAGGTCAGGGATCATGTGGAGTGTCCTGGTGTGGGAGTCCCAGGTATGTGTAGCCAGGTGGGCGAACTATGTCCTGCAAGCAGGAGTCAGGTGGATGTGGAGAATGGGGGCCAGGCCAAGGTTGGATGCATGGAGATGGCACAATGGGGTCTTGGATGACAGTGCCACATGGTTGTGTTGGGGGCGTGGTCGTGGACTGCATCCTGAGTGTGGCCGTGGATTGTGAAGGTCATCCTGCAGATGACAGTGATCCTTTGCCGCTATCCCTGTTGGACGGTGATGTGGCTGGGTTGCCGGATGTTGAAGCAGAGCTGTGCAGATGCACCCTGGATGTGGACAAGTGAGGTGTAAGGTACTTCTCCCAAGAGTGCAGGGTAGGATTGGACATGAATGTCGAAGTTGACCTGGGGGATGGTCTGTCTTGCCTTGAGGTAGATCGAACAGTGGACCGTGTGCATAATGCAGAGTGTTCTGAGGCCTGAGGTACAGATGCTGGTGATCAGCATAGCACATGTGAGCAAGCATTCCATGATGCACACCAGCTCGTGTGCATGGACACTGTGTGCCTGTGCAGGGCCCTTGCGGGTGGGACACAAGCAGTTGACCCAGCTGTAAGGGGACAATCCGCAGATGAACACCCCAGTCGTGTACAAGTCCAGCATCAGGTGGCCAACGTGCAGCCATCTGCCAATGGATACCATGCATTATTCAATATGGGAACTGGCAAGGACTGCGTCTTTGGGGAGGGTGAGGAGCACCTGCCTGTCAATGGGACACCAGATGATGATGAGATGCAGTGCGCATGTCATGGGGTAGAGGGGGATCCTGGACACATTGTAGACTGACACGCTGAGACATGATACCTGTGCCATGTGTCCCACAACGACACCATACTACATGCAGAGGCCTGGAGTACCACTCACATGGCCATGTTGGGGTACAGAGCCGGTGGGGAGTAGGAGGGACATGACCTGGTTGGTGTGACAGGGCCTGGAAGGCGTGCCAGCTCTGTGTAGGCAGTTGGAGTTGCACACTCATTATGCAAAGGTGTTGTGTGGGCGATGAGTGCATGCCTGAGTGCATGCAACAGATGTATTGGATGGACATTGCTTGGTGGGTGACCTCAACATCATGGTGTAGCGTGATGTGGCACATGCAAGGACATGAGGCACGTGCAATGTGCATGTAGCATGTGCAGACGGTCCAGCCTTTGCCACCGCAACTGTGTCACACACAAGCAGATTACACCAAATGAATGGGTGGAGGGAGGAAGGGGGGTGCGTCTTAGAGGCGTGTGTGTGAGGGCAAATCGAGAAACTCTGTGTGCCCTTGCTGCAGGGCCTGCAGCAGCGGGCGCCATGTCCTGGAAACCATGCCACAAGTTGCACACTAACACAAGCATGTCAGAAAGGACTACTGCATAAGGTGTATGAGAAGGGAGGAGTGTCTGGTTCAACATGGCACACACACAGACAATGGATGCACATGCAGCAAAGTGGCCGTTGTGGGGACTGAGAGGGCAAAATACCTACACAGCCATGTACATCGTGCACAATACATATCATAATCCCTGACAAACAGCTTGCATCTTGCTACTCTACACAAAGACTCATATGCACAATCTGTGACAACTATGCCAGACATGCCGCATGCACAGTGGCAAGAGACCTGCATTGACAGAGATGAGGCACCTTGGAGGCTGAGGGACACCTTTATTAGTCATGTTTGCCGGAAGGCAAATGCATCAATATTAACAGATGCACAGGTCATGTGGATGAACATGTGGAACCTACACTGGCACCCCCCTTTGCACCACAGATGCAGGAAACCCATAGAACTGGCACACAAGTGACAGGTTTGAGGCAAACACCCCGTGCTGCTCACGGAGAGGCTGCAATTCACCATTGAACCACTAATGTGGATGTCCCACACTATGTCAACCCGGTGCATCCCGTATGTTTCCGAGGGCAGTGTTACACACATTGATGCCTTCAATGATCCGGATCCAGGATGAGTGGCACAGCTTTCTTCACTGCCATGTTGTGCAGCATGCAGCAGACAAGGAAGATTTTGCAAACCTTCACCGGTGCATATGGGAGTGCGCCACCGGTCTTGTCGAGGCACCGGAATCGGCTCTTCAGGAGGCCAAAGGTCCTCTCTATCACTCGCCTGGTCTGCCCATGGGCGTTGTTGTACCGGTGATCGGCAGCGGTTCTGGGGTTGCGGAGAGGTGTGATCAGCCATGGCATGTTGGGATAGCCAGAGTCCCCTACATGGAAACATCATGGACAGAAGTGGGTCAGGAGAAGCAGTAAGACAGTAAGATGACGCTAAATACAGGAGTAACAGAGTATACCCACCAACAAGACATGCTCGTTCGTTGCGCAGCTGCAGCATCATTTCAGGCACCCTGCTATGCCTCATGATGTAGGCATCGTGTGCTGATCCTGGAAAACGAGCACAGACATGGGAAATCACCATGTTGGCAAGACACACCACAAGGGCATTAATGGAGTGGTAATGTTTCCTGTTCCTATAGGCTACCTCCTGTGCCTGTGGTGGTACCAAAGCCACATGTGTCCCATCAATAGACCCAATGACATGGGGCATCCCTCCCAGGGCATAGAAGTCACCCTTGACACCTGTCAACTGCTCAGGAGTTGGGAAATGTATAAACTCATCCAGGTGAAGCAACATGGCCTCTAAAAAATCATGCAGGACACAGCTGTACATGGTCTGGGACATGCCACCCACATGAGCAATGCTATGTTGGAACGTACCCGTGGCAAAGAAATGTAGGGCTGCCATCACCTTCATCTTGGGTGTCAGTGCAGTAGGATACCTGTGTAGCGGTTGGAGGTGTGGTGCCAGCCTTGCTGTCAAGTTCAGAATCAACCGTTGGGTGAAGCGGTAGCGGCGTATACAGTCACGTTCCCTCAGGGCAGCCAAGTCTGGGATTGGTCGGGGGAGAGGCGGAGCCCTGCAGTAATTTGGAAGGGACAACGAAGAGTGAGTACAGTACAACAACACTGTCAATGTACTGAGCACATGTTGAACAGCCAATACACATATGCTACATGCAGAGTAAGGTCTGTGCAATATATCCTGGACACGTATGCCAGGCAGGTGACACTCCTATCAAGAGCCATCTACAAACGTGGATTCACAGGCTCAACATGACATGGCATGAGACTAGCTGTGGGCCAGTGTAAGTGAACAGGCAGACGCATTACAGGAGTGACAGACATCCACATGTGTGCAGGAGAAGGATGTGTATCATACAGACAGGTTGCGGAACACTAGAGGCACAGGTCACATGTCCCTGAAAACAGGACAGACCACACACCTTGCCATGAAGGGCTACATGTCAAAAATGATCACACAGACATTGAAACTACGCAGATATGTCCTTGTCTCGCAAGTCCATGTTCGATGCATACATACACACGTTACGTCTGATTCCACATGTGTCCTGGTGTGCATAATAGTGTGCCATTCCCATCCACACACATGCACATGTTGGATGCAGCAACTGCAGATGAATTAGACGGTACACCAACAGCAAGCTTATGGGAACACATGACACACACATGACATACTCACATCGTGCAAAGCTGGTAGTCACTTGTCAGGTGTCATTATCCGTGGACCTGGCATCAGGGGACAGTTGCGGGTGTTGGCGACTGTGCCATGCCAGTGACGCAGTGGTCAACAAGTCTGTACTACATGCACACATGTCAAAGGTGTGAAGGGGATGTGTGGCACATAGTGCAGCTTGACACATGACATGTGTACACAGCTCATCACACATCTACTGGGTTCAAACATGAGGAGATTTGTGCCACATCACAGCCTGACACACCTAGGCCCGAAACATGTAGGACTGCCCTGACAATGACTTGATGTCCAGCCTCGGCCAAGTATGACAGCTCAATTCCTTTCTGTGTGCCGCCTGTCACCAGTGTAAGGTGTGAAATGCACCGTGCACACGCTCTGAGGGCGTGTGTAGGCTCCTTATCACTATGGTGGTGTCGCCATAGGCGTACGCCATAGGGATACGGTCCGTACACGGGTGTGTAGGGTCCGTACCACTATGGTAGTGTTGCCGTACGAGTACGCCATGGTGATACGGTCCGTACACGCGTGTGTAGGGTTTGTACCACTATGGTTGTGTCACCGTACGCGTACGCCATGGTGATACGGTCCGTACACGCGTGTGTAGGGTCCGTACCACTATGGTTGTGTCGCCGTACGCGTACGCCATGGTGATACGGTCCGTACACGCGTGTGTAGGGTCCGTACCACTATGGTTGTGTCACCGTACGCGTACGCCATGGTGATACGGTCCGTACACGCGTGTGTAGGGTCCGTACCACTATGGTAGTGTTGCCGTACGCGTACGCCATGGTGATACGGTCCATACACGCGTGTGTAGGGTCCGTACCACTATGGTAGTCTCGCCGTACGCGTACGCCATGGTGATACGGTCTGTACACGCGTGTGTAGGGTCCATACCACTATGGTTGTGTCGCCGTAGGCGTACGCCATGGTGATACGGACTTTACACACGCGTGTACGGACCGTATCACCATGGCGTAAGCCTACGGCGACACAACCATAGTGGTACGGACCCTACACACGCGTGTACGGACCGTATCACCATGGCGTATGCCTACGGCGACACAACCATAGTGGTACGGACCCTACACACGCGTGTACGGACCGTATCACCATGGCGTACGCCTACGGCGACACAACCATAGTGGTATGGACCCTACACACGCGTGTACGGACCGTATCACCATGGCGTAAGCCTACGACGACACAACCATAGTGGTACGGTCCCTACACACGTGTGTACGGACCGTATCACCATGGCGTACGCCTACGGCGACACAACCATAGTGGTACGGACCCTACACACGCGTGTACGGACCGTATCACCATGGCGTACGCCTACAGCGACACAACCATAGTGGTATGGAGCCTACACACGCGTGTACGGACCGTATCACTGGAGTAGTGGTGCCCTAGGGGCGTGGAACGCTCCGTACCTGTGTGTGTATAGTGAAATTACATAGGGGACACATGAGGGACAATTATAAGGGCCTAAATGCATGCTGGTTGTCATGGAGACCCAGTTTCAAGTTCACATTTTTTCAAGAGGTGGCCAGCAGAAGTCGGTTGGATACAATATACAAAGTTGCAAAGTGGTTGTTGACTTGACATCATGCTCATTTTTTCAAACATGCAAAGGCACCCACTGGGGTAGGTTTAAAGGGATTGGAGGAAACATAGGATGCAAATGAGATTGACCAATCACTCTGTACTCCTGTAAATGAAACAGGCCAGCAAGGCAAATATAAGGCAGCCAGGCTCTTGGGAATGTTGTTTCTACAGTCCTGATGTGATTCTGTGTTCCCCCCAGGGAGACAGGTGACTGTACCCACAGATGTGTGTGAGTTGAGTGTACCTGTGGTGAGAGTGTCCAAATGATGTGTCCGTCCCCTGGACATTGGTGTGTGTGTAAGTCCCTTGTCATGTGGGTGAGTGTCTATGTGGAGTGTTGCACCCCAGCTGCATGAGGGATACATATACCCTACCCATCTGATGTGAGCAGGGAGCAGTGCTGTGTGTCTGACGTGCTGAGCCTGCCCCACACCTGTGAAACCCCCCGGTCTAGTGCCACATGTGCAGAGTGATATTTGTACCCGCATTTGCCAATGGCAGGTGACTGTCCTGTGCCTGTGTGTGTCTGTGTATCCTGCTGAGGTTGCGCCAGTGGCCTGGGGCATGTGACTGCTTTGAGGTGCTGTACATAATCGTGGTGTAGCTTGTGATGCACAGTGTGAGCCGGGATCAGTGATTGTGTTGCACTCCTCATTCCACCTGTGTACTTTCAATGCCACGTCGTGCATTTGGCCTTCCCCAGAGGATAATGTCCCTATGATGAAGGTGCAAAGATTTTGCTGCATACTATGCCCTGTTCAAACCAGCCGAATTGTTCACATGTGTGTCTCTGTGACATGTAGCAGGTGTATTGATGTTGTCTCACTTTGTCATCCTCACAGGTAGGCGTCGATGCCAAGGGGGAGATCTGGAGGAGAGCCGTCAGTGCCGTGAGGTCGGTGGAGGGTCGGAGGCGGCGCCTGCCCCAGGTGAGGAAACGCTGGCAGGATATCCGGTGCTGGACCAGGAGGATCGCCCGGGTCCTGCTGGGGGACTCACCTGAGAGCCACAAGAACCGTGGCCGCCGGCGCCTGACCCACCAGATGAAGCGTGTGCTGGCGGTGGTCTTCTCTGACTTGGATAGGCATCTAGCGGAGAAGCAGCAGCAGGAAGGGGGTAGGTACATGTGTGTTTGTTGTGTGTCACCAGCTTTTTGAAGTGCGCAGTTGCATGGATACACTGGCAGGGTTCATATGTGCAGTACATATCCTGTTCCCCAAAGTAAACCGGTGCTGTTCTTCCTCCCTTCCCCTCCTTGACACGTGTTCCCTGGTCTGTGTGTAGTTACTCTTGCACAAGGTCATCTAGGCTGCCAGTTAATCCAAGTGCCCAATGCTTGCAGCATCATGTGTGGGGGTGGTGTGTAATATGTGTTGGGACCTTGCCTGTGCCCTGGCCAGATCAGTCAATGTGGGGTCCATGTTAGTTGGCACTGATGCTGAGTTCCGACATAGGAGTGTGTCTGAAAAGTGTACTGCCTTGCAGCATGCATGACCGATGTTGTGGCCTCAGACATGATGTGCATGAGTGGCAAATATGCATAGTGCAGGGACGTTTGCTTCTGTTGCAGTCATACCATCCCGGACCATGGAGGAGTGTGGCCACTACAGTCCCCCGGGGCACCTTTTCCTAGGTATCATGTGTGTCATCCAACAATGTGGACATTCACTGTGTCTTCAGCATAGGTTGGGCTCTGTGGCATTGTACCCTGGCCTAATGTGTATATACGTAATATGTGCTACATGTGTCCACTGTACGGGGTGACCCAATTTGGCTTGTGCATACTCACAGTGGCCGGTGCCAGTGTGTTTTGGTACAACTATCTGATGATGGTTGTTAGTCAATTTTATGTGTGGACAGGCGCACAAGGGTTAGTTCGTGTACAATCAGGATTTATTGAAGGGCATTTTAGTAATCCCTGAGTAAGAAGTGTAAGTACTTCCTCTGTGTCACTCACATTGTCTCAGGTAGGGGGGGTTTGTGCGGGAAAGGCCTACATGTCCAAACCGTATGTGTCCTTGCCAGGTCTGGCCTGTGTGTGATGATTGTCTGGACATACACTCAACATGCAGTGACCCAGTCATGTTGGGCAGGGTTTAATGTATTTGCTAAGCAGCATGTGCCAAAAGTTACAAGACATGGTTCCTGCTCATCCCTTTTTTGGCTACGGTTTGTGGTCCACATGCTGTACTCGACTGTCCCCAGAGACTTGCTCCTCTGTCTAATTTGATATCAAGTTATTTGCTGTTGTGTCATGCTCTCCATTGTTTCTCAGTAGCATGGTGGGTCAACCAACTGTATGGTGCAGGGCCTACATATGTGCGTAGTATTGTAGATGTTACTCATGTTGCTTTTCATGCTGTGCACTGTGACCTATGTAGTTTTGAATCATGTGTCATATGTATACAGGTGTCTGATTATTTCCTGTCTCTTCACCTTGCCCACAGCATCGTCGGGGGAAACCGAGGGAGACACTGGCACGGAAATTGAGGAGGGATCCAGCAGCGGTGCCACCATTGCTGGCGAGTCTGTCTCAGCAAGTGGCACGGAGGCGAAGGGGAGTGCGGCGGAGGACCTGTCCAGTACCACCACCGACTATGACGCTGACGGGTCCGAGGCTGAGCTCCCTGAGAGGGCGGACGCTGCTCCCAGAGCTGAGAGCAGCACTCCATCTGTCGCCGCCCCTTCCATTCCCATCACCCGCCTCCCACCTGCTCGGGTCCCTTCCCACCGTGCTAGGCGCCAACAGGTCTCCTTCGTGCCAGGCACCGCACCCCCTGCCCCTGTCTCCCCTGCTGCCGTCAATGCCAAGTCTGTGGACATTCAGCGGCAGTTGCAGGTTGGTCATGCATCGATGCTTACTGTCCTCCATGAGCACACCAGACTGCTGACACAGATGTTGTCGTACATGGCATGTCAGGAGCGATGTCTGATCAACGGATGTTGCTGAAGTCCATAGACTCCTCACTCACTGCAGCAGCGGATCTCCAGCAGCGCTCCGTCCCCCCCTACCCCCGCACCATCCACACTTCCTACTCCCATGCCTGTCCCACGCACACCCAGACGTCCACATGCACGCACCCCACCAGACACAGGCAGCACACCACCAGGGAAGGTAAAGCGCACTCCTCCAGTCATGCACATACAGGGGGAAGTAGGCATACCCACTGGGTCTGGGGGCAAACGGCAGCCACGCAGCCAGAGTGGGAGTCCACATTCCTCAAGACCCACTTCCTCCAAAACCACTCCCCTTAGCTCCCCTGCCCAACAGTCAGACAAGGAGTCCTTCATGGCCAGTCTGTCCCTCAGCCCCAGTGTGACACCACCCCGCAAGCAGTCAAGAGAGTCCCTGGGCAGGGGAGTTGAGTCCCCCCCCTGTCCACACCCTCCCCCAGTAGCGCTGCAACCCATCCCTCCGAACCCCCCCCTCCTTGGGGCCTGTGGTTCATTCGGGTGCAGGGGAGACGCTGGGCGACCTGGCAGTAGTGTGTAGCGCCATGCTGGAATCCACCTTTGGCACTGCCCCACCCCCTGTGGTGGAGTCGTCCGTCCCTGCACCCACAACACCTACCCTTGCCCACCCCCTGCGGTGCCTGGTCCTTCCCCCCCACATGATGCCCCCCTTCTGTGGATGAAATGGACATGTGAACTGTGCAGGCAAGCTAGGGGACACACGTCCCAATGTGTACCCCCCCAGGACTTTGCTGATGGCCTGGCCCATGGGCCTTGTAAATCGGGGACATTTAAAACAATTTATTTTGAATGCTGAATAAAGCATTTTGTTTTTCTTTTGCACACTTATGCTTTCCTGGACTTGCTGTTGGTGGTGCTGCTCCATGATTTGGGATGGTGATAATGTGTTAGGTGTCTGGGAAATGTTGTAGTGTGCTGCTCCTGGGGTGGACCCTGGTATCTGTGTGCCATCACATGGGCTCTGCAAATAATCTTTGAACACGTGTGCTCTTACTGTATGGTGATATTGTCCCAAGGTGTGTTCCTTCCTCTGTGGACCCTGACATCTTCCCTGCAGGCTGTTTCCCAATTGTTGTGCTGAGCTGTGTCTACATATCCTGGATGTGTGACGGATCCCTTCAACTTCGGCCATGCCTGCTCATCAATGTCTCCACCTGCATCATTTGTGGCATCCTTGGTGGTCACTGTACTAGTGTATGGAGTATATTGACATGACTTCATGTGGACATGTTCCCTTTTACGCCCTATGCATGTGTGTACTCCCAGCCTCGCACACATGTGTTACGTGGTCTGCAGGGTCTTTGGTCACCTGACTGACAATTGTGGGCATTGTATCTGTGGGTACTCCACCCTTTTCCTTCCATGGGAGGCACCAACTTGTTGGCTGCCCCAGCACCTGTACATTCCTATCAGTACTGGAATGTGCGTGACAGTGTGTGTTCCCTTTGGGTCTCTTAGTTTAGTAGGGTGGCACATGAGTATACAGTCTTGTTGCATGCTCTCATTGTGTGTATTGTGCTGCCAGCACCAGGGGTGGGTATGCATGTGTCATATGTCTGGGCACTGCTAGTGGGACTCTGCACCCACCCCTCCTATGTCTGGGCACTGCTGGTGGGACTCGGCACCCACCCCTCCTATGTCTGGGCACTGCTGGGAGTGATAGGCACCCACCCCTCCTATGTCTGGGCACTGCTGGGAGGACTCTGCACCTACCCCTCCTATGTCTGGGCACTGCTGGGAGTAATCTGCACCCACCCCTCTTATGTCTGGGCACTACTGGGAGGACTCTGCACCCACCCCTCCTATGTCTGGGCACTGCTGCGAGTGATAGGCACCCACCCCTCCTATGTCTGGGCACTGCTGGGAGGACTGTGCACCCACCCCTCCTATGTCTGGGCACTGCTGGGAGTGCTAGGCACCCACCCCTCCTATGTCTGGGCACTGCTGGGAGTGATAGGCACCCACCCCTCCTGTGTCTGGGCACTGCTGGGAGGACTCTGCACCCACCCCTCCTATGTCTGGGCACTGCTGGGAGGACTCTGCACCCACCCCTCCTATGTCTGGGCATTGCTGGGAGTGATAGGCACCCACCCCTCCTATGTCTGGGCACTGCTTGGAGGACTCTGCACCCACCCCTCCTATGTCTGGGCACTGCTGGGAGTGATAGGCACCCACCCCTCCTATGTCTGGGCACTGCTGGGAGGACTCTGCACCCACCCCTCCTATGTCTGGGCACTGTTGGGAGTGATAGGCACCCACCCCTCCTATGTCTGGGCACTGCTGGGAGGACTCTGCACCCACCCCTCCTATGTCTGGGCACTGCTGGGAGTGATAGGCACCCACCCCTCCTATGTCTGGGCACTGCTGGGAGGACTCTGCACCCACCCCTCCTATGTCTGGGCACTGCTGGGGGAACTCTGCACCCACCTCTCCTATGTCTGGGCACTGCTGGGAGTAATCTGCACCCACCCCTCCTATGTCTGGGCACTGCTGGGAGTGATAGGCACCCACCCCTCCTATGTCTGGGCACTGCTGGGAGGACTCTGCACCCACCCCTCCTATGTCTGGGCACTGTTGGGAGTGATAGGCACCCACCCCTCCTATGTCTGGGCACTGCTGGGAGGACTCTGCACCCACCCCTCCTATGTCTGGGCACTGCTGGGAGTGATAGGCACCCACCCCTCCTATGTCTGGGCCCTGCTGGGGGGACTCTGCACCCACCCCTCCTATGTCTGGGCACTGCTGGGGGGACTCTGCACCCACCCCTCCTATGTCTGGGCACTGCTGGGAGGACTCTGCACCCACCCCTCCTATGTCTGGGCACTGCTGGGAGTAATCTGCACCCACCCCTCCTATGTCTGGGCACTACTGGGAGGATTCTGCACCCACCCCTCCTATGTCTGGGCACTGCTGGGAGTGATAGGCACCCACCCCTCCTATGTCTGGGCACTGCTGGGGGAACTCTGCACCCACCTCTCCTATGTCTGGGCACTGCTGGGAGTAATCTGCACCCACCCCTCCTATGTCTGGGCACTGCTGGGAGTGATAGGCACCCACCCCTCCTATGTCTGGGCACTGCTGGGAGGACTCTGCACCCACCCCTCCTATGTCTGGGCACTGCTGGGAGTGATAGGCACCCACCCCTCCTATGTCTGGGCACTGCTGGGAGGACTCTGCACCCACCCCTCCTATGTCTGGGCACTGCTGGGAGTGATAGGCACCAACCCCTCCTATGTCTGGGCACTGCTGGGGGGACTCTGCACCCACCCCTCCTATGTCTGGGCACTGCTGGGAGGACTCTGCACCCACCCCTCCTATGTCTGGGCACTGCTGGGAGTGATAGACACCCACCCCTCCTATGTCTGGGCACTCCTGGGGGGACTCTGCACCCACCCCTCCCATGTCTGGGCACTGCTGGGGCTGATGGCCACACACCCCTATGTGTCTGTCCACTGGCGTGGTACGAGCCGTACCCACATCCCACAGGCATGGGTACGGCTCGTAGCACCATTGCAGTGGTGATGTGGGGGTATGCTTGGTACAAGCCGTACCCACGTCCTGGAGGCATGGGTACGGGTCGTACCCCTATTGTTGGGGTGCTGTAGGGGTACGTACCGTACCCATGCCTTTAGGACGTGGGTACGGCTTGTACCAAGCGTACACCTACATCACCACTGCAATGGTGGTACGGGCCGTACCCATGCCTATGGGATGTGGGTATGGGCCGTACCGCCATTGTGGCGGTGACGTAGGGGTACGCGTGGTACGGGCCATACCCACGCTCTGGGGGCGTGGATACGGGCCGTACCACCATTGTTGGGGTGCCGTAGGGGTACGCACCGTACCCACGCCTTAAGGGTGTGGGTACGGGTTGTACCACGCCCACCCCTACGTCACCCCAAGAATGGCGGTACGGGACGTACCCATGCCTGTGGGACGTGGGTACGGGCCGTACCGCCATTGTGGCGGTGACATAGGGGTATGCATGGTACGGGCCGTACCCACGCTCTGGGGGCGTGGGTACGGGCCGTACCACCATTGTTGGGGTGCCGTAGGGGTACGCACCGTACCCACGCCTTAAGGGCGTGGGTACGGGTCGTACCACGGCCACCCCTACGTCACCCCAAGAATGGCGGTACGGCCCGTACCCATGCTTTTGGGACGTGGGTACGGGCCGTACCGCCATTGTGGCGGTGACGTAGGGGTGGGCGTGGTACGACCCGTACCCACGATCTTAAGGCATGGGTACGGTGCGTACCACAATTGTTGTGTTGCCGGTTCGTGTCCATGTTGACATCCGTTGTGGCGGACGCAGGCCTTGGTGGAGACGCCCCCACCCCCGAAGTGACCAGGCCCTGGGGGTCAGGTATGTACAGGGCATGTTTGATTTAGGACTTGGGTGGGGGTTATGTTTCCTGGCCCTGCCCCCCCCCCTTTGACCCTGGGTGTTGTTCTGACCTTCTGCTGCGTCTGCGTCGGTTCCTGTACACCAGGTGGACTGCTATGAGGGCCGGGATGACACGTAGGTTGGGGTCCATGGCTGTCCGTCGCGTACAGGTGCTCCTTGTGCGCGTCGTCCTGAGTTCCCGGCAGTTTTTCGCTCCCGTAAAATATTGTCCGTGCGGAGTGACGTCGGCACGAACCGTACTTGCTGGTTCGTGAAACGCTGCCTGTCTCCGTCCGGACGTCACGTCCGCGTTGTCCCGGATCAGAATTGTGGGTATTTTTAGTTCGGTCGGTGCTTTTTACGATTCGTACGCAAATAGTGTTTGCGTACGAATCGTACTTGCATGTTTGTAAGGTATTTCTACCGGGTACGAGTCGGACGCAGAAAACGCTCCGTCCGACGGTTCGTACCCGGTTTATCCAGGATCGGAATCGACCCCTAAATAGATATTTTAAACATTATATATATTATATTTCGATATTTCTAACAACACTAATAAATCGATATTATCTACAAACGATATTACTACATCGATATTTCATACTTCGATATTTTACAAATAAAAAAAAACGATATTAATTAAATCGATATTCTACACTTCGATATTAATGTACTATCGATATTTTAGCTGCGATATTATTGTTATTCGATATTTAAAATTCGATATTATGTCTACTTACCATTTTTCCTCCCTTCTAGAGGGAGAAGACATGTGGAAACCTACTTACCCGGTTAAAGTTAACCAGAGCCCCAGCATCACAAAATGGATGCTGCTGCCACAGACACAAGTCTGACCTCCTGCTGCTGGGAGTCCTTCCAGCGAGGGAGGCTTGGACAATAGGTTTCCTGCCTTGGGAGGTGCAAGCACCACCCCAGACAGGAGTTAGTGTATTGGGGCAGGGAGGGATGGATGAAAGAAACTAGACACTGCCTGGGGCACACAAGGTGTCCCATGCATAGTCCAGTTCAAACCGGTGCTGGGGCACTCCAGCCCCAGCTCTGGTGTGAAACTGGACAAAGGAAAGGGGGTGTAGCCACTCCCCTTCCTGGTCCCACCCATAGGAGGGACCTTGCAGGTAGCCCAGCCCACTAGCCCAGTATATCAGTAGCTAGCTGAGCCCTGCTAAATTAGACTAACCTGAATCTGGACCTTCGACATTCGACCTCAGGAAGAAGACTGAAGAAATCTCCCTTGTGGCCAAGGAGTGACCACCCTGGGCAACCAGGCACCATCCAACGACCGCTGCTTGCTTTGCAACTGAATCCTACGAGGGACGACTGCAGAGACTGTCCAGCGCCGAGACTTCCAGACACCTCTGAACAAGATCCACATCTCCAGCGAAGCTGAGACCCGTGGAGGCGACGAGGGACGTGGGACCGGCGACTTGGGAAAAGTGGCTAGTAACTGACTAGCGCGACTTCCGAGGCTCCCTCGAGGCTGTGCTTGGGGAATTGAGAAGCCCCACTCCCGAGCACCATCTGCCAAGAAGACCAGCTCCCCACACTTTACGTGTTCTGCGTGGGGCCCTTCTGCACCTGTGTTGCTCGACGTGTTGTCCGGTTGCTGGCCCGTTGGCTAGTAGCCTCTGCGACGACGAACCTTTTGTTTCATCTTGCTGGTCCGGCTCCTCCAGACTGGCACCCACTCCTCTGTAAAAGAGAAGCACCCCAGACCTTCCTGGTCTGCACCAGAAGCAAGTCCTCCATCCTGCATGGGTTCCGCTTGCCGAGGCTTGTTGGGTCCTGACTCGACATCGACGCCGCCGACAGCAAGAGCCTTCGTGGGACAGCTCACCTCCTGGTCCTGGTCGTCTTCGACATCTCCTGGTACCCGTGGCTGCTGCGACAAGCTTCACCTCTCCACCTGCATCTTCACAACATCGCCTGGTTCCTTCCTGGTTCCTTCCCGGCTCCTGGCTGGTGACCTAGACTCTGTCCCTTCCGCTTGCAGGTTCCTTCCTTCTTGATCTCCACCTTGGGATCCACCGGACACTCTTCACTGACTGCCTGTCAGCAACTTTCCTTCAGGCATCCATAGAAGTCAACGACGAAACCCGACGCAAGTTCACACCTATGCATCCGCAGCCCGTGGGCTAGGTAACTTGAGTACTTCGGTGCTCACAAGGATATTGGCTATCCTAGGGTCTAGTTTCCGAGTCTCGACTTTCTAGCTATACCAGAAGTGTCCTAAAACTGTTAATTTCTAACTGCTAGTAATTCTATCGACTTTTACGCATTACGAGTGAGTGTTTCCACTCTGCACCTAAATCCCGTGGGCCTCCCACTTCCTAACCTTTGGTAGTATAGTGTAGCCCCAGCGATTCCCCAGGCCTAGGCCTATCCTGTGTTCGTGACAGTGGTCCTTATACCACTTACTTAGTATATGGTTTGCGTGGCCCCTAGGGCCTAACTATATTACTTACCTGTGTGACTTAATGTATGCTTAAATAAGACTGTGTTGTACTTACCTCGAATCTCATAAAGAGTGCTGAGGGTTTGACTAGAATAAATACATTCTATTTTTATATATATCTGTTGTGGTGTCCTTTCATTTGGTATTCAAGGGATTATATATGGTATAACAGCTGGCTTCACATGCCATTCAGAGTTTAGCCTAAGACTGCTCTTGTCCATGCTACCACTAGGATAGCTGGTCTATAAGGTTGACTTTACAACCAATCACCATAAGGGTTGTTTGGACTGATACAAGGTGTACACTAGAATTAGTGACATCATATATCAGGCCAACTTCTCACAGAGGTATTAGGGATTAGGCTACTTTGTATGACTCTGTGGATAGGTACGCTTGAAGTACCCCGTATACATGTAGGTGACTTCAAGAAATGAGGAGTGCAGTCTGTCATGTTGAAAGGACTGCGTGGTCTTGTGAGTGAGGTACAGGGTTGAATTGGGATCTAAAATCAGCCCAGGCAATGTAAAATAAATGGCCCACATTTGCAGATTGCGCCTTGTCGCAAAATACTGGGGGGGGGGGAGGGGGGGGGGCTTTAAAACAGCCATGTTTTATTAACTTAAGGGAGATAAAAAAGAAATGAAAATGTTGCCTGCACACTTTGTGCACAGATTAGTTCACACTCGTGAACCACATCTGAATAAAAGTGAAGTTAATTCTCAGGCACCCTGCAGCTGCTCAAACAGCGCACATTACAGGGCTGGCAGATTGAGAGACTTGGAATAACACCTCCCTTGACTCTACCCCACTCCTCCCCCCAAAGTTTCCTCCCTCATGTTTGTAAAAGGAAGGTAACAGAGGCCCGTCTGAAGAACCAGAACCTTTTGGGTCCGGCGGCGCAGGGTACGCCTTAATCTCCTGGGTTCTCCTGCTTCAGCTAACAGAGACACGGGGGACACTCTGTCGGCGTAAAAGATCAGATTTTATTAGCTGCAGCTAGTACAGTTGTCCTAAAAGTACACACAGTATGTTCTCAGGAGACTGCCACTTCACTCCGTGGCGTACAAACTTATATTGGTATAGAAGACATATACATTAACCAGAAAACACACCTCTTACACACAACGAGAGCCAATAAGGGAAGTTTAAGATAGGACAGAGCCAATAGAGAAGATTGGAAAATAAGGTATCGTGTAACTCAAAGAAGCCTCTCCTTCAACTGTGTTTGCCACCCCTCCTTACGGGTTAATGTATTAACGTGTCCGCAACTGACTTGCAGGTGGCGAGATACGTTTGTGTGTTTTGGAGGACAGTTGTGAAACGAGAGAATATGAGCAGAAGACAGCGAAGGCCAGAAGATAAGATAAAGTTAGGAGAGAATAGTGTGAACCAACAGATAGTTGAGACAGGGATTAGAAGAACCAGGCAGGGATTAGTGTACTCGGCCAGTCTCTAACACCAGCTTCGTAAACAGAGGCAGAAGGCTATTTGACACAATATTGCAGGAAAAGCAGAAAAAGACTTTGTCCGTCGTGCTGCCTGAGTGAGGGCAACACAAAATGGCGGCGGTTTACAAAATGGCGGGTCAATGCGATCGTGATCGAAAATCGAATTTCCTCAGACCCTCCTTTTGCCAGAACTCAGGCAATAGTATATGGACTCATGTTAATCTGAGTCAATGTCAATGGTCATGAGGTCATCAAGCTGTTGATGTAACATCATTTTAATATTCTCTGTTCTTTGTGCCTTGGGATTTGGGATGCACATGGTAGCACAAAGTTCGCAGATGGCGGGACCACAGTGCATACAAAGACAACAAGAGAATACGATGGCTAAAACCATACCAAGGAATGTTGGCACTTTCCAACCCCATTTGGACAGTAGTCCCCAAAACCATCCCAATAACGACCAATCTCCTTCGTCCTGATGAATCGACTCGGAGATTATGTGTAATTTAGAGATGGTCTGGTATACTGTCCGAGCGTCATCAGGTATATAAATACAGCAACTTGATTTGATCAATTTGCAGACTCCACCACGATCTGCAAGAATAACATCTAGGGCAACTCGATTCTGCAAAGTCATAAGACGATCCGCCTGTAGTTCTGCTGTAATATTACTTAAAGCTCCTACAGTGATGTCTATGGTAGTCTCTACGACACGAACCAGTTGCCTCATATTCCTGCTGTTTGCCATGGGACCCCAGAAAGGAAGAAATCCCTTTAGGAAGTCTCCTCCCTCTTGTCCTGCTGTGTCTTTGGAATCAATAATTCCTCGGCCATATCTGTTCTTATGAAAATTCGAAGAAGCAGTATATGTAGGGGGAAGAAGAAATGCTATATAGCAGGTTCCAGAAAAACCAGTCGGTAAACATGTATAGGCTCTATCATGACAGATGAAATACATGCCCTGAGATGGTACTAACGGCGGCGAATTCTGAGATGAATGGATGTACGTATGGGAGCAAAAGCTTTTACTTTGTTCGGGGTTAGCAGTCTGACCATTGATTTGTAAACAGAAATTGCCTTGATGAGGTACAGTCCAAATCGGTGGAGATTTGCCTTGCTTGACCTTATCACTAAGACTTGTGATGTAATGAGTGACATTCCAATTAGTGTATGCTTTTCTCTCATCGACAGCCATTTTACTATTTTCCATGATTTTAGCCATAGCTACCATTCCCTTTATCAATGAACTATGACTGAAATCTGGTCCACCAATATAGGAACTGACAGGTCGTTTGAATCGGCTTTGATAGGCGTTAGAGAAAATTACAAAATAAGCCCAAGCAGAACCTTCATAAGAGAATGGAAGGACTAAATATGGCATCCCTTTTTCTGTGGTATGGGGCATTAGTCCACATACCCAACAGTCAGTTGTATTAATCACTAGTTGGTGTTGATGTAATAACTGAATAAACAAATTATTGTAATATTCGATTCTTCTTACGAGTTCATGTTGAGGAAGTGTATGAAAAAGATGTGGAGAGATAGTGGAATAAGAAGGCACAGTGATAGAAGAAGGGACAACTTTCTGCTGCATAGCATAAACAATCCAACCGATACACGCCAATAGAATACACAGTAATATAAAAATACATAAGGTTATACTACAACGACTGTATATTATTTTACAATGATTGTTCTTAATTTTGTTCCTTTTCTCTCTTTCGCCTAATGTAGTTTCCATCTTCTAAGTGGATGCTCACGACAATCTTCCTCAATCACTTGGTCACGATTGTTTGCCGTCCTATGACACTGCAAGTCCTGCAGGCCTATTGCCACTACTCAGGTCACAACCAAGACTCCTACCGTGACCCTGCAACCGGGATAGAAACTACATAGAAGAGAGAATTTCAAGTTTCCTTTTTCAGTCTGGGTCTTAAATCGTAATGGGTCTTATCAGGTACAGTCTGATCCTGAAACAATGTTCGTGGATCTGTGGTGTTCAGACGAAGGTGCGGTGGTACAGCTTCCTGGAAAATGTCATCGTTTTCTTTCTCCGACAATGTTCCATTCACATGTGCATCACTAAATGGTACAAAACGAGGAACCTTCTCGCTTTCAGAGTCTCTTATACCCTTGCGGACCCACTGATCAAAGGGCAAAGGCAAAGGAACCTTCTTGCAGTGTACACCGTGAATCCAATTCTTCTTTCCTTCAACCTTCACTGCTGTACGGGTTGTGAGGAGCACCTGACGAGGTTTTCCCCAGCGAGGCTCCAAATTCTTCGTCCTTTGAAAATTCTTCACGCAGACCCAATCGCCTGGTCGGATGGAATGACCTGAGTCTGTGGAGGCCTCTGGCAGAGCGCTCTGAACCTGTTGATGGAGAACACGTAATTTAGTTGTGAGGTCATGCAAGTAATCAATCAACATTGGGTATGGCAAGTGTAAGACCTGGGGTCTCCAGGCCCTAAGGGGGTAACGTGACACGAGCGGCTGGGCACCCAAAGGCTTGTGTGTAAAGCGACCATACAACACGCACATCCACTGAAGCAGGGAACGCACACAATAAGGGACGCCACACTGTAGAGATTTATGCAAATAACTCAAGTTTTATCCAAGCAGTTCGAGATAAATGCAGTTCATAACATATATACGCACTTCATGAGATATAAATTCAGTTAAGGAGATGACAATGGCGATTCACTTATGTCAGCGTTTGATCCGCTAGCACCATATTCACCAGTATGATATTCACCAGTATGATATTCACCAGTACCTTGTATATTTTACTCCCCGTGGTAGGGTTTGGGGATTGTAGCGCTACTCCTGGGGGCGTGCAGGGACCCAGGGCAGACCTCGCGGCCCTACCACTACCTTGGGACAAATCTGACGAACACCTTCAGAGCAGAGCATTAGAACATAGCGCCACTCGTAACCAGCACGCAGTGTATACTTCAGAGCAGAGCATTAGAACATAGCGCCACTCGTAACCAGGAAGCGGCGAATACTTCAGCACTGAGCATTGGAACATAACGCTACTCGTAATCAGTAAGCAGTGAATACGTTAGCACTAAGCATTGGAACATAACGCTACTCGTAATCAGTAAGCAGTGAATACGCCAGCACTGAGCATTCAAACATAACGCTACTCGTAATCAGTAAGCAGTGAATACGTCAGCACTAAGCATTGGAACATAACGCTTCTCGTAACCAATAGCAATGTATACTTCAGAACGGAGCATTTAGACCAGCGCTACTCGTGATCAATAGCAATGTATACTTCAGAACGGAGCATTTATAACATAGCGCTACTCGTGATCAATAGCAATGTATACTTCAGAACGGAGCATTTATAACATAGCGCTATTCGTGATCAATAGCAATGTATACTTCAGAACGGAGCATTTATAACATAGCGATACTCGTGATAAATAGCAATGTATACTTCAGAACAGAGCATTTAGACCAGCGCGCTACTCGTAATCAGTAGCAATGAGGACTTCAGACCGGAGCAGTTCACGGAGCACCAAGAGTCGCGCGAAGCGAGCCTCTCGTACTCCGGGGCAGTTCGGGAGACACAAAGTTCCGGAATAGTTAGTGGGGAACAAGGGCGAATCCCTCGGAGGGGTCTCTCTGTCGTGGTGACCAGGGGACTCCCACGGAGAGGGAACCCGGGCTCAGGGTGCGGTGTGGCTCCCAGCCTGTAGGGGGCGCACCGGGGTCAGTCCCAAGCCTCCGTGCTTACCTTCCTCGACGTCGGGAAGGCGTCCACACCGGCTCCGAAGTCCGCAGGCGATCCTGTTGCGACGGGGGTCGGTCACGGCCTCACGCACCTTCACCACAGCTGCGACGGCAGCGACGGGGCCCCAGGCTTCTCCTCGGGCCTCGCGACGTTGAGGGGCACTCTTCCAGCCTCCGGGCCGCAGCGGTGAGCGCGCTTCAGCCTCCACGCCACAGGGGGGGCTCAAATTAAGCTGGGGGCTCCGCGCTCAACGGAGCACGCTGCCGGGGATCCCAGGCCAGGTCAGGGAGCGCAGGGGTCACAGCGCTAAGACCTGGTTGATCCTCAGCGATACCACAATGGGTTAGGTAGGTAGTTTCAAGGTCAAATCTGGACACGCAGTCTCAGCATTCAGTCCTGGCAATCAGTTTGCTCTTGACAGTCCTGATGGCGCAGATGTATCTGGCGCCCTTAAGGGGTTCTGTTACAGGGGGGTAAGGGGATGAGTTGGCGACTAGGTCCTTCCTAGTCAGGCTGGGCAGAGGTTCCCTGGGTCCTCCTACTGCTGGGCAAGATCAGTGGGTTTCACAGGATCCCTCACTCACTTAAGAGGCAGCACCTAAATCCTGTCACTCTCAGAGGCATAAGTCCCTGGCTAGGCCCTACCGCCTACACTCCTGCGTGGATTCTCCAGCTCTGCTTTACCCCACTGGCCAACTGACTAGAAAAAGTTCCCCCTCTCACTTATGTATCCCTAGGTCAGGTGACCTCTAGCCAAGGCGGCAAAAGTAAAACCACACCTCCCTTCTAGAAGGTTCCAGCACATTCCAGGAGCTTCCCCATTCTACCTATGGGACAAAAAAGGTGGGCTGGTGTCGCAACATTGTTGTGGGGTTCCAGCCAGCTCCTGGCAGCTAGGGTGCTACTAATAAAGACCACTCTGCAGTAGCAGGGGCCTGTGGCAGTCATCTTGGGCGAAGGGAGCACCTGCACCTTAACACTGATTATCTGTATTAAAAAACGAAAAAATTCAGGGAAAAAGGGCCAAGTCCAACAGCAAGTCTGAATACTTTTTAGGGCGAGGGACTCCCCATACATTAGCTGGGCGTCCGAATACAACCTCATAAGGGCTAAGTCCCAAACGAGAATGCACAGCCGTTCTGGTAGATAAGAGAGCCAAAGGTAGGGCATCGGGCCAACTAAGGCCTGTACTAGCCTGTACTTTAGCCAGCTTGAGCTTAAGGGTGCCATTATAGCACTCCACTAGACCCGCTGATTGTGGATGGTTTGCAGCATGGAACTTCTGTCTTATACCAAGACCTGCACAAACCTTTTGCATGACTTGGCCCACAAATTCACTCCCATTGTCACTCCAGACAATGCGCGGCAAACCGAATCTAGGAAAAAAATCCTTTAAAAGTATTTTGGCTGTGGATAGAGCAG
Source organism: Triturus cristatus (assembly GCF_964204655.1). Classification (NCBI taxonomy): domain Eukaryota; kingdom Metazoa; phylum Chordata; class Amphibia; order Caudata; family Salamandridae; genus Triturus; species Triturus cristatus. The sequence goes on from NC_140586.1 coordinate 945,855,248, forward strand.
TATTATCTTTCAGGGGATATGCCTCTATCCATCTGGAAAAGGCACATACCACCACTAGAACATATTTGAGATTGTTGCATCGTTCCATGTGAATGTAATCGATTTGCAACACCTCAAATGGATAAGTTGGAGGAGCAAAATGACCTGCTGGAGTTGGGTTCCCTTTCCCGGATTGTACATTAAGCAAATGATACAATGTTTTACTACATTTTCTGCACACTTTGGTATTCCTTCATTCTGCCATACTGGAGCCAAAAGCTTGCATATTCCTTTTGCACTTAGGTGGGCTGGACCATGCGCCATAGTAACTACAGGTAGTACATAGGCGTCTGGTAACAGCCAACATTGGTGCTCAGACAATTCCACCCAACAACCCATCTCATCTAACATTCCTGTACTTTCTTTCCACTTACTCAACTCTTTCTCTGTAACCTCTTCTTGAATTGATCTCACACTTTCTACTGTGTCTTCGTACATTCCTCTTTCCCTGACCCAATTTGCAGGGCCCGAAACATACATGCGACTTGTAGCATCTCTGGCTGTCTTTTTCGCTACCTCGTCCGCAAATGCATTTCCACGACCAATATCGTCAGTAATCTTTTTGTGCGCACTACACTTCACAATTGCTATCTGGGTAGGCAAAGCAAGTGACTCAAGAAGGTCAGTCACCAACTGACCATGTTGTATCTTAGTGCCGTGGGAAGTAAGGAATCCCCTTTCTTTCCACAAACGTCTGAAATTGAATGCTACACCAAAAGCATATTGGCTATCGGTGTACACGTTCACTCTTTTTCCCTTGGATAACACACACGCTCTGATGCGTGCTGTTTCCACGACTGTATGCAAGGTAGTAACAGCATAGGCTGAAGTTGCTTCTCCATTAGGAAGCTTAAAACAAGAACCATCTAACCATAGCGCTCCATCTGGATTCACTAGCGGCATATCTGTCAGATCAATTCTACATTTTGTCTCTTCCTCAGTACAGAAGAAACAATCATGTTGCTCCTGAACACCTTTCTCTTCTAGAAGAGGCAACAAAGTAGCTGGATTTAAAGTGTTACATCGTTTGATGTGTACGTGACTAGCCAAAAGTGTCAGCTCGTATCCAGTTAAACGAGCACTCGTAAGATGCTGCGTTTTTGTTCTCTTAAGCAATGTATCTACTGCATGTGGCACCATAACAATAAGAGTATTATCCAGCACCACTCCAGCCGACTGGCGAATGGAAATTGCTGCTGCTGCTGTCGCTTTAAGACAGCTAGGCAATGCTTTAGCTACTGGATCTAACGTAGCCGAGAAATAGGCACATGGCCGCTGTTTATCTCCAAATCGCTGCGTTAAAACTGACAACCCACAACCTTCTCTTTCATGAACGTAGAGCGTAAAAGGCTTACTATAATCAGGAGTTCCTAGCACAGGAGTGGAACACAGAGCAGCATGTAAGTCAGTAAAACTCCTCTGACACTCGTCAGTCCACGGAAGGGGCTGAGGCGTATCTTTCAAAGTAAATGCCAACAAAGGTTTGGCCAACAGAGAGAAGTTAGGGATCCACTGCCTACAATAGGAAGTAATGCCCAGGAAGGCACGTACCTCTCTTTGTGTGGATGGCACAGACATTTGCGCAATAGCTTGGATACATTCTGGGGTTAACCGTCTTCCCTCCTTTGACAAGATATGACCCAAGTAGGTAACCTCTCGACGAACATATTGTAGCTTAGAAGGTGAAACCTTATGATTAAGATCGGACAAGTGTCGCAACAATGCAACCGTCACATTCTTACATATGTCCTCTGAATCAGCAGCTATCAACAAGTCGTCCATGTACTGAATAAGAGCAGCACCAGACGGCAAAGAAAAAGCATCAAGATGACATTTCAAAGCTTGACTATAAATAGAAGGACTTTCACAGTAGCCCTGGGGTGTACGCTTAAACCGGAAGCTTCGGCCTCCAAGAGAGAAGCCAAAAATATCTCTACTTTCTTCGGCAATGGGAATACTAAAGAAAGCATTTTTCAGATCGATAACAGAAAACCAAACCGCTGTGGAAGGTATCATCGTCAACAGTGCAGTGATATCTGGGACAACTGGGAACTGTGGTACAACAATTTTGTTTACCTCCCGAAGATCAATTACAAAACGATAAACAGGAGGCTGAGAAGGATCAGTGCGTTTGAGAACGGGAAGAATAGGGCTATTACATATGTTTCCTCTCATTTCCTCAACCACTCCCTTCTGAATCAAATCATGAATGATTTCCAAAAGCGCTTTTTCACCTTCAGTGGAAATTCTATATTGAGGAACACGTGGCAATTCAGCATTGGGCTTGAGAGTAACGACATACGGTGGGATCTCAAGACAACCAACATCATTTGGACCCGTAGCCCAAAGCGTCACAGGAAGAGAGAGCAATTCAGGAGGAAATTGATCTTTCGACAAGTACATTGGAGAAGTCAGTTTCTGTCCTAAAGTAAGATATACACCAGAAGGAGAACAAGATATTGTTGCATGCAATCTTTTCAATAGATCCAAGCCCAATAGATTCTCACTGCAACTATTCGTTAAAAGAAGCGGAGCTTCTAAATCATAAGGGCCAATTGAAATAGGCAAAGGGCAAGAAACCGGATTACGAACTGGAGCGCCAGAAAAACCTACAGATACATTCGTTAAGCCAGACAAAGGTGCCCCAGGGAGTTTTGAATGAATGATAGAACTTCTCATCACACCAGTATCTAAAAGAAATGGCTCTGAAACACCCATTGTAGTGACATTAACATAAGGTCCACTCTGATCTACTGGAATCGACACAACTCCCTTACTTTGTCCATGGCTGTCCTAGTTAGCATGAAGACTTTCATTCTCGCCTTCAACATAACAATCCTCATTGTAGTACTGTGTAGACCGAACGTTTTGCTGATCAAAGTAGTTCACGGAATTAGGAGGAGGAAGGGAACGCTGTTCTTGAGTCAACATACCTCGACCTCTACCTCTGTTTGCTGACTGGAGGCCAGCACGACCTCGTGAAGCAGATGGTGTGCCATTACGCTACAATAAAACCGGACAACTATTCTTGAAATGACCTTCCTCTCTACAATAGGCACATTGATTAGGACCTAATAAAGGTCGCAGAATATATGGCTCGGGTTTTTGATACACCCTCTGAAACTGCGGAGGCTGTTGAAACTGGGGCTGAGCATAACGAGGTGGATAAGCCTGTTGTAAGAGAACCTTAGGTTTTAATTCTTTAGTCTTTTTCTCTTGCTTATCTTTTTCTTCTTTATCTCTATTTTCATAATACTGAGCAGTAGCCAATATCTGGGCTGAAGAAGAAACAGCCCATGAACTTTCGGAGTCTTTCAACTTGTGTGACAGCTCGGGAAGCAGATTGAATACGAACTTATCCACAAATAATCGCTGTCCACCCTCCGTAGTCATATCCTGACCACTGTGATCAATGAATGTCTCTTCGAAACGAGTGAAGAAATCGGAGACACTCTCATCTTTCTTCTGTTTACACGCGGTTAGTTTATCCCAGTTAACTCTCAAGGCAGGCATCATTGTTTTCATTAATGTAATAATCCTACCAGGGAGTTCTGAAATCAAAGCATCAGGCTTCGCACCACCCACTTGGTTTCTATCTGCGGTAGTGATAGCATCCCAATTTCCACCTAATTCTTGGGCATGATTCTCTTTACAAATTTTAGCCCATAATGCTTGTGGGACTACATTCCCCATCAACATATCAATATCTGCTAAATTCATGATACAGGCATCAAAAGTCTGTGACAATTCTTTATAATAACCTGCAGGATTCTTACGAGGATCCGGTAGAGACTGTTTAAGAGCCATAACCTCAGATCTTTTCCAGGGGACATGTACCCATATTCGCTGGAAGTGAGCAGGAATAACTGGAATATTACCTGCTGCTGGAACCTTTTCTCTCCATACCGGAGGAACCTCTCTCATTGGATAATTTTTCAGTGTCAACCTAAATGAAGGATCGGAATCTAGAAAAGTCTGTGAGGTAAATAAGGTTCTAAAGGAAACAAGTGTCTTTACAGCGTCCTCAACCTTAGAACCCACAATGAGACCCTTATCAAAATTAGCCTGAATATCTAACAGACCCTGAGGAACCGAACCCAAATCCATATCCTCCCATCCTTTAATAAGAGTATCACACATAGCAGTGAAAACATATCTTTGCGTAGGCGCATTCCATTGTGAGAAGGTAGGCATAATGTCGAGCACACTATACCGAGGACCCTTTTCAATCCATTTACGAGCGAGAGAGTCCATCATTTCTCATTCTTCGGAAGCTGGGAACTGACTACGAGACTGTCTTCGAGAAAAAGCCGGAGACAGATTTAATGCCTCAAAGAAAGGTGATAAAAGACCAGAAACCGTTTCTGTAAGTCGTTTACGCATAGATGGTGAATTGGACATAAGGATAGGGGACAAAGTATTAGGTGAACTAACGGAAGGGAAATCAGTAATTACCGGAGGAGCAGAAGGCAAAGAAGATGAAGGGAAAGGAGTCGAAGGCAAAGCCGGCAGAGGCGGCAATACTTGAGGGGGCAAATGTGGAAGAGCCGGAGCAAGCGGAGGCGCAACTGGCGGCTTGTGGTAAATATTTCGTTACCGGTACTATTTTTATGCGGTAAAATCTATTAAGAATAACTCAGTAAATATAAGAGGCAGAATCCGTGGTATTAGAGGTTTTAAAAGGCTTTATTCCTATACAAAGGAATACAATTCGAATTGTAGGCATTCTATTCCATCACCACGAAAGTTCAGGAAGGAAGGGCTTACATTATTGACAGATAGGCAGTTTTATAGAAAATACATTACAGTGAAACAGATGCAAGAGGCGTAACAGCTGATAGTATAGATAAAAGGTGCATACGTAGCTAATAGAGGCGTATACATGGGCGTAATTTAATAAACGTCATCATACATGATGTCACAAGTGGGTGGATCCATAAGAGAATCCTGCAATGTCAGCAGAAATATTTGGCAGAGATGCGCGCGCAGCCGCATGACGTGTGATTGACGTGCAACTAGAGGGTGAAGGGGACTTTGACATTTAGCTCTACATGTGGAGACAAAAGTCTGGGGTTCATGTCAACCTAATCCCAAATCATATCTAATATCCTATGTTTAAAGAACTGTGTTATCCAAAAGGAGAGGTCTCTAGGATAGAATCTATTCTATACCGACTATACTGACTGTTAGTGCGTGTACAGGCGTCTAAGTGTCTACACTAGATGTGAGGGGGTAGGAATATTCCATGGTAACGGGGCTATGAATTACTTGCATGAGGACAGCGAGGCCTGGCCCTTTGCACGGTAGCTGGAGGAATGTTTACCTAAACTACTAGACAGGAATGCGGAGCGGAGTAGATAATCTTGAAGGTGAAATACAGTTTTTGGCAGGCGACAGGCTGGATCAGGCACCGTTAGCCGCGCAGGGAGTAGGACAAAGTTCATGGATACAGATGCAGGCTCAGACTGGAGCTTTCAGAAGCAGAAGGCAGGAAAAGGCTTGATGACAGAATTCGGGCCTACTCGCCTGAATCTGTAAAATGTGGAAAGTGAACCACATAAAGTCGGTGGCCTTTCATACTTAGGAATGGAATATCTGACCCACTCATGGCGGATCTGAAAGAGGACATGTTGACGGTGGACACACATATATTTGCGTCTTCAAAACTGGAGCAGGAGGGAACATACATGTACTTATAGCATGTACATGGAGCCGTTGGGGTCTACGATAGGGGACATAACTGATCACAAAATTCATATTTCCTCATTCCCTCCTTGTCCCCTACGGACCCTCAGGAGATATCGATCTTCATCAATCCATCGATCTGTTCATATAGCATCATTTGTTCTTCTTTCTTCTTCCGGGATCTCGAACGAAAACTTGGATGTGGGCTACACGAGGTGGCACACAGACCACAAATCGCTGGCCCACATTGTAGACATAAGCAGCAACTGAATAGTATGAGAAAGCCAATACCTAGGAAGGATAGGATTCTCCATCCCCAGGCTGACAACACGCCCCAGAACCAACCGGACCAAGTCCAGGTGCCCGGACTCTGGTGTATCTGGCTTACAATCTTATGAAGGCGAGTTATGGCTTTATATACTGACGGCGAATTTTCTGGTATGAAAATGCAGCAACTTGATCCGATGACCCTACAAGCTCCGCCCCTATCGGCCAGGATGACGTCAAGGACAAGACGATTTTGAAGCACAACAATCCGCATAGCAGACTGCTCTTCTGTTAAATTGCCTAAGGCGGAAATAGTTTCGTTCACTACTGCTTCAAGGGTTCTGGTTAATCTACGTATCAGCTTACTATTAGTGACTGTACCTATATAGGGAAAGAAACCTTTATTGAAATCTGTGTATTTTTCCCATGCTGTTTCAGTGTAATCGACAATTGGGAGATCTCTCTGCTGTCTATTGTGTACTAAATGGGTATTTCTATGATAATCAGGAGGAGCTAGGAAAACAGGTGGCAGAAGGAATGCTATGTAACAGGTACCATCCCAATCTAGAGGTAGACGTATATATGCGGTCTGGCCACATATAAAGTAGGAATGGCGAGAAGCTCTAAATGTAGACTTGCCTTGATCACTGAATTTTATTACAGTGGTGCATTTACTATGGCCCATGTGTATGGAACCATTCTTTCTTACACATAATTCCCCTTTTACTGGGAATACTGACATGGCGGGCAAGATTGGTGTAGCTTCAGATTCAACGTTCAGGATCATGAGGTTAAGTGTAAAATTACCTAATCCATATACTTCATTTTCTAGATCAGTTCCTGTTCTTCTGGGAAGTCCCTCCTTGTTAGGGTAGCAGACTTTAAGCAAAACTAAGTTCAGGTTTCCCCATACCCAGTTATCTTGATAAACTGCGGAATTTGAATCTAAGGAATTAATCACACTAAACCATGCTCCACAGGAGCCATTGTGTGTGAACGGATAGGGAAAGAGGGGCAAAACTCCCTTATAGTTCTGATAGGGAGGGAGTCGGCCACATATCCAACAATTTGTGGCATTGCTGGTTTGATGGGAATGATGTAACATACTAATGAATGTGTTGTTGCGCAGCGCAAATCTATAGGACAACTCATGCGGAGGTAATTCGCTAAAAGAATGTTCTGCAGTTACATTGTAAGCACGTTTAAGAATAGGGTAATACATGTGCAATAGTATGCTGACAATGATGATCAGAAGACTTAGAAAAAACAAAATTAATAATGTTACTGTGCAGTGACTACGAAATGATTTACAATACGCATGCTTCTTGAGCTGCATCTGATGATTTCTTTCTCTATTCCGGTCTAGAGGATACATGTCAAAGACAAATTCAACCGATTCACCTTGGAGAGGACTTAAACAATCAAATTGTCTGACTTACTAGACCTCAATTTTAGTTTATAAAGTTCTGAGTTTGTCTGCTCAACCAAGGGGAGCTTTGAGTCTGTCTGTGAGGGAATACAGGGTTGAGTATTCACACTGGATGGTAGTCCATAAAACTTCTTGATATGACTCGAGTGCAACCACCCTTTCCGTCCCTCGATCTTCACGGCTGTCCTTGTAGTGAGTAGAACCAACTTCGGTGACTTCCACCTAGGATCCAGTTGGGTCTTTCTGTCAAAATTCCTGACCAAAACGAGGTCACCAGGAACCACGTCATGGGGCTTCACCTCAGTATTGTCGGGAAAAGCTGCGGCTACCTGTGAACGACAAGATTGTAGTGCAGACATCAAGGAAGCCAGGTAATCTGTCAGCATATTACAGTCAACATCAGTGATTTTGCGAGGTATAGGCGTCCCCCACATATTTGGTGGTCTACCGAAGATCACCTCGTACGGGGATAGCCCTGTTCGAGAATGTGCTACCATTCTCATGTAAAAGAGCGCAACTGGTAAAGCTACTATCCAATCAACTCCTTTTTCTCTACATATTTTGGACAATCTAATTTTCAGAGTTTGATTATGGCGTTCCACGAGACCTGCTGCCTCGGGATGTCGGACACAGTGGAATTTCCATTGGTAGCCTAATAAAAGGGAAACGTGTTTCATTAATTCGGATGAGAACGGCTGGCCGTTATCTGAGTAGACAACACGTGGTAAACCGTACCGTGGGAAGAATTCTCGAACTAACTGTTTGGCAGTAGTCGGGGCAGTGTAATCTGAGACCGGGTATGCTTCTGTCCAACGGGAAAGAGCACAGACAACTACGAGAACATATTTGAATCCTCGACATCGTTCCATCTGGATATAATCCATCTGGAGGACTTCAAAAGCATGATCAGGAGTTTGGAATCCACCCTGCTCTACGGGGATGCTTTTACCTGGATTAAACTGACAACATATCATACAGGTACGAACTTTTTGTTTAGCTGCTGCTCGTAAATGTTTGTTGAACCAAATGTGCTGAATACTGTCTAGCATAGCTTTTTCTCCTAGGTGCGCTGGACTATGTATAGTGTGAATGATGACTTGAACCATTGAGTCGGGAAGAAACCATATAGATTTTTCCTTCGTCATCCATCCTTGATCCGTTTGGATCCCTCCTAATTCAGTCCATTTCTTTATTTCTTCTGGTGTAGCATGTGTCTGTATGTCAATTACATCAAGGGCGGGATCCTTAACTGTCATGCAATGTGTTGGTGTCGGAACTATTGTCTTTGTCATGTCAGTTGTGTGAGTCTGATTCTGAGCAGTCTGTTTAGCTGTTCTGTCAGCTAGGTCATTACCCTGAGAAATGATATCGGTAACTTTTGTGTGGGCTTTACATTTCATAATCGATATTGCAGTAGGTAGATGAATCGCGTCTAATAGGGCTTGAATGAGGGGTCCGTGTTGGATGTGGGCACCGTGAAAAGTTAAATAACCTCTCTCTCGCCACAGTACGCCGAAGTCATGGACGACTCCGAATGCATAACGTGAATCTGTGTATATGTTGACTTTTTTATTTGTGGCTTGAATACAGGCTTGTGTTAGAGCGATGAGCTCTGCTGCTTGAGCTGACAAAGTGTTAATACAGTTTGTTTCAATGACTTCAGTGTCTGTTGTGACTGCGTAAGCGGCCACCAACTCTCCTGTACTTGTTCTCATACATGACCCATCTACATACAATGTCAAGTCTGGATCTGACAAAGGGATATCTGTCAAGTCTTGTCTGGGTTTCGTCGTGATAGTAATGACTTCGACACAATCATGTGCCAATGGATCTGTTCCGCCTACTGGTAACAGTGTGGCAGGATTTAACGTATTACAACGTCTGATTTCTATATGTGGCTGAAACAATGTTAATTCGTAACCGGTGAGTCTCGCTATAGTCAAGTGTTGTGTTTGTGTGCGGTTCAAGAGGACCTCTACTGCGTGTGGTACTTGTACTGTCAATTGATGTCCTAACACTATGGCATCGCTTTGTCTGATTGCTAAAGCTGTTGCTGCCACTGATTTCAGGCACGCAGGAAGAGCCTGAGCTACTGGATCTAATGTACTAGAGAAATAAGCACATGGTTTGTGTGATCCTGCTTGTTCCTGAGTGAGTACTGACAAAGCAGTACCTTCGCGTTCTGTAACAAAGAGTGTAAACTGTTTACTGTAACATGGTGTTGCTAGGACAGGTGCTTGGCATAAAGCTTTCTTTAAGCTTTCAAAGGCATGTGTATGTTCTTGAGTCCAAGGGAGGACAGTCGATGTGGCTGCCTCCTGTGTTGTCAACTGGATGAGTGGTTTTGCTAGAAATGCATATTGAGGGATCCACTGCCTACAGTATGAAGTGAGGCCTATAAAAGCCCGCACCTCCTTTTGTGTCTTGGGTGGTGGCATGTTAGCAATTAACTGGATGCGGTCGGGTGTAAGCTGCCTTCCCTCCTTGGACAGCGAGTGCCCAAGGTAAACAACTCGCTGGACACAGAATTGCAGCTTGGAAGGGGACACCTTGTGCCCCTTGTCGGCCAGAAATTGTAAAACCGTCAGTGACGCTGTTTCACATTCAGGTTCGCTTCGGGCGGTGATCAGCAGATCATCGACATATTGAAGCAAGGCAGTGTTAACTGGCATGTGGATACTGTCAAGTTCTCGTTTCAGTGCTTGGCTATAGATGCTGGGGCTTTCTGTAAATCCTTGAGGTGCGCGTGTGAATTTAAAACTTCGTCCATTTAAACTGAATCCGAACAGATATTGACTTTCCGGATCGATTGGGACACTAAAGAAAGCATTCTTGAGATCAATTACAGTGAAGAACGTTGCTTCTGAGTCAATAGCTGTGAGTAATGAAGAGATATCTGGGACCACAGGGTATTGTGGTACAATACATTTATTTAATTCGCGCAGATCAATAACTAATCGATATACTGGTGGTGCCTTTGGATCCGTTCTTTTAAGAATCGGAATTATCGGGGAATTACATACATTGGAGTCTGTTACGACAACCACTCCTTGTGCAATGAGCTCGTCAATGATTTGCATTAAAGCCACTACAGCATCTGGTGGTAACTTGTATTGTCGCATTCGTGGTAGTACTATCCCTGTTTTCAGTGTAACTCGATATGGTGTAATGTTCATGCAACCAACATCAGTGGGGCCTTGTGCCCATAAATGTGTAGGTAAATTCTGCAGTCGGTGATCCATGTCTCTGGATACGTAGTGACCTTTAAAGTCACGTAAAAATAGTCGTACTCCTTCCGGAGAACAACATATTATGGCTCCTAGAGCTTTCAATGTTTTTATACCTAACAAGTTTTCTGGACATGATTTAGTAAGCAATAAATCTGTAGTACGTGTCAATGGACCGACTGTAAGTGGAAGAGGTTGTGTTACGTCATTTATTATAGGTTTTCCTGAGAATCCAAGGGAAATATTCTGTGAGCCTGAGAGGGGTGCCCCTGGAACTTCACTGCGTCTTATAGTTGTTCTGCTTGCCCCTGTTTCAAGTAAAAACTTTCTGTCTTCCCCTAATAGTTCACTATGTACATAAGGTCCCTCTTGGTCTACAGGAACCTCAATAAGGGGTAAGCCAACTTCCCTCTCTAGGCTATCTCATGAGTATCGCTGATAATCGGGATAATCTGTTTGTGCGTACTGATACATCTGTTGTGTTGTTGCTTGTGTTGCAGCAATAGGCTGCGCTTGTGGTGGTGCTACGATCTGTTGTGGAGCTGCCTGTTGCGGAGCTAATTGTTGCGGAGCTAACCTAGGTTGTGCATGCTGAGGGATTTTTTGTTGATTCTGATCCTGTCTAGGTGGACGTGGTCTTTCCTGCGTTCTCCCTGTGGCAATATTATGTTTCAGGACTGGACAATCGTGTATATAATGACCTTGTTGTTTACAATAGTTGCATGTCCCTTTCGCAGGACCTGCGGAATCACCCTTTTGATGACTATCGGCTGGAACTGACTGTGCAACAAGCATTTTCATTTTTGTATCTTTCATACGTCTTTGTTCGTGTTCTTGTTCTTCTCTAATTCTATTGTGGTGATATTGTAACATCTGTAACATCTGTGATGGGGTATTACCTTGCCAGGTACTTTCGAATTTCAATACTCTATTCTTGACTTGCAGCAGAGAATTTTCAACTAATTTTGTCACAAACAGATGTGGATATGACTCGCTACTTGCTTTTATGCCACTATTTATACCAAAACATTTTTCAAATCGGGAATAGAAATCACTAGTGTCTTCATCTGGCTTTTGTTTACAGGCTGAGATTGCACCCCAGTCTTCCTTTTTCGTAGTTAATAAACGTGGCAGTACCTGTACTAGTAATCCTGCTAGTGCTGTAGTCTTTTCCCCAAGCCCTGCTCCTGCAGCTCGGGCCTTTTCTTCGTTTTCTACTGCTGTCCAATCTATCTTTTGGTCTCCCACCTCCCATTCCTTTTCTTTGAGTTTCTCATAAACACCGGCGGGTAATAGGACCTTTAATATTTTCATAATATCGGGGTAGGTATACTCTCCCATGAGTAACATGTCTTTTATCTCACGGTGGAAACCTGCTGGATCCTTGTCATGGCTGGGTACTACTTTCTTCATTTCTAATAATTCCAATTTAGTTATAGGCGTGTACACAAACACGCGTGTAAAATTATCACCGGCACCTCTGATTGGGTGCACTTCGCGTAACGGGTTCTGTCTATCTATGTGATACATTCTTCTTCCCATTATGGGAACTGGAACGTGTTCTGGGCATACGAAATTTAAATATTGGTTTCGGGATTCTAGAATTTCTTTAATCAAATCAGTACCTGACCCTCTCCATGTATTCGTGAGTAGTTCTGTCAATATGTCAGGTAAGGGTCCTGGATCGGAGTGTTGGCTCTTATATAATATAAGGAGGTGTTGAATCATGTATATACTAGCTAAACGCTGTTCATAGGGGTCAAGATTCAGAAACGTGTGTGCAAGTACATCATCATTGTATTCGCCGGGACTGTCAGCCCATTGTACTGCTGATCTGGCTAATTCTTGTTCGTCCATGGAATCGAGCATATGGTACCCCCTTCGATCTCGGAGTAATTTATCAGCGGCTTGGAATAGGTGTTCAGGGGATTTTGTATTTAACATAGGGTTTGGAAAATGTCTATTATATTCTGGACGTATTGGACGTATCGGGTCGTTAAAACCTCTGGTATTATTATGGGGTCTTCCTCTACCTACATAAGCTATCGTTTCTAATTGCTCTGATTCTTGCTCCTCGTCTTCTTCTGATTCTACTCTGTCTGTTTCTCGTCTTTCTTTTTGTATTCGTTCTACTTCCTTGCGGATCTTTCGACACATGGCGATTATACACGCCTGTCTATCATGTTTCTCTTCTGATATGTTCTGACCCCATTTGGCAAGTCTTTGCATGGTATCGTGATCTGCCCCAGGTCTATCTTGATTCCTAATTACACAATTTATGAAAAAACGTAGTAGTTGTCTCTGGACATCCACTTTCTGGTATTCCATAGCTTCGTTAATACTTTCTGGACCTCGCCCTGTTTGGACAAAGCGATATATTTCGTCTAGGTGTTCACCCATTCCTGGTATCGTCATTAAATATAATGTAGCTCGTCTTATACGTAGTGATGATATGAGCAATTTATCCTGTCTACCTGGTACTGGGTCGTATCTACAATCCACAAGCTGCTCTTTAAACATGTCGGATGTCGCTAGTTGGGGTGTACGTTGGAGTGCTAAATCTCTAAGAGTCTGTTTATTTCGCGGCGGTGTGGCAAACATGTCTGTCGTACCTCCTGTAGCACCATCTGAGGTGCTAGGCACGAAAGGATTCGTTGGGCGTAGGATAGAGATTGTAGATGCGGGAAAAACTGTAGAAACGGACGGGCCTGTTGGAACTCGTGTAGGAGTTTGTAGTTGCAGGGATACAGACGAATGCTCTTGGTGTTGAACACCATCGGCAAGCGGTGTGGGTGGTATGGCATTAGCATACTCGGGAGCTGCGTCATCTAAATAGGAGGAAAGAAAAACGTCTTTTGCTGTTTTAGGATGTGCTTTGGGATGTGCTTTTATCGGGAGCAATGGAGGAGTTAAATCTTTTGGTATTTCCGGGGTAGCCTTAGGTAACCCTTCGGCCAGAAGAGGATACATACCATTCATAAGAGTGTTTCTTTGTCTATCTACTTGTTCTGATTTTACTCGGGTACCTTCCTCAAGTAATAGATTTTCTCGGGTTTTATTTGAATTCTCTCTACCTTTCTCTTCCTGTCTGAGTGCTTTTTCTGTACGTCTATATGATTCTTTACGCCATAATTCAATGGCATCTTTCTGTGACTGTCTGGCTTTCTTTTTCCATAATTCTTCTTCTACTCTCATGATGCAATCTGCATCCCAGGTCCCCGCTGCGGGCCATCTCTGACTCTCTGGTAATTCTTTGGTGTAGTCCACCCATAAATCAAGAAATAATACGGCATCTAGGCCATGCTTATGATACATGAAGTACCCTGGAGTGTCCCTAGGTGGGATGGGAACAGCTTCTTCGAGTACACCTTTTCTAGTTTTGATCTGTCTTAGTTTCGAAAAGAGCGGCATTTTTAGACCTTATAACTAGAACACAGTTTATACAAGAAAACACAATAATGAACAGTCATTCACACCACAATATATAGAACGTATTTAAAACATTTAACAGTTTTGCGAACAATGATAACTAATAGAAAACTAGTTACTGACATTATACTGACACTAGATAATACTTATTTATACTTATTTATATGCAAAACATACTATATATACTGCTAAACAGTACAGATACACTGCTAAAACAGTGCAGACCGGATTTGTGTACCCAAACCCGTCTTGACCGGCACAGACTATGTGCACGTTAAATGCCTCCCCGGTAATGGTACTCACCGGGTAGCTCGGAACGGAAGGCCTCGGAACGGAACTGAAACTGGACCGGACTGGACTCGACTCGACTGGACTCGGAACTTCGGAACCTGGCGGGACTCTGTATACCTCGGATCTTGCTCTCTCAGCTAGGCTCTGGTCGGGATACTTCGCACTTCTCACCGCCTCGTCTGGGTGTTGATCGCAGCCTCAGTCGTCCCCGCTTGGCCGGAGGGAGATACAGGAAATCCTGCAGGTACGCGTTTTTGTCCGTTCAGCTGTGGCAGGAGACCGGGCCTGCAACGCACCGCCGGCGCGTGAGATGAGAAAGTGTCCCTGTTCGGGCGCCAATTTATGTGGTAAATATTTCGTTACCGGTACTATTTTTATGCGGTAAAATCTATTAAGAATAACTCAGTAAATATAAGAGGCAGAATCCGTGGTATTAGAGGTTTTAAAAGGCTTTATTCCTATACAAAGGAATACAATTCGAATTGTAGGCATTCTATTCCATCACCACGAAAGTTCAGGAAGGAAGGGCTTACATTATTGACAGATAGGCAGTTTTATAGAAAATACATTACAGTGAAACAGATGCAAGAGGCGTAACAGCTGATAGTATAGATAAAAGGTGCATACGTAGCTAATAGAGGCGTATACATGGGCGTAATTTAATAAACGTCATCATACATGATGTCACAAGTGGGTGGATCCATAAGAGAATCCTGCAATGTCAGCAGAAATATTTGGCAGAGATGCGCGCGCAGCCGCATGACGTGTGATTGACGTGCAACTAGAGGGTGAAGGGGACTTTGACATTTAGCTCTACATGTGGAGACAAAAGTCTGGGGTTCATGTCAACCTAATCCCAAATCATATCTAATATTCTATGTTTAAAGAACTGTGTTATCCAAAAGGAGAGGTCTCTAGGATAGAATCTATTCTATACCGACTATACTGACTGTTAGTGCGTGTACAGGCGTCTAAGTGTCTACACTAGATGTGAGGGGGTAGGAATATTCCATGGTAACGGGGCTATGAATTACTTGCATGAGGACAGCGAGGCCTGGCCCTTTGCACGGTAGCTGGAGGAATGTTTACCTAAACTACTAGACAGGAATGCGGAGCGGAGTAGATAATCTTGAAGGTGAAATACAGTTTTTGGCAGGCGACAGGCTGGATCAGGCACCGTTAGCCGCGCAGGGAGTAGGACAAAGTTCATGGATACAGATGCAGGCTCAGACTGGAGCTTTCAGAAGCAGAAGGCAGGAAAAGGCTTGATGACAGAATTCGGGCCTACTCGCCTGAATCTGTAAAATGTGGAAAGTGAACCACATAAAGTCGGTGGCCTTTCATACTTAGGAATGGAATATCTGACCCACTCATGTCGGATCTGAAAGAGGACATGTTGACGGTGGACGCACATATATTTGCGTCTTCAAAACTGGAGCAGGAGGGAACATACATGTACTTATAGCATGTACATGGAGCCGTTGGGGTCTACGATAGGGGACATAACTGATCACAAAATTCATATTTCCTCAGGCTGAGCAGGCTGTAACAACGGGGGTGCATTAGCACCTTGTACATAGGGCGGAGGCAATCTCAATAGGTGAGACCTCAAGGGATCTTCCTCTGAATTTTTTCTTTTATCGGAAGGGGAAGCTGGCAACATCGGATAGCATTTATCTATCGCCATATGATGCTGTCTCTCTGAAATTTCCATCGCATTATCAACTTCATCATCTTTAAATTGTTGAGCAGCCTGTATAATCGTCATACCCTGTGTTTTCCTATCTCGTTTTTCCTGCTTAATTTTTCTCTGTTTGGCTTCCTTACGCCAGAGGCGGAAAGAGTCAAACATTGCCAGCCGGGCTTTTCTTTTGAATAAAATGGCTTCCAAATTATCTAGTATGTCAGGCTCCAAGCTACCATTTTCTGGCCATTTTAAAACACCATCATTCTTCGTGTATCGGATCCATGCCTCGTTAAAGGCAATGGGGCCAACACCATGTTTAGAATAGAGCTCATAAGTGGGAGTTCCAACCGAAGGAATCGGACAAGAGTCCTCCAGCCGGGAATCCCTATTACAACCAAAGCAACAAAGTTTCTCAAACTTAGTCAGACCAGGCATCGTTATTTCACTGGACTGTTCACAAACATCAAGGGGGTTAAAATTATTATTAACACAGCACAAATGTACTTACCCCTCGGCTTCGGTTATTGCAATACCCGAATCAAAGAACCTAAGAACCTAAGAACCAAAGAACCAAAGGACCAAAGAACCAATGTGGGAGCGACCCACCAATACTTAACTAAGATGTCTTCTTACCCCAACAGAGGCCCCGTCTATCGTCTCGCCTTACCATACATCATCGAAAGAGGGCCAAGGCAGGGAGATAGTCAGGGCAGCAGTCGTCTGTAGCCGTCAGGAAGGAGTAACCGCGCTGCAAAAGACGTTCGGACCACTTTCGACATACAGGGGTCGCTTGACGTGGCTCGCGATTCCTCCAGAATTTTCTTGCGGGGTTCCTCACGACCTTCAGGCAGAACCACTACCTCTGAAACCGCCCCACGTTGGGCGCCAGTTGAAGAACCAGAACCTTTTGGGTCCGGCGGCGCAGGGTACGCCTTAATCTCCTGGGTTCTCCTGCTTCAGCTAATAGAGACACGGGGACACTCTCTCGGCGTAAAAGATCAGATTTTATTAGCTGCAGCTAGTACAGTTGTCCTAGAAGTACACACGGTATGTTCTCAGGAGACTGCCACTTCACTCCGTGGCGTACAATCTTATATTGGTTTAGAAGACATATACATTAACCAGAAAACACACCTCTTACACACAACGAGAGCCAATAAGGGAAGTTTAAGATAGGACAGAGCCAATAGAGAAGATTGGAAAATAAGGTATCGTGTAACTCGAAGAAGCCTCTCCTTCAACTGTGTTTGCCACCACTCCTTACGGGTTAATGTATTAACATGTCCGCAACTGACTTGCAGGTGGCGAGATACGTTTGTGTGTTTTGGAGGACAGTTGTGAAACGAGAGAATATGAGCAGAAGACAGCGAAAGCCAGAAGATAAGATAAAGTCAGGAGAGAATAGTGTGAACCAACAGATAGTTGAGACGGGGATTAGAAGAACCAGACAGGGATTAGTGTACTCGGCCAGTCTCTAACACCAGATTTGTAAACAGAGGCAGAAGGCTATTTGACACAATATTGCAGGAAAAGCAGAAAAAGACTTCGTCCGTCGTGCGGCCTGAGTGAGGGCAACACAAAATGGCGGCGGTATACAAAATGGCGGGTCAATGCGATCGTGATCGAAAATCGAATTTCCTCACGTCTGCGTCGAGAAACACCACGTAGGCCCTCACTGGGCTGCTGGTGGCATCTCAACAGCACAGAGAGATTCCCAATCAGCTTCCCTGCTATACAAAAAAGCGGCACACACTTGCAACTTACATACCAGCCCATTGTACATTGCCCGAGTGTCCGTCTTACCAATCCGAGTTTGCAGACGTATGTCTATACTTCTACATGTATTTTCACACGTATTATGCTTTGGAAGATCGATAATTATAAAACACAGGTATATATGTATTTGTATTTTTCTTTTAAGTATGATGCCACTAGAAAAGGCAGAGACAGATGCATGCATGCTTTCAGTAATATGGTGAGACTTACAACTGTGACATGTGAAGGGTTGCAGCTTTATATTTGGCTAGGCCAAACACTTTTAGTAGTTGCTGAGTAGTGAAGTTGCAAGACAAAAGTGAGGTTAAAGACATGCTGGCAGAGGGATTAGTGATTATGGTATTTGTTATGAGTATCTGGAAAGGTATATTTGAAGTATGCCTGTGATGGTTTTACACTTCGTCGGCTGCGTCTTACCCCCGGAGGACACGCCCCTTCCCTTCTTGTAGTAACTAGGTGTCTCACAAGTCCTGTGTTTTAACGTAAATTTATTTGTTTAACTACACAGTCCTGACAGGGTTGGGCCCAAAGCATATAAATTTCACAACATAGTTGTCTATGGGAATTGTCCTGTTTCCAAGGATCGGCGCCGTCTTCCAGCTTTACTCTTCCCCGAAACTGCCCCCGGGCTGGTGCTTCCCACAACGTTCAACCGGAAAAACAAAAGAGACACAGGATACTTATGTCACACGTGTTCTACTGAAGCTATAGGTCTACAGGGTGCTCCCTTCACCAATCTTCCTAGGTCACCAGGGTGAGCGCGAGGTATTCAGGACTGGTATAGGAGAAAAGAGGAGGGGGTGGTGCAAAAGTTACGTTCAAAGCGTGAGGGTTTCTAACTGTTCCACAAACCCAGGAAACCCTTTCCCTCCAACCTCTTCCTCCACCCTTCCCTCCACGTCACTTGCCTGGGGCTACGGCCCGCGGGGACCGTAGCAGTGGGTATCTCGGTGTCCTGATGCCTCTGGGGATCACCGGATACTGGAGCGTGATGGGTTGATGCCTCTCCTTCGGTACTGCTGGGCCGCCCTCCTCGAGTCCCGCATCAACGTTCGGCGTCCCGCCAGTCTCTCCTCCTCCGTTCCGCTCCCTCTCACGTTCCTCTTCTCCTTCTTCCGACGCTTCTTGCCGCTCCTTCTCACCGGCGCGCTCACCCTCTCCCGACGCCGCTCCTCCCTTTATCCCGGAAGCTACACTCCTCCTTGCTGAATCGCCAGAAGCTACACCGCTCACCGCTGCATCGACGGGCGTCCCGTCGGGCGCCATCTTGAAGTTCCCGGCGTCCGATTCCTCCTTATCACAATGCTGTATATATTTAGGTGTCTTTGTGAAATGAGGAGTGCAGTCTGTCATGTTAAAAGGACTGCATGGTCTTGTGACTGAGGTAGGGGTTGAATTGGGACCCAAAAGTGGTCCGGACAAGATAAAAGAAATGGTCCATGTTTGAAAATTGCATCTTCTCGCAAAATACTGGGGGGGCTTTAAAAGAGACATGTTTTATTAACTTTAGGAAGATAAAAAAGAAATGCAAATGTTGCCTGCACACTTAGTGCACGGATTTGTTCACACTGCTGAACAACAGCCGAATATAAGTGAAGGTAATTCTCAGGCTTACTGTTTCTTTTCTGTGTGATGCAACTAGCAAGAGGCAGAGACACATGCATGTATGGTTTCAATAATATGGTGGGACTTACAACTGTTACATATGAAGGGTTGATGCTTTCTATTTGGCTAGCCCAAACAGTCTGACTAGTCGTTGAAAAGTGAAGCTACAAGAGAAAACTGAGGTTTAAGTCATGCTGGCAGAGGGATTAGTGATTAAGCTACTTTGTATGAGTTTTCCAATCACCCAGGCACTACCAATGCACTCATGCCAGGAAGGAGACATTACCTACGCAAACATGCAATCACCCAAGCAGTAGTCTTGCATTGAACCATTCACTAAGACACTACGTATGCACTCATCTACTCTGTCAAGCAATACGGAAGCAGTCATCGTATGATACAGGCACTACAGTGCACTAAACCATTCACTCAGGCATTACCCATGCACTCATTCATTCCCTGAAGCACTATTCATGCACTCATTCTATGATGAAAACATTAGCCTTGAACTCATACTTTCACTCAGGTACTTCCCATGCACTCATACAATCACCCAGGCACTACCTTTGCACTCATGCAATCACGCAGACACTATGCATGTACTCATGCAATCAGTAAGGCACTAGTTTTGCACTCAACTGCTCACTCAGGCACTACCTTTGCAGTTATCTACTCCCTCAGGCACTACTGTGGCACTCATCCAATGACCCAGCCATTACTGTTACAGTCATCATTTTACTGAAGCACTACCCATGCACTGATCTAAGCATTCAGGTGATACCCTTGGACTCATGAAGTTAGTCAGGCACAACTTATGTATTCATGCAATCACACAGGTATTACCCCTGCACTCATGCTATCATATAGGCACTACCTATGGACTCATGCAAGCAGTCAGGTAGTACGGTTGCACTCAGCCATTCACTCAGGCAGTACCTATGCAGTCATCCAGTCACTCATGAACTACTCATGCAGTCAAGCAATCAAAGAGGCACTATCTATACACACATCGAATTAATGAGGTATTACCTATACAGCCATGCAATCACCTAGCCACTAATCTTGCATTCAAGCATTCACTCAGGTACTACTCATGTCAGTTATCCATTCACTCAGGCAGTACATATGCACTCATCCAATGACGCAGCCATTACCCTTGGATGCATTGTTCCATTTAGGCACCACCCATACACTCATCGAATCACACAAGCACTACTGCTGCACTCATGCAATCAAGTATGCACACATTGAACTAATAAGACATTACCTACAGATTCATGCAATGAATCAGGCACTTCTCTTGCACTCATCTATTCTGTGAAGCACCACCCATGCACTCATCCAATGGCGCAGGAACTACAGTTGCATTAATCTATTCACTCAGGCACTACCCATTCAGGCATGTATTTTCATATATGTTATGCATGTGAAGATTGTAGAGATATAAAACACAGGTATACAGGCATTTGTATACTACTTTTATGTATGATGTCACTAACAAAAGGCACAGACATATGTATGCATGTTTTCAGGAATATGATGACACTTACAACAGTGACTTGCAAAGGGTTAATGCTTTATATTTGGCTAGGCCCAACACTGTTAGTAGTTGCTGAATAGTAAAGGTGCTAGACAAAACTGAGGTTTAAGACATACTGGCAGAGGGATTAGTGATTAGTCTACTTTGTTCAATTGTTAGTGACATCGTACATGAAAGAAGCATACAAATGCATGTCTACAGGTGTTTTATATAGCTACCATCTTTAGATGCATAACACGTGTGAAAATATAGAGATATAACTCAGTCGCAAGACCATACACTCTTTTCAACTAGAGAGACGGCACTTTCCTTTTCAAGAACACACCAGAATTTATAAGGGATATTTCCCGTGTACCTTTCCACAGACATGTACAAACTAGCTTAATCACTAATCCCTCTGCCAGGATATTTTAAACCTCAGTTTTCTCTTGTAGCTTCACTATTCAGGGACTACTCAGAGTCTTTGGCCTAGCTAAATTTAAAGCAGCGACCTGTGCCTTTTGTCAGTGGCATAATATATAAAAGAAATACATACAAATAGATGTATGATGGCAATAGCAAAATGCACAGACACATGCATGCATGCTTTGAGGATTATGGTGAGACTTACAATAGTAACATTGCAAAGATTGCAGCTTTGAATTTCTGAAGTTCTCTTGCTTGTTTGTGCATGTCAGTTACTTGTTTCTGCACTTGTCTAGGTTTCTTTTCACATCCTTCTTGTCTGTTTCTAGAGCTCTGCTACTTGTTTTTCTACTTCTCTTCTTTGTTTCTGCACGTTTTTTGCTTCTTTTTACAGACCACTTTCCCATTTTTGCAGCTTTTACCTCTGTCTACATCTCTCTTCCATGTTTCTCCACTTCTGCTCCGCCTTTTTGCACCTCACTTTTCTTTCTGCAGAGCTCTTGATTCTTTATGCATGTGTCTTGCCACTTTAATAACGTATCTTGCTTGTTTGTGCACTTGTCTTGCCTCTATATGCACCTTTGTTGGTTTTTTTGGCTGTGATCTTGCCTCTTTCTGCACCCATGTCAAATGTTTCTGCACCTCTTTTCTTTATTTCAGCACCTTTGTTGCATCTTTGAGTATCTTTGTTAGCCTGTTTCTGCACCTGTCTTGCTTCTTTTTGTACCCCTCTTGTCTATTTGTGTACCTGTGTTTCCTGTTTTGCAATTGTCTTGCTTCTTTTATGCATCTGTTGCGTCTTTGTGCACTTCTCTTGCATGTTTGTGCACCTCTGTTGTTTCTTTGTTGACCGCTATTGTCTTTTTGTGCAGCAGTCATGCCTCTTTCTGAATTTCTCACATTTTTTAGTAGCTTTGTTGTTATTTGTATATTTCTTTTAGGTGTTTCTAAACTTTTTTTTCTTTCTGTCCCTTTCCTTCTCTTTTAGTACAAGTTTCCTCTTTCTGCAGTTCTCTTGCTTGTTTCTACACTTTTGTTTTTTTATTCGTAATACAGAGAATAGCATTGTAATTAATTGCTTAGTAGTTAATATCAGTATCCATATGTAATTAATTTAAAATAGTTAATTCTTGTAACAAACTATTGAAACTGTCCTTTGTTTTTTAGAAAATTATTTTCTTTGGATCACAAAATCACGATGGCAAGAAAACATGAAAAGAGAAGACAACAAAAAAAGAGATCTACATAAAGAAAAGTAAAAAGACTACGTTACAAAAGGATGAAAATGTTACTAAGGATAACGTTTGTTCTGGTAAGAGCACTAAACACTTTCTTAAAACAGTTGCAGAGAAGAAAGATAATAGGAATGAAAGGAAAAAGAAGAGTTTTACAACAAAGCAGAAGGAGAACAACATTTCTAATGTTAAAAAAGCATTAGAGTTTGGAAAAACAAAACATTTTACAAGAAGAGAAAAACAATTTAAACAGATACGTGTACGAATCTTTCGAAGTAGAGTAATTCAAAATGTATTAAAAGATTCCAAAAAGTATAAAAGAAGATCAGCAGCGCATAAGAAGAAGCAACACCTTGAAGTGTAGTAGATACTGCTTTTGATTTGAATCAAAATTATTAATTTTAATATTTAAGAGAATGAGAACATTGGATAAAATAATTGTAGGAAGGTGGATATCTGACTATGGTTACCCCCAACTTTTTGCCTAGTGTCTAGCTGGTTTTTCGACTTAGTTGGCCTGAGATCCTGCCATTCAGGGTCTCAGGCTGTCTGCTCTCTCTTTAAAATGGACTCCATGTACCCTAGGTACATAACCAATTGGTAAGGATCACCTTATTGGACCCTGTACAGTGTACCCTAGGTACCCAGGGCATAGGTGTACCCTAGGCCTCCCAGGGGCTGCAGCATGTATTATGCCACCCCTGGTCTGGCCTTCCAATCAGACACAACTGGCTGATCACTCAGCTGGGGCAAGGTCGTGTAATCACCCCTTGCTTAGATATAGTATGCCTATATCTACCCTTATATATAGACACATGTGTACCTATCAGTCACTCCTATGGCAGGCCTTAACAATCCTGGAGGCAGAGTGCTTGGTAACATGTGAGATGGTGCTCTAGCATGAGCTGAGCCTGTCTGCAGCTTTCGGAACCATGTCCTTATAGCTGTTCTATGATATAGCCTACCATATACTCTTAAAGTGCCTTATAATCTTAAACGGTTATGGTAACTATGGTTTGGCTTTATCAAAACATGTCGTGTAAGGTGTCTAACACTTTGGAATAATACCCCCATACCATTTCTGGTGATGAGGATATTATTCCTCCCTTCTAGAGGGAGAGACATGTTAAAATCCTACTTTGCTGTTTAACTCTAACCAAAGCCTCAGCATCACAAAATGGATGCTGCTGCCACAGACACAAGTCTGACCTCCTGCTGCTGGGAGTGATCCCAGCCAGGGAGGCCTGGACAATAGGTTTCCTGCTTGGGGAGGTGCTAGCACCTCCCCAGACAGCCTTTAGTGTATTGGGGCAGGGTGGGCTGAAAGGAATGAGACATGCCTGGGGCACACAAGGTGTTCCTTGCATAGTCCAGTTCAAACCGGCGCTGGGGCACTCCAGCCCCAGCTCTGGCGCGAAACTGGACAAAGGGAAGTGGGTGTAACCACCCCCTCCCAGGTCCCACCCATAAGGCGTGACCTAGCAGGTATCCCAGCCCCCCAGATTAGTATAAGAGTGGGAGTTGGGCCTCAAGACTTTAGATTATCCTGAACCTGCAAAACTGAACAGAAACTCTGGACCTTCGACATTCGACGAAAGAAGAAGACTGAAGAATCTCCCTTGTAGCCAAGGAGTGGCTACCCTGTGCAAACAGGCACCATCAAGAGACTACCCTTTGCTTTGCCCACGTTCTACGAGGAACCGACTGCAGAGCCCGACCAGAGCCTTGACTTCCAGACTTCTCCGACCCTGATCCACATCTACAGCAGAGCTGAGATCCGTGGAGGCGACGAGCGACGTGGGACCGGCTACCTGGA
Source organism: Triturus cristatus (assembly GCF_964204655.1). NCBI lineage: Eukaryota > Metazoa > Chordata > Amphibia > Caudata > Salamandridae > Triturus > Triturus cristatus. Next base: position 945,879,679 of record NC_140586.1, read on the forward strand.
AAAAGTGGCTAATAACTTAAAGCGCAGCTTCTGAGGTACCCTCGAAGTTGTGCACCGGGGATTGAGAAGCCCCAACCCCAAGCACCATCTGCACCGAAGATCAGCCCCCCACACTCCACGAGTCCTGCGTGGGGCCCTTCAGCATTTTCCTGCTTGCCGCGTCTGTCCGGTTGCTTGCCCGCTGGCTAGTGGCCTTTGTGACGACGCACCCTGAAATCTTCTGCGCTGGTTTGGCTCCTCCAGACTGGCTCCCGCTTCTCTGCAAAGAAGAAGCACCCCAGACCTTCCTGGTCTGCACCAGAAGCAAGTCCTCCGTTCTTCGTGGGTTCCGCTTGCCAAGGCTTGGTGAGTCCTAGTCCGACTTCGACGCCGCCGACAGCAAGAGCCTTCGTGGGACAGCTCGCCTCCTGGTCCTGGTCGTCCTCGACGCTTCCTGGTCCTCCTGGCTGCAGCGACAAGCTTCACCTTCACCTGCAATCTTCACGACATCGCCTGGTTCCTTCCTGGTTCCACGTGGTCACTGGCTAGTGACCTTGACTCTGTCCCTTCTGCTTGCAGGTTTCCTCTCTTCTTGATCCCAGCCTCGGGATCCACCGGACACTCTTCACTGACTGCCTGTCAGCATCTTTCTTCAGGCATCCATAGGAGTCGACGACGAAAACGACGCATCTTCACCCCTATGCACCCGCAGCCTGTGGGCTAGGTAACTTGGGTACTCCGGTGCTCATCAGGATAGTGACTATCCTAGTGTCTAGTATTCAAGTCTCAACTTCCTAGCTACTCCGGAAGTGTCCTAAATCTACCGTTTTCTAAACTGTACTATTGCTATTGACTTTTACGCATTACGCGTGAGTGTTTCCACTCTGCACACGAATCCCGTGGGCCTCCCACTTCCTAACTAACGCTAGTGTAGTGTAGCCCCAGCGATTCCCTAGGCCTAGGCCTATTCTATTTCCGTGACAGTGGTTCTTATACCACTTACTTAGTATATGGTTTGCGTGGCCCCTAGGGCCTAACTGTATTACTTACCTGTGTGACTTAATGTATGCTTAAATAAGACTGTGTTGTACTTATCTCTAATCTCATAAAGAGTGCTGAGGGTTTGACTAGAATAAATACACTTTATTTTATATATATATCTGTTGTGGTGTCCTTTCATTTGGTATTCAAGGGATTATATATGGTATCACAGCTGGCTTCACATGCCATTCAGAGTTTAGCCTAAGACTGCTCTTGTCCATGCTACCACTAGGATAGCTGGTCTATAAGGTTGACTTTACAACCAATCACCATAAGGGTATTTGGACTGATATAAGGTGTACACTAGAACTAGTGACATCATACATCAGGCCAACTTCTCACAATAATGAAATTTATGAAAGGCAAAAGAAAAAGACTTGTTAATAGAAGTAACTTTTGTAATATTTTCACTGGTGAATGGAAGCACACTTCTACTACTGAGCCTTTCTTTAATGAAAAAAGCTACTTTCAACAAAACAGATTAGTATATTCTGTCGATTTGAGTTGTTGATGCTATGAGATAAAAGATGGTTGTGCCATTCCAAAAGAAGAAATGGTTGTTAGGAGTGTGGAAGAAGTAATAGCTGAAGAAGTACAAGGGAAGTGTATACAAGCTTCTGTAATTAAGTGGAATTGTAGCAGTATTTGCAGTATTCGACAGGAATCTATTGACATATTGCAAATTGTTTTATGAGAGTATGCAAAAAAAATGTGTCAAACAGAATATTAGGATGTTACAAGGATTAGATCCATGTAAAGTAAGAATATAGTAAGTTGCACGGACATTCTCTGGCTTGTCTTTCAATAAAAGTGTGTACAAGTACTTTTTATCACTTTAAGTATGTTAGCAGTATACCACTCAGGAATGTGGAAGTTAGTAAGGAAAATTTACTATGTAAAATCTCCTGTATTATGTTTAAGTGAAATGAACACAGCTCTTTTACACGGTTCTTCATCAGATGTTCAAAACATTTGTGAGAATATACAGTTTTGTTTCTTTGGTTCAAAACAGCAGTGTGTAGAAAGTGAGAGTTTCATAATTGTAGATGTTGAAGAACACGGGAAAGAGATTAGTATTGATGAGTTTTTAGAAGAAATTACAAAGTTTAAGCCAGTGTCCTCTGAAAAACCAAACTATGTTTGTATTTGTTGTCGACATACTCATTATAGTAGTCAAACTATGAATGTTAATTTATATTTAAAAAGTGAAAAGAAAAACAATGATAAGTGGCAGCAATTTGGTGCTTATTTGTTGGTGGAAAGTCAATTTGAGTTGGGTACTGATGAACGTATTTATATTGTTACAATAAATTAGAAGAGAACAAAGTGCCAGCTAGAGCTGTCCATAACAACTTGGAGTTAGTAGCTATTCCAGAGGAACTGGCATATTTGAATGCCTACGAGTGAGTTCTTATTCAATCTGTACACCCATTTCAAGCCATAATTCGTATGGAGTCTAAAACAGGTAAGCTGCCACCAACAGATTTACAAAGAGGTCTGAAAGGAAGACTTGTGTACTTACCTTTAGATTTTAAGAATAATATTGAAACTGTTGGTGGAGACAGAGAGGAAAATGAGCCAGTAGTTATTCTAGTAAATGGCGTCCCAACAAAGAGTTGAAAATTATGGCAAGAGTTTGTAGATGTTAATAAAGTTCAAAAGGCTACATTATATCTTGTAGAGAACAATATTTATTATAAAACTGTAAATGTTGTTGAACAGACATGTTTAGAAGATGAATCAGAAATTTCAAGTGGCCAAATAGAAAAAGTGAACAAGTCCAGGACTGAAGAGATTTATGAACATTACACGATACATCCTCTACATTCAAAAGAAGTGATAGGAAACAGCATTGAATTATTTCAAATGAGCGTATGGGAAAAAAGCTTAGAAGCTCATTGTTTTTCACAACTGTTCCCCACTGGAGAATGTGGATGATTTGATGAGCGACCTGTACGGATTCCAGCTTCAGAATACGGCTCAACAAGATTGCACTCTGAAGATCAAAGATTTCGACAGTGCACTCCATATATATTTCATTTTGTTTGAAAGTGATTTGTCTGCTCTTTCATATGCAGTTAACCACATATTAAAAACAGGAATTCATCTTTCACATGTTTCTGCAAAAGAATTAATGGACAAAGTTCAACAAAGAGATGAAAATTTTGAATTAATTAATTTGATGGCATGTCAACGTGGTACTAATGAATATTGGTTTCATCGTCATGGTGAACTTAAATGTATGTTAAGAAACTTAGGTACACCAACATGGTTTGTAACACTTAGCTGTGCTGAATATGCGTGGGAAGATTTACTTGAATTTCTACGAGAAGCAAATGCAAATATAAAAATATTGAAATGAAGACACCTGGAGAACTCTGTTCTTTGGATGCTGTAAATGTGTGCCGGTATTTTAACCATAGGTTTCAAAGTATAATATTATTTATCTGCAATAAAAATAATTGTCCTCTTGGAGAAGTTACAGATTTTTTGGGCAAAAAGACTAAGAAGCCAGATGTGCTCCTCATACCCACATGCTATTATGGATAAAGAATGCTCCAAAATTCGGAACTGATACTGACGAAACCGTATTGTCATTCATCGAACAGTATGTTGTAACATTCCAAGAGAAGGAGGAGAAAAGAGCTTGAGACAACAAGTTTTACGTTTTCAGAGTCACCGCTGTGGAAAGTACTGTCAACGAAAAAGAGAAATTTCATACAAAGTGTCGTTTTGGATTCCCAAGTCTATTAATTTCTAAAGGAAGAGTAAATTATTTTTTGTCAGCAGTAAGGGATACAATAACATGGAAATCTCCCAAGAATACATACAACTTTAAAAAAAACAGACCAGTCAAAGTATATTAATGACTACAATCCAGTTATTTTGAAAATGTGGAATGCAAACATGGATTTTCAATATCTTGCAGAAAATTCAATTGCTGTTGTCCTTTGCCTCAACATCTTCTGCATTTTAATCAACAAACGATGTCTGCTGGCATTTATTGGTTTCAATGTGCAGTTTTCATCTAGAAAGCAGAACTTGTCATATTGTCATTATTTACTCACCAATTTCATGTTGTCTCCTGATTTACAGTTGCATTTTTCCAATACAATTTCTCCCATGTGAATTATGGCCATCCAGGGTCCAGTCTGTTCATATTGTCAAAATCTGCATGTTCATCAAACCCACCCTTCCTTACTGCAGTGCAGGTCTGACAAGCACTACCTCTGTTGCTAAGTGCCTGTGCTTTTAATAGTTTAGAAAGAAGAAAGAAGTAATTGGAGACAGGAACAGAAAGTTAAAGGCGAAGGGGAGACAAGATGTGAAAGGGAGATGAGGAGAGATGCAAAGAGAGGGGGAAGGTATCCAGAGAAAGAGAAAGGGTAGAGGAAGAGCAGCTGCACCCAAAACAGAGAAGGAATGATGGTGAAAGGATTAAAAATCATTGGGAATGAGGATAGAAAGTGAGAGGAGCAGTGGAACGGATACCAGGAGAGAGAAGGAAAAGTTGGAGGTAAAAACAAGAGCATGATAGTAAGAATGACCGAGAAGAAAGAAAGAAGAATTGAGAGAAGACACCCTAGAGGTGTTGTGGTTAGGAAAGGAGGCGAGGATTTGGAAAATGGATGAGAGAGCGAAAGAGGAAAGATCGGAAAAGGAGACGGGGATAATAGTATATGATGTAGCAGGCATGGTATGAGGCACCATTTTCCACACGTTTCTTTGGTGAGAACTCTCCTTAAGCTCCCATTGGAGTTGTTGAGGTAGACCACTGTGCTCACTCAGCGCAGTGGGGTGGCTGGTATGACATCACTTGCCAGAGCTGCTTTTGGTTCTCAGTCCAGCCTTCACTGGCCTCAGAGGTGGAACATTCAGTGGCAAGAACACATGTTAGTGATCATGACAGATTGACGGTTAGTGAGTAAGAGTAAGAGTGACTGCAGGTGAGTGAGAGTGGGTGAGTGAGAATGTATTAGCAAGAATGCATGTGAGTGAGTGTTAGAGATTGTGACTGAGAATAAGAGTGATAGTGAGTTATTGTAATTTCAAGTGAGAATGAGGGAATTGGTGAGAGAGAATAAGTGAGAGATAGTTAGAATGAGGGATTGAGCGTAAGAGAGTCTGAGTGTGAGTATGAATGAATGAAAGTAAGAATGGGTGAGCGTGAGTGTAAATGAATGAAAGTAAGAGAGTGCAGAAAAATGAGAATGAATGAGTGCAAATGAGAGAGAGCAAGTGTCGATGAGTGAGAATGTGAGTGAGTGAATGTAAATAAGAGACTGGGAATATTGTGTTGTGATTGTGAATCTTGGATTTGCCCAGACGTACCCAAGAAATTCTTGGCTTGGAGAGATACCCATGGCAAAGCACTTGTACAGGTGTACTGAAAGCAATTGTGATGTGTACAGACACCTTTGATAAAAAAAACTTGTACTGGCAAGCTAGAGTTAAATATTGGCATAATTGGTCCATGGTGAAATACTGGTGCTGGCATACTAGAAATAATTCTAGACATATGGGCCACTCCTGGAAAAATCCTGTTGTTGGCATACTTGAAAAAAGATATTGGCATAAGGGGAAGCCATGGCAAAATGCGGGGAGGTAATACCTGGCATTTGGGAGCACAACAGTGGGATATGGGAGGGGGCAACCATGATAGCATGCTGGTCCTGACATGCTAGGGATATTTTTTAACATATTGGGGCCATAGATCGGATTTTGAAACAATGGGGTTGATTGGCTTGGCATAATGTGAAAAGACATGAATATTTAACGAGAGCCCTTTCAGGGCCTATGCCGTTTTAGCTAATCTATGAGAAAAATGTAGCTTTTTGACCCAATATTTAAAAACATTTCCTCAGTTTCTGAACCCCTCTGCACAGTCTGTAGAGGAGGTCTGGCTCAGTTGCTTCACTTGCTACAATTCAGAGCTAGTATTATTTCCCACCACTTTCGAAGATCATATCAGCATCATAATACAGGTGGAAATTACACAGACTTTTTTAAAGTTGTATTTTCATAATAATGATGTACTTATTATGGAATGTCAGAGATGTCAATTATTTTGATGTCCTAAGGATTAAGGTCACGTGACATCCCCTATTGGAAAGACTCAGGGTCAAAGGTCATTTGATGTAACTTCCTATGATGTCATTAAGGTCAAAGGCTTTGTGATGTCACTTCTGCTACCGTTGGCATTGTGGTGAATCGACGTCCATGCAAAACCTAAAAAGGGATCAGGAAAAGCTACAGACAGGAGAAAGTCAGCTGCACAAGATAAAAAAACACAGGGAAATGCAGGGGTAAAAAACCTTGGAGAAAAGTAAACAGTATAAATATACAAGGCCATACTTTTACTAGTGGGAATAGTTAAAAGTTACAAATAATATTAAACATGATTTACTGGGGTCAGCAGAACCATCTGCCAAGGCAGCAGAGCTGGTGGTGGGAGTTGACCTGGTTGTGGTTGTCTTCCCACCTCCCGCGGCGCTGGTGGTGGTGGCAGCTGCTTCTGAGGGTGCCCTCTTGCCCTTGGGTGCTTATGAAAGGAATAAAGATAAATAGAACAACGATTGGCGGTACTCTCTTTACAAAAAACTGTTCGACAGACACTGTATTGAACATTTTAAATCAGATAACCTATTCCTAGTTCCCTAACCGAAATGTACATTTTGAACTATTAATTAATTTCAACGAATGATTTTTGCTTCTCCAACCTCTTGATGGGCCAAGTTGGTCTCCCTCTGCACAGTACAGTACGTACATCGGGGAGATTAAGACTGTATGAGCTACATAAAGCCACAAAAAAGAGAGCTAACACCCCTGGTATACTACTATCATAATATTAGTAGCTTCCCTTAAATGTTCCCAAGTGAACACCTGGCTGGCTAACACTGGAACAGAATCCTGGCAGTATCAATCAATCGCTGATGCAAAAAGTGCATTTATGTGAGTGAGGTAGACTAAATCTCCATAGCTGCTAAGGTTTCAGATTGCTTATGTGTGACATTGACATAGTTTCAGTGTACTTATGAGTGACTTCCAACGACAAAATGTGTAACACTTAAGAGTGACACTTTCTCACTATCAAAATCAAGTAATGAAGAGGCACTTACCTCTCTCATATATGTTTCATTTGTTTTATAGCACTGATCATACCAGTGTAGGGTGTCAGAGCACTATACATCATACACACATTATACAGCGAAAACGAATAACATCTGTGTAAATCAGTCTATAGGAAACGTTACATATGATGGTGAGGATTGCAAGTTGTAGGAATCACGTCATACATACTAGTAGGCAGCATATTTTAAGAATGTTTGGTCTGGAGAAGCACAAACTCAGGACTTAAAATGTACTACAGCAATTGGCTTTACTAAAAAGAATGCACATCGAACCCTTTTTAGTACCATTAGGATAATGAAAGACTTGGGGAGAAAATAATGTTCTAACCTACACACAGTTTGAATGCTGGTTCTTGAAGACAGTTCATACCTAACTGTGCTATATTAGGATTGTGACGAATGAACTGCAAGTAACAAAAGGGCCTCTGTGATGAAAGCAGTAACTCATTGAGCTGGCCACATAAAACAGAGTTAAGTGATCTGCATGGCACAAGTTCTTTATAGCAGTCACATTACCCTTCTCTGCTACTTCATGATGAGGGAAAACTGCCACTAGACAAAATGCTGATCTCGCTCCAGCAGCAATATTATTCACAGGAGGCATCTTTACATTTTTATTGTTGCCTGAGAACTCTTGGACACACAATGAATTTGGCAGCGGGTGGTTTTAAACCCATGTTATTTCTGAATACACAACACCTGGCTCTCCAATCCCCCGGATCGGTGCTGGGTGTTGTAGCGCACCAGACGTTGCACAAGTACCAAAAGGATCTATATGACAAAACCAGTAGCTCATTGCTATAATCTTCATAAATACAGTCATGTTTGAGATAAAAGCCTGGTACGCATTCTTTGGAGCAGGATAATTAACCCTCAGACCTACTAGCCATGCTGGTCAGTCAAAACTGCCACTAGACAACAAAACTCCAACCTCTCCGCAGGAACATTAGTATCACCAGCCGCATTATTTGACTTACATGCGTGTCTCAGAGTCTAGCCGCCATCGCCTGAGTCACTAGAGGAGGGAGAGGACGCAATTCCCGCAATCCCGCAGGGGAGGACCACAACTCCCAACCCCCCTGCTGCCAGGGTCGCGCATTTAAGCGCAACGTGTTCCCACGGCGTGGTCGGCACCCGGGTGAAGCCCAGGCCAAGGGCGGCCCGTCCACGCCCGTCGGAGCCCGGAAGAGGCTGGGCGGAGGGACTGTAGCCACGCTGGATGCATTCTTAACCAGGGCAATGAGTGTACTCCAGCACGAAATTGAATTAACTGAGCGGTGTTTATTACTGGAGCCTCTTGTCTCCCAGATGCAGTCCTCCTTAGGGGACTCGCTTGTCGATAATATTACCACTCAGCCCTTGCAAGTTATTTCATCTGAGAACCAGGTACCAAGCCTCTTGAAATTCTTCCCGTTATACTAGCCCTCAATGATACACCTATTAGGGAGCTCGACCTTTGTACCCACCCTGATCCTAATAATGAACTGCCAGTTAAGAGGTGAAGGGGTGGTGGGTTTCAGAAGCCAAGACCTGTCAGAACAGTTCGAGTAACAAAATCAAGGGGGGCCACAAACATGGTAAACGCGGGAATTAGTACACCTCAACCCTTGACTTCGACCACTTTGACCACGACTCCTTCATCATGGTTAACTGATGACGCCTTGTGGAAAAGTGTAAAAAAATGATGGCTACCTTACTGGACACGATTCTACAAAAATGAACACAGATTGAAGAGAGGCTATCTCATATAGAGGCTCAGGGTGAAATAACTGAGTGTCCCACAGAGCGTCCATGCCCTGGGCCTGCCCGACCAGCCGTGGAACTCAACCAACTCTTCCCACAAACTAATTCTGGCATGGCCCCACCTTCCAATCTTTGTACTGTAACTGGACCTCCTACACGGTCACGTATGTTGCTTCTGCAAGTTAATGTACACTCTAAGACGATAACGGAAGAAACAACCTCACCATTATCTGTGACAGGTATTTCAAATCGTTTGACGGTTCCAGTGACGGGGGAGAGGGCTGATCCTCGGTTGTTAGCAAGATCATATATCCCTAGGGTGAGACTCAATCATTATCCACAGCAGGTCCTCCACCTTCCACCAGCGGCCTCTCCACTGGTATTGGTTTTGGCAAACGTACCAATCTTGAGGGAGAACCAGCCTGAATCGACAATTCAATTAATGGATAAATGTCTGCATTGGCTTTCGCGCCACCTAACTGACTTGGGGGAGGGGGCGGTCTGTTATGCAATCAAATTATTATGGCAAGGAGAGTGGGGTGGTTGGGCACGTCCACTAAGTCTATTTCGGGTGAGTGTGTGGTGATACATTTTAGCAATGTGTATGTGGTTACAACACTTTTAAGCCAGCTACATAAAATCCCCCCCAAAGGGCACTCAGATTATCCCCTACCATTGGAGCATTTATATAATCATTGTGGCCTTCATGGAAATGAACAGCGGGGCCAGGTAAGGAGAGGCCCCTTATGGAAGTATAGAGAGGGAACCACAAGTACTCCAGGGTTGAGCTTGGATAATAGATATGCCGCCCTGACAGACCTGGAAGCATGTGACTGACTACCCCCAGGCGGCCCTGACCCTGACAAGGGAGTGGATATATCAGTCAGCCTAGCCTACAAGGAGTTTTTAACCCCCCAATACTCGGAATGAGGCACGCAGATACTCGATTAGTTTGGCATCCTGGAATGTGGCTGGCACTGCATTCAAGTTAGGAAACGAACATTGGCATAAACTCTGGCAGACACAGGAAATTATATGTCTTCAGGAAACTTGGGACAAGGAGCTTGTTTTTGTCACTGGCTATCGCTCCTTTCAGACAGCGGCAGTACCATCAGTGTCAGGCAGAGCAAAAGGGGGGACTCTGAACCCTAATCCCTAATACTCTTTCAATAAATGTAAGGAAGGTCGATTGCTAGAATACCCATTTCCATTTGCTTCTGTTAGAGTCCGCCAGTGAAGGAGATTGGCTTTTAATTAATTACTATAATAATGAATTCGGGGGAAATATGAATTCAGTGGTAGCCGAGCTGAATAGTGAGATAGACAAACTCACCACGATCGCCAAAAATGGCGCACCCAATATCATCTCGGTGGGCGACTTCAATATACATCTTTGTAAGCATCATGAGGACCGTATTTGTGGGCTGGAAGATCGTCATGGCAACCTAATCATGCATTTCGTCCATAATGATTATTGAGATAGCCCAAATAGGACCCTATATACCAGGAACATGGAAATAGCCAACAATGCACATTCAGACTATATTGGGAAAACATTTAGATGAATCAACTATGAAGCCACTATTGGTTTTATTTTAGTCACCACCCCTTTTAATGAAAAGGTGTCTCATGTAGACAACTTATTTACAAGTTGTAGTGATCACGCCATTCTAATTAGGTGTTTAAGCCTGGCATGTAAGGAAGTGAAACAGAGGCAAGAAGTAGCAAACCTGAGCTTATCAAGGAAAAACGGGTATCAATTAAAATGGGCTCAAATTGAGAAGCAGAAATTGGTCCCAGGGATTATAGCGAATATATTGAACTACATCTTTAACTGCTTGGATCAAGAGACTTGTCCATCATTATTGGTATCACAGTTTAGAGACCTTATAGGGAAAGTTAGGGTGACCCTTACTCACCACAAACCAGTAAATAGTTTATCATCTAAGCGCTGGTTTGATTCCCCTTGTTCCAAATCCAGAAAAGCACTCATCAAAGCCCAAATCCTAGAAATTCTGCACAAATAAGATCACTACGCAGTGACTATAAGTCAGTTAGAAGGAAAAGAGAAAGGGATATAAGGGAGGAGGCCTGGGAAGGCCTCGGGCAGGCGGCTAGGACAGGCAATAGCAGAGATTTTTAGAAAGTAATAAACACTCCCTATTTCAAAAATACTAAGGATCTGACACTGGACCCATATGTAGGTAAAGAGGCATGGGTGGCACACTGTAACTTCATTTTCACCTCAAACATTGCTCCTGTGATGCCCTCTACTGAATTGCAGGGTAATTAGTTTTTTTCACCCTCAGAAGTCAAAAGAGGGTTGGCGGCCTGTGTTGCTGGGAAAGCCCCAGGACCTTATGGGGTGCGATAGATCTTTTTCAGGAAAACCAAGATTTGTGGGCTCCGCTGCTAACAAATGTTTTTAACAGCTTAGTTATAGAGGGTTGAGAGTCATCATCTTTCCAACTTTCGAGGACTTAGATCCTGATCTCTTACAAGAGAGGGAAAATCTCATCTCATCTTCATCATTTGGCATGATGGATCTCTTGATCCGCCATGCAGAAAGAAAGAGAGCCAAACTATTGGAGGAGATTGAACAAGTAGAGGATGAGATTAAAAAACTCAACTTGGATGAGGCTACAGAAAAAAACTTTAAAATACTGAGAGAAGTACTAAGTGCCCACCAAACGTATATACGGGATAAGAAAATTCGCAAACTAAAAAGGGATGAAAACGACTACAGGAATGGTTGCATTTTCACTTTTGCTAAGAAATTTGATGAACTCAGACCCAGAGCTGGGACTAAGGATCTGGACAGGAAAAGATCGGACATTGAGGTCATAACCAGCGAATCAGAGTTGTCTAGCGTTGCCAGCGATATCAGTGATACTAGAAATGATGGCATCTCCACTATAGGATCCAACAACACTGCTCCCGGTACATCTTCCTCTTTTTTATCAGAACTAGAGAGGTACAGGAAGGGCACCAGATTGGGGTTCAACAATCCAAGATCGGCAGGAAGACAAGGACTAGGCGGGGGGGGGGGGCAAAAAAACAAACACAGAGGAAGCAAAAGGATCACGAGATCGGTGTCGCGTGTACAGAAGAAATGAGTGCCGGTAGGGATTCCCGGGATGTGGGCGTAACATTTTGTACTGCTAATCCTGGTCTTGATTTAAATGATGATGTTTCCATTATCAATCTTTCAAAACAATCATTAAATGATACAGAGTTGAATGTATTGAAAAAGGGACTTAGCTTCTGTCCAATGTCCAGGCCCAATTTCACTCAAATTCACATAGATTTGTTTAAATTTACACGTCGACTCAAATTAAAAAAGTTTTTTGACAATTAGAACAAATTGTGCTCTATTCTTATCTATACTACCGATATAAGTGGGCAAACAATTCAGGACATCCGCAATTTACAGACGCTAATGTCGCTTGATGACAGTTTGGACATGGTCCCTAATATGGAAGAAATTATGCAGGACCTAAACATCACCATGAATTTACAAACGGATAGTGGGTTAAAAACTAAATCCTCCTTTATTCCAACCTTGTCTCCAGATAACATGATTGACTGTTTCTTTAAGGCAGTCACAACAGATTTGTATAATTTAGAGGACAAATTACATCGCTCCCCAGGTAAATTTAGAGATAATCTTACCAAAGAAGAAAGGACTGCTCTTCTCCAAATCAAAGGTTACTCACATGTGACGATCAGGGAAGCCGACAAAGGGGGTAATATTGTCCTTATGGACAATGATTACTATCTAAGTGAAATTGACAGCCAACTTTCGGACATCAAAGCTTATACCAAGATCATCCATAACCCCATGAAAGAAGTCAACATCTTGATTGAAAAAACACTAAGATATTGGTTAAATGCTGGGCTTCTTTCTGACATTGAATTCAAATATTTGTTCAATGTGACACCTAGAACAGCGTATATCTATACCCTGCCAAAGATTCATAAAAACATCACAACGCCACCAGGTAGGCCAATTATCTCGGGTATAGGAGGACCTACTGAACATATATCTGAATACATAGACATTTACTTACAACCTATTGTACGGCAATTACCGGCATTTATTGAGGACATGAAAGATCTCCTTAACAAATTAGAACACTTCTCATGGACTGATGATCTTACTCTTGTCACATTGGATGTCAATGCACTATATACTAGCATCCCATTGGACAAGGGCATGGAAGCACTAACATACTTTTTGTCCAAACGGGATGCTACTCTGTATGATCACACTAAAATGATATTGAAACTTACCAGACTAACCCTAGAGAACAACTACTTTAAACACCTGAACACATGGTATAGACAACATTCAGGAGTCGCAATGGGGGCTAAATTTTCGCCCTCATTTGTGAATATCTATATGGGCTTTTATGAATTACATCACATATGGAAATCAAGTCCATCCCATTTGACCAATCACATTGTTTATTGGGGTCGCTTTATTGATGACATCCTACTCATATGGGGTGGTGACAGGAAAGATCTGAGCGACTTCATTTGCCATCTGAACACCAATGATTTCAATCTCGGCTTTACTTACAACTTTAGTAAGACTGAAATTGACTTTCTGGATGTCACACTCTATGTTGACAATGGGATCTTGGAGACAAGACTGTTCCGTAAAAACACTGCATGCAACTCTATCCTACATGCAAGTAGTGCTCACCCTGTCTCCCAAATTCGAGCCATTCCATTTGGGGAGATGGCGCGTCTGAGGAGGAATTGTAGTACAGAACAAAACTTTCAGAAGGAGCTGACTAGCCTGAAGGAGTGATTTACCATCAGAGGATATGACAAACTTACTCTTGATAAAGCACATACTTGAATAAATAGAACAAAACGATCTAATTTTCTCAAAACCAATAAGAAAATTAAGGACAACTCGCCAACAAGACATATTGCGATGATTACGCAATTCCATACACACAGCAATGAAATATATCGAACTCTTCAAAAGCATTGGCATCTTCTAAAGCTTGATCGTGACCTCAATCCATACCTCAGGAATAAACCCCACATTACATATGTGAGAGGGAGGACATTCAAAAACATCCTCAACCAAACATCACAGACAAAAACACAACCAAGCACCTGGTTACCTGCAAAACCAAATGTTTTTTTAAAATGCTCCATGTGCAATGTATGCCAATTTGCACAAGATAAGACCACGAGCTTTAGTTACAATACTGGACGCGTAAACAATATCAATCACTTTATCAATTGCAATACCAAATACGTTGTGTATTGTATTGTGTGCCAATGTAACATGATCTATATTGGTAGCACTATAAGACCATTAAAAGAACGTGTTCAAGAACACATCAGAGCCATCAAAAACAACAATGGCGATTACCCTCTGGCAGTACATTACAATGCCGTACATAGATCATCTGAGATATTGCATATTAAATTCCATGCTATTGACAAAATTATTGATGATCCCCGAGGAGGAAATAAAATCTTGGCTCTAAGAAAATTGGAATCTAAATGGCTAATCCGATTAAGATCTGTTGATCAGGGGCTTAATACTGATAGAGAATTGCACGTTTTCTTAAAAGATTGATTCCAATGTGATCTGATTATTATATAATTACGATTTATGCTGTGACTGTGTAATAATAAGGTATGATTTCTTTAAAATGCTGAAAAATCTTTTTTTGCTAAAGTAATGTTGTCTATGCTCATAATACATCTGTTTGTCGACACATTATTTGGATGTACCAGGCACTGTTCTATTCGGGGTAATACCCTGATAAATCTAACAAGGGATGTTCACTGTGATACATGTAATACAGTCAACATCCATTATATAATTTGCTATTTTGGTCTTGTATGGCTCTTCAAATAATCTTGCCTGTCCTCCTTTTTTCTTCATTTCTGTGACCTTTGGTCTTTCCTCTCGTGCTCTGTTAGAAAACATTAATGCATGCAATTACTGCTGGATTCGCAATACGAAGATCAGATGCGTCTTACATCAGTACGTGTTTTTCAACTGTTTTTTAACTTACCAATCCGCTTTGTGGATATTTGTATACAGGTCTGATTAGTGTTTACATTTACCTGTGACGTACATAATTACTACACGGAATTTTACAGACTAGGCATTTGCCTTATAGGGGACTTGTACTTATATTAATGTGAGTGTTCTGAATGTTTACTTGCGAACATTGCAAGATGGCGTCCGCGATTTTGATAACAGTCCTACTTTTATATTCATGTATTCTTTTCCGTGACGATCCATTCTTGCTATAGAGTTCAGCTATTTTTATGATGGCGGCCAGTCATTGCGTTTGGCACTTCCCAATAGCGTTATCAGGCGTGGGTTAATATACGTGCTACCCAAATACACGGTAAGAGGACTTTCGTTATGATAGAGATGCAAAACATTGTCTTGGTGATCCTAATAGTTTCACAACGTTTAAAACTATATGACATATTTCCATAAGATCTGTAGTTGGCGACTTATGTACTGCTCGTTTTCACATAGTTTGCTTTTATCTTTACGTTTAGATGCAGTTTTAATGAGGGGCGGTCTCTTTGCAGGTTGTTATTGACTGGTCACACCTTATTTCAAGTGTGACTATTATATATAGAGGAATGCTACGAAACATCTTTTAGACATATGGTATAATACAGATCCATGACGATACCAATCCTCCTTTAAATGTCTTTTATCCTTTTAGGATATTTAAATCGTGTTTATACAATTGTTTTGAGACAGTCATCTATGTACCCTTTCCACTAGAGTTCATGTGACGCTTCCTTAGACATTATGGAGATGTCTCATTGATTTGACATCTCGTGATTTACGTAGTTTTTTGGAGTTTGGAAGTAATAACACCAATCTCTAGGTGGGTTCTAACTATATATTTTCGTCCTGTTTGTTTAGAACTCTATTTCACATAAGGTCTTGCTGCATGTTGGCACTGCACGCTGATTCGTGACACCATACATTAACTGATTAGGCATTTTCATATATACTCTATTAACATTATAAGACTCATGGGATTGGTCTTTTAGATGGATTCCGACCTCTCTACTATCATATATCACATTATTTCGGGGTCATCATACTTTTTGATTTTCTTTTCGGACTATCTCTCTCTTTTCTTCTACTTTTTTTCCGTTTTTCTCTGGGAGTCAATGCTTTGGGTGACAGGTTTGGTTCATTGTACTTCGCGTTTTAATATTTCAACTACTGATTATCTTTCCCTTCTTTATTACTTGTGAGATCTTGTCTTCTTAATTTCTTTAAAACTTTTTTGGCAATGTTATGTAGTATTATTGGAGTTGTTTTTATAATTTTTAAAATATTGTTTTCTATAAGGTTTCTTACAGTATTTATGTACTTATTTCTATGTCCACAGCCTTGAGAAAGTCATTGTGTATATCAAGCACGGACGAAACACGTGTTGGCTGCTTTGGATATTTGATGGCTATTTTGAATACTGAATATGGGTTTCAAAACCAATAAAAAGAACATTTGTTTGAAGCTGTGACGAGTACTTTATCCCATCCAGTGTAATTGTAAAATTGTAATTGTAAAATCTCTTATATAGCGCATGGCTACCCATAGGCATCCCAGCGCTCTTGGAAAATAGTGACCCTAGGCTGATCCGATCTGCAATCGTGCTATGAGCTGGTTCTTGGGAATAGAAAAGTTTTGAGTTTCTTCCTGAACTGAAGAAAGGTCTGTTCCTGCCTCAAATTGCATGGGAGGGCATTCCACTCTCTTGCAGCTTGCAGAGAGAAGAGTCGACCGCCCGATCGTGCTCGTTTTATTCTTGGAATGATTGCCAGATTATGTTCGCTCGAGCGGAGGTTAAGTTGGGGCTTGTAGGGAGTTATCAAGTTTTCCAGAATGGAGGGACCTTCTCCATGCAGAATCTTATAGGTTAAGCATAGGGATTTGAATCGCACCCGTTCCCTCACCGGGAGCCAGTGAAGTGATCTCAATGCCGGCTTCGCCGACATAAACCGACTAGTTCCCGTCAGAATTCTGGCAGCATAATTCTGTGCCACTTGTAAGGTCTTAAAAGTGGATGCCGGTGCCCCAAGATAAATCGCATTCCCGTAGTCAATTCGGGATAACACCAGAGACTGAACTACGGTTTTCCTTGCTTTTTCAGGAAGTTGGGGCAGGATTTTACGCAGGGACTTGAGTATCCCATGACAGACTGCAGACGTTTTCCTGGCCTGCGTATCAAAGGACAGGTCGTTGTCCAGCCAAAAGCCCAAACTCTTTATTTCCGGCTTGGGCGATGGTCTGGCACCCATGCACGCCGGCCAAGCTAGACTTTCGGGAATATCCTGTTTTCCTAGGAGCATCAGCTCAGTTTTTCCTCCGTTGAGTCTGAGCTGAGACACGTGCATCCAATTTACCACCACCTCCAAACAGTTAGCCAAGTTGTTCGGGGGGGGCATCTGTTTGCTGCAGCGAAAACACCAACTGGGTGTCGTCCGCGTAGCTTATTAGTTGGATGCTGAACGGAGTTACTAATTCCGCCAACGGGGCCATGTAAACGTTGAACAGTGTGGGGCTAAGGGACGACCCCTGTGGAACCCCACACTGCAACGGAAAAAGGCGAGAGCGGTTGTTTCCGTCAAACACTTGAAAAAATCTTTCCTCAAGGAAGGATCTCAGCCATTCCAAGGCTTTCCCGGCTACTCCAATATTTTGAAGTCGCGCCAGCAACAGGTGATGGCTTACCGTGTCGAAGGCGGCACTGAGGTCCAGAAGGATAATGGCCGCGCTGCCACCAGCGTCCAAAATCCCTCTGGCCTCTTCTACCACCCTCAACAATGCCGTCTCCGTGCCTTGTCCCTTCCTAAAACCCGTCTGGGATGGGTGGAGAAGCTTGTATTTCTCCAGGAATGCCGCCAATTGAATATTGACCAGTTTTTCAGTTAATTTCCCCATCCCAGGTAACAGGGATATCGGGCGATAGTTCGCCAGGTCTCCTGGGTCGAGGTTCGGTTTTTTAATCAAGGATTTCACCATGGCCAGCTTCCATCCCTTAGGTACTGTGGCCGATTCCAGGGAGAGGTTGACCATCTCAATTACCGGTTTACTAATAGTTGGCAGTACCTGATTTAGTATTGCCATGGGAGCTGGATCTCGTGGGGATCCACTTTTTATACTCCTCATCAAAACGGGGAGAAGCTCTTCCGTGAGGGGGGCAAACTCAGTAAGTGTTGGACAATCTGTTTTATCGTCAAAAGGGGGTACCCTATGATGTGAGGCCGAATCCATTACCGGGATCGTCTCGAGGATTTTAAGTATTTTCATCTGAAAATAATTCGCCATATCGTCACACCTTGTGTCCTGCTCATCTGCTTTTAAGGGGGGGTCTGGCGTTTTCGTTAGACGCTTTACAAGCTTAAACATTTCCCTAGGGGCATTGGCGGCGGATTCGATTTTATTTGCAAAAAATGCCGTTTTGGTGGTAGTGAGAGTGGTTTTGTATTTCTTCAATGTGGCTTTGTAGCTAATCTTCCTTTCCACACTGAAATCCTTCCGCCAATGGCGTTCTGCCCTTTTACATTCCTGTTTCAGTGATCTTAACTCTGAGGTGAACCATGGATGTTTCAGCTCTCCCTTCCTAATTGTTGTAGATTTTTTCGGTAAAACCTTATCTAGGGAATGGGTAATCCACAGATTAAAACTGTTGACAGCCCCGCCCAGATTAGAGTTATCTAGTGGCTTAGTGCTTTCTAATTGTCCCTTCCACTCATCCATGTTAAGTTTTGTCCAAGCTCTTATTAGTCCTCTATTTGAGGAGGTATTAGTGGTCATCCTGGAGATTTTCCAGTGAAAAGGAATCACCGAGTGATCCGACCAGGGGACAGGGTAAGGTTCCAGGACTGTTATATTCACCATATTGGTAAAAATGGGGTCAAGTGTATTTCCTGACTTGTGTGTAGGGCGCCGAACCTTAAGATTGAGGTTGTAGCTCTCAATGGGGCATATGCATCAACATTAGCATTTGCGATTCCTTATTAGCGAAAAATAAGGAATCGCTAATAAGGAATAGCAAAAGGCTATGCATGTAGGAATCGCTATTCAAATAGCGATTCCTTAACATTCCTTATTACCGAATCGGTAATACCGAATCGGTAATAAGGAATACCTACCCATTCATTCCTATGGGCTTGGAGGCCCATAGGAATGAATGTAAAGCCATTCTGTATTAGCGATTCGGTATTACCGAATCGCTAATAGCGGGAGCACTTTCAAGGGTGCCAGGGTGTCAAAAGGACACCCTGTTGCACCCCTGAAAATGATATGTGCACATATGTTGCACACACACATGCTCTAAGGGCATGTGTGTGCGCAACATGAAACTTTGAAAAATGCACAAAAGTGCATTTTTCAAAGTTTTTGCAAATTACCATGCAGTTCATCTTCATGGTAATTTGCTCCCCTTATTAGCGAAATCGCTAATTTTTTAACTTTGATGCATTGCATTTAAGGAATCTCACTTTGGGATTCCTTAAATGCAATCGCTATTTAAGGAATCGGTATTTAAGGAATCCCTATTTAAAGAATCGCTATTTAAGTATTCCTTAAATGCCGATTTCTGCTTTTGGGTTGATGCATTGGGATTGGGTATTTTTTACTTAATACCGGGAGCTAATAAGGAATCGGTATTTTACCGACTGGATTTTGGCTTGATGCATAAGGGTGTAAGTCTTTTTCTAGGTCTTTCGCTGCCCTATCTCCTGACTTATTAAAATGGAGGTTGAAATCTCCTAATAGCAGGAAGTTCGTGACCGTGCAGACCCCTCCTATAACTGCCTCCAGTAGGCTTTCATGAAATCTGCCGAGGGGGCCTGGTGGTCTATATATCAACATCCCTGTTACTGAGCTCTCACATGAGGGGTGGAGGGTAAAATGTGTGCTTTCGCATCCCTGGATCCCACTGTCCTGTAGTCGACAGCTTATACTCTCCCTATGGATAATTGCAATCCCTCCTCCTGCCCTCCCTAGACGATCTTTGTGTTGTACTATGTATCCTGGGGGCAGTGCCTCGACCAGATCTGGGCCAGAATGTTCCCCCAGCCAAGTCTCCACAAGAAACAGGACGTCAAGATCTCCGGAGGAGATTAAAAGTGAGACTTCCTCCTTATGTCCCGGCAGGGAACGACAGTTCAGTAAAGCCATCCTCAAGTTCGTAGTCTGTTTAGACTCCTCGAAAACCTGTTCCGATGCCTGAAAAGGGCAATGATTACATGCTCGGTGGCCTTTCATCAAATTTATCGTATGTAAGCATCGGGGAATAGTAAATCCCTTGAATGCTAGAAGGTCATCCCGGGTATAAACTCTTACCTGAGAAGAGTGTCCAGGCCCGAGGCTCGATCGTACGCGAACGGGCGCAAACGGGCTTTCCTCTGGCGCTCCTCCGGCGCTCATCAGGCGCTCCTGCTGCGCGTTACCGCTGCGCGTCCTCATGGCCTGCTTATGAAGGCTCTCCTCCCAAGCGCGTGAGCGCTAGAGCGCTGCTGGCAAAAATGGCGCCGGGAAACGGCGCTTCCTCACCAAAGATGGCGTCCTAAGATGATCCGGGGCCCGCTCTGAAAGCGGTGATTTAGTCGCCAATGCGAACTTTTTAAAATGCAAGTGGGGGGCAGCGTGCGCGATCTCAGCGCAGTTAAAATCCAGGTAAAACAAATAATATGCAACCCAAATACAAAAATGAGGGATCGTTGTTTAAAATGTATATTTCGCAAGCGCAGCGCGCTCCTATCCTGTTGCAGTGCTAAACAGCGCGGCAATACCCTAGGGGGGCACCTTGTTCCAGTGGAACTGTGGAACCGTGGAATATTTTGAGTCCTCCAAGAACTTTTTTTGAAATTGGTTATTTACTTGTGAATAATATTGGTCTATATACAATGTACTGTTTCTAGACCCACTGTACTTGAGAAAAGGGTGTGCGTTACTAACTGATATGTTTTTGATAATTGTACGGACTAGTTGATTCTTCAACATGCCAACGACACTTCTAGGTAGTAAGTGTTTACAGTTACATCAGCACCCCAAAATACTTACATGTGCAAATTTGAATACGCCACTTACTGGTTTTGTTTGACAGGAAGCTTATATTTGATGTGCGGTTGTTCACCCATTTTGGGAACACTACTACCTTGTCTGCAATTTAGTTATAGATGGGCCTCCACCTTCCCGGAAGCATAGTCTAATTGTTCTGATATACAAAAAGGGGACTGGGGAAGCCCAAAGAACTCTATGCCCATCTCCTTATTGGACACAACTGCCAAACGTATGGGTTGGCTCCTTTTATTCAGGCTGGAAGACTAGACCCAAGAAAATAACATCTTAATGCAGGAGCAGTATGGCTTCCAGAGGGGAAAGGGCACTACAGCCCAATGTCTAAACCGATCACTATGGATTGACAGAAAATAGAAGCGGTAGAGTCCTTCCCATACCGGGGAGTCTTATTTGATAAAAATCAAACTTGGGAGAACCTGGTAGCGGCAAGAGGACTAGAAATGGAAAGGAGTCTGAAAGCTATAAGGCCTTCTCCAAAAAGTTAGAGCTAGCCTCCTTGACCCAATTAAAAACATGTATCAGGCCAAGACGAAGGCAGTAGCCACATAAGGGGCAGGAGTCTGGGGTATGGCGCCTACCGACTGTCTCCAAAAACTTGAAGATAACTTTTTTAAGTCCCTGGTGTCCCTACCATCCACTTATTCAAATTATATGTTACATATAGAATTGGGGTTACCTTATATGTTAGATACCATTAGAGTAGCGCCAATTTAATGCAACACATAATTAAAGATTGTTTAAAATTGGACCACTACAATAAGATCAGATGGCTGAGTTATGTGGAATCAGAATTGATGGCAATTTGGTTGGGAGAATTATTTAAGGATTAAACGGCATGCAGGAAGATTTTCAAAACAAATTAATTGAGATTTTTATGCGGAGGGCTCATTATCTTCGCAGGAAAAGTAATTACAAAAAAAGTCGGTCCTCGCATATCATTTGATTCCCCCTAGGCCAGAGGGAGGATATTCCTATCTAGCACAAACCGCTACGTGCTAGATGGGAACTATTGAGATTTTGTCTGAATCTCCTCCCCTTGATGTTAGGTTATACGGAGAGAAGATTCAAACACTCAGATTTGATGCTGTGTCCCTGCGACAACCATTCCCCCCAATCTGACCTGCACTGAGTCTTGTTTTGTGGGTTTTATAAGACAGGAAGAGAAGACTTTATCCTTCCGATTTTAAGGCGCCACAATTTTAAACAATGCCAGGTGGCACTTTACTTCTTAAAATCTCTACCTGATCCCTTTGTCTGTTTTTCGGTAGCCACCTTTTTGTGGGCCTGTATGAAAAGGAGAGAGGCGCGAGGTTGACAGAAGATATAATGGTTTTAACTAACAATTATATGTAGGAATGAGTAATTTGATGTAAACTAACTGGATTCGGTCTATGAGGCACATAATGCACTTTATGTGATAAAATGTGTTCTTTGCCTGTGATGGTCTTGATGCGTATATCTCAAAAGGGCAAAAGTGTATGCTTTTGGAGTTAATTATCTCTAAAGGCGGAAGTGTTCCACTGTACCAAAGTGCTAAAAACTGAGTGATGGCTAGCACACCAATGCAGCATCCAAACAGCGGTGGTCAGGGGGAAGGAGGTGCAGTTCAGTGAGCAATGATGTCTCCCTACTTACAAAACGAGTCCTTACCAACCTTCCCTGGGGGAGAGGCAGGTCTGCACAGCCATGCCGGTGTACAGCAACAGTTCAGCCACTATTCCGCTTTTGTAGCTGTGGGATATTTTCAATTATTATTGTGATATTCACATTAAAATAACAACTCCCTTTGTTGTAGGTTGTTATGTATTCCGCCTTTTAGGCACATTCAGTTAAGAGCCATCAGCTTCAGCTAAAACCAAATCTGGCGTTTTGCATAAAGCTGTTTTCTGTGCAGTTCTTTTATTGTATTGTGACTAATTCAATGTTGCCGGACTGGGAACAAAAATCAGCTCGGAAATGTTGCATTAAAGATTAGGGCCCAGATGTATCATAACGACATTTTGCGATTCTGAAATAGCAATTTTTACCGAATCGCTATCTTGGAATCGCAAAATGCAATGTATGTAGGAATTGCAAATTATTTTGCGATTCCTTAACATTACCTAATAGCGATTCTGTAAACAACGAATTGCTATTAGATAATATGACTCCATTCATTCCTATAGGCCTAAAGGCCCATAGGAATGAATGGCTTTGCATTTGCTAATTTGTGATTACCAAATTGATAATTGCAATTAGCGAATGCAAAGCCAAGGGTGCCTAGGAGCCTTAGCCCCCCCCCTGAAATACCCCCCAAAAAAAGAAGTGTGTAGATGTAAAGCACACACATGCCACTGCATGGCACTTTGAAAAATGCATTTTTGTACATTTTTCACAGTTTGCACATGGTTACCATCAACTTGAAGTTGATCGTAATTAGCGTTTCCTAAATGTACAGTTTGCATTTAGGAAAGGCTTCTTTCATTTGCAATAGGGATTCGCAAGTTGTGATTACCTAAATTGCGACTGCAAAGCCTTTCATACTTCAGAAAAGGCCTTTTTCCGTTCACAAACGGAACGATTCTGCTAATCGGCCCGTTTGTGAACGGAAAATGGCTTGATACATCTGGCCGTTGCTGTCTCAATTTTCCCTGTTTGTGGAAGACACTGTTTGCGATTCCCAATGGGGTCGCAAATTGCATGCCTCATCAATATTCACGAGGCAAGCGCAATTTGCGACCTCATTAGGAATGGCTAGCACTCACATGGATGCTGGCCTGCTGGGGGTCAGCAGACCCTCATGTCTGTGACTGCTTTTTCAATAAAGCAGTTTTTTTTAAATGCAGCCCGTTTTCCTTAACAGAACACGGGATGCAATTAGAAAAGAAAAATGAAACTTTTCAGTTTCATTTTTGAAGAGCAGGCAGTGGTTGGTCCCTGGGACCACTGCCTGCTCTTAAAAAATATTTTCGCACCCATTCACAAAGGGGAAGGTGTCCCCTGGGGACCCCTTCCCGTTTCTCAAATGTTTACCACCTACTTGAAATAGGTGGTAAACTGCAAGTGTAAACAATGGTACATACCATTTGGACTCGCTATTAGGAAAGGACGCTCTTGACACGCCCCTTCCTAATAGCGAGTCGCAAACGAGTGTGTGACTTGCAAAATAGCGTTGGTACATACTACCACCAGTTTTTGCGGTTGCACAAGGGTTGAATACCTTTTTGCGACCGCAAAAAACTGTGGTACATCTGGCCCTAGATGTGTATCTCGACTGTCAGACTTCGCCTTTCATGACTCTTCCTCTTGTGAGTCCAACGCCTTGTAACTACACCCCTGTTCTGCTGCCTGTCCTTGCCCCCCAACTTTGGGCTCCCAGAGAGCAGTGGTGGCTGGTGGCCATCAGGGGGTGGAGACTGTGCCTCGTAGCTAGGTCTTTGCCGAGCAGATGACATCACAGCCTTCAGGGCCGCGTAGGGTGACCAACCGTCCGTAAATTTCAGGGACAGTCCGTAATTTCGGCCGTCTGTCCGTTGTCCGTGAAGGATTCTTTAACGGACGCTATTTGTCCGTAATTTTAATCGGGCACCGATCGCACCACCCTAAAGCCGGCACAGCTGCCACCCACCTCCCTTCTTGACTCCGATGCTGTACCAAAGCTCAGATACCCAGCAGCATTGGAGAGGCACAGCGGGATGGCAACCCTCACACCTTCCGCCCTTGATGAGCTGTTAAGAGGTGTTTGAAGGTGACCGAGAGGGAGGGGCTGCAGCTTCAGGAGCAGGGGCATCTATTCAGATGCAAACAGCCCTGAATGCTCATGTCTCTGCAATTTAGAGGGGTCTCACACATTCCCTTTCTGCCCAGGGCCCCAAACATCCTAGAACCGCCCTGATTACACCGAAGCAGCACGTGGTTCTCTTTACAGAGCTTAATTACTGTCACTAAATTGTAAGCAGACCTCGGTTCTTCAAACATGCAGTCTATAATGTAATAAATGAAAGAAATGGCACAATCGCACCCACACTGATTAACAAAGTATGGAGGACAATCAGTTAAAACAGTTCTCTTGGAGTATCTCCTTTAAGTACTGTACATCAACAGTGGGGGATGGCAAAACTAACATTTTGGAAAGAGAGCCTGTGTTCTCGTTGTCTTCCCACCCTGGAAGAGACCAAGATGATACTAGAATACTGCAAGACTACCCCTGTGCCCACCCTGGTGGATCATGTTCCCCCTCCTGTGATGGCTCCTGCCCCCCCCCGGTGATGGCTCCTGTCCCCCCATGTGGTGGCTCCTGTCTTCCCCCCGCGCCTGTGATGGCGCCTGTCCCCCCCTGTGGTGGATCCCGTCTCCGCACTGGGTGGCTTCTGTCCCAGTCCTGGAATGGCTCCTGCAGCGAGGGTGAAGTTCTTGATGGGCCTCTTCTCAAAAAGGCTCAGCTCAAAATTAATATGAAAAGGTGAGCGAGTGAGTAAGTGAAGGGATGGGTGGATGGCTGGATGAATTAGTGAAAGGGTGAATGGATGACTGAACGATTGAATAGATGGATAACAAGAGAGGATGGATGGATTGAGTGAGTGGAAGGATGGATGGATGAGAGAAAAGGTAAATAGCTGGATGTATGGGTGGAAGGGTAGGTGAAAGGATTGATGAGTGAAAAGGTGGATGATGAGTGAGTGGATGGATGAGTGAAATGATGGATGGATTGATGAATTGATAAGTGCAAGGGTGAATTGATGGACGGATGAGTAAAAGGGTGGATGTAAGGATGGATGAGTGAGTGAAAGGGAGGTTAGATGGACAAAAGGATGAATAGATGAGTGAAGGAGTAAGGGATAGATGGATGAGAGAAAGGATGGATGAGTCATAGGGTCAATGGATGGATTCATGAGTGGATGAGTAGATGGGTGGGTGGATGGATGGAAGGAAGGGTGGCTAAGTGAAAGGGTCGATGGAGAGAGAAAGGGAGGATGGCTGGATGACTGAAAGGGTGGAAGGATGAGTGACTGGGTGGATGGATGAGTAAGTGAAAGGATGGCTGGATGAGTGAGTGAATGGAAGGATGGGTGGAAGAGTGGATGGATGAGTGTACAGATGGATAGGGTGAAAGGGTGGATGGCTGGATAATGGATGGATGAGTGAAAGGATGGATGAAGGGATGGATGAGTGAAATGATAGATGGAAGGATACATGATGGATAGGTTTGCAAATGGTTGAATATATTTGGATATGGCTGGGCTTACTTATATAGTATTGCACGACCTCCTCTGATGTGTCTGTAAAACGTACCTATTGTCCTGAAGTTTTGTCCTGAATTTTGACCTCCTGTCCTGAATTTGTGTCCTGAATTTTGACCCTTTATCCTGAATTTTTACACTCACCGTCCTGAATTTGCACCAATGCCAGTTGGTCACCCTAGGGCCGCGAGGTTGTCAGCCCCGCAAACATGTCGGCTTCTTTGGACCCGCCCGGGGAGCAAACAAAGAGAGAGCCAGTCATGTGACGTGAGTGGGACAGACAGTGCCCCTGTCCGTCTAGCAGCATTATACATAATAAGAGTAGTAGTACTAGACTGCAATAAAGGTTTTGTTTTTATATATGAGCTAGGGTGACCAACCGCCCGTAAATTTCACAGACAGTCCGTAATTTCGGCCGTCTGTCCGTTGTCCGTGAAGGATTCTTTAACGGACGCCATTTGTCCGTAATTTTAACCGGGCACCGGTCGCACCACCCTAAAACCGGCACAGCTTCCACCCACCTCCCTGCTTGACTCCGATGCTGCTGAGGTGGGTGTAACAGACTCCGATGCAGCACCAAAGCTCAGATACCCGGCACCATTGGAGAGGCACAGCGGGATGACAACCCTCACACCTTGATGAGCTGTTAAGAGGTGCTTGAAGGTGACTGAGAGGGAGGGGCTGCAGCTTCAGGCGCAGGGGCATCTATTCAGATGCAAACAGCCCTGAATGCGGCATGTCTCTGCAATTTAGAGGGGCCTCACACATTCCCTTTCTGCCCAGGGCCCCAAACATCCTAGAACTGGCCCTGATTACACCGAGGCAGCACGTGGTTCTCTTCACAGAGCTTAATTACTGTCACTAAATTGTAAGCAAACCTCTGTTCTGCATACATGCAGTCTATAATGTAATAAAATAAAGAAATGGCACAATCGCACCCACACTGATTAACAAAGTATGGAGGACAATCAGTTAAATCCATTCTCTTGGAGTATCTCCTTTAAGTACTGTACATCACAGTGGGGGATGGCAAAACTAACATTTTGGAAAGAGAGCCTGTCTTCTCGTTGTCTTGTCCAGGAGGGGGTGAGGAGCCCTACCCCACCCTGGAAGAGACCAAGATGATACTAGAATACTGCATGCCCACCCTGGTGGATCCTGTTCCCCCCTCTTGTGATGGCTCCTGCCCCCCCACCGTGATGGCTCCTGTCCCCCCATGTGGTGGCTCCTCCCCCCCTCTCCCCCCTGTGATGGCTCCTGTCCCCCCTGTGGTGGATCCTGTCTCCGCCCTGGGTGGCTTCTGCCCCAGTCCTGGAATGGCTCCTGCAGCGAGGGTGAAGTTCTTGATGGGCCTCTTCTCAAAAAGGCTCAGCTCAAAATTAATATGAAAAGGCAGGCCAGTGAGTAAGTGAAGGAATGGGTGGATGGCTGGATGGATTAGTGTAAGGGTGAAGGGATGAATGAAAGATTGAATAGATGGAGAATGAGAGAAGATAGATGGATGGATTGATGAGTGAGTGGAAGGATGGATGAGAGAAAAGGTAAATAGCTGGATGTATGGGTGGAAGGGTAGCTGGATGGGTAAAAGGGTGGATGGATGAGTGAAAGGATGGATTAGTGAAAGGATGGATGAGTGAAAAGGTGGATGATGAGTAAGTGGATGGATGAGTGAAATGATGGATGGATTGATGAATTGATAAGTGCAAGGGTAAATGGATGGACAGATGAGTGAAAGGGAGGGTAGATAGACAAAAGGATGAATAGATGAGTGAAGGAGTGAAAGGATAGATGATGAGAGAAAGGATGGGTGAGTGATAGGGTCAATGGATGGATTCATGAGTGGATGAGTAGATGGGTGGGTGGATGGAAGGAAGGATGGCTAAGTGAAAGGGTTGATGGAGAGAGAAAGGGAGGATGGATGGATGACTGAAAGGGTGAATGGGTGGAAGGATGAGTGACTGGGTGGATGGATGAGTAAGTGAAAGGATGGCTGGATGGGTGAAAGGGTAAATGGCTGGATGGATGAGTGAATGGATGGGTAGAAGAGTGGATGGATGAGTGTACAGATGGATAGGGTGAAAGGGTGGATGGAGGGATGAGTGAAAGGATAGATGGAAGGATACATGATGGATAGGTTTGCAAATGGTTGAATATGTGGCCTTACTTATATACTATTGCACAACCTCCTCTGATGTCTGTAAAACTATTGTCCTGAGGTTTTGTCCTGAATTTTGACCTCCTGTCCTGAATTTGTGTCCTGAATTTTGACCCTTTGTCCTGAATTTTTACACTCACCGTACTGAATTTGCACCAATGCCAGTTGGTCACCCTAATATGAGCTGAGCACTTAGTGTTGAGTGTAAGGGGGCAGAGCAGTGATTGCTGTGGCGCGAGGACCCTCGTGCTCCGCTGGGGAAGGCAGTGTCTGTCCTCAACGCATGCGCAGTTGGTAATCCAAGGCCCTCCTTAACCCACGCTCCGCTGCGGGAGGCAGTGTCTGTACTCAGCGCATGCGCAGTTGTTAATCCGTGCTCGTAGTTCAGTCCTGGGGCTTTCTTGTGTGTGATGGAAGACAGTGTTTACGGTCCAGGTTGTGTCCTCTCTCGGTTTTGACGTTCCTGGTTGAGTCCCCTCTCGGTTAGACTCTGTACAGGCAGTGCTCTCCCTCCCTGCTAGGCTGCTCAATACTCATAGACACAATCTTACAGTTTCATGTGCTTTGCTACACCCAACACATGCGCAGTCATAAGCAGACGAAGTCATACGCATGCGTACTTGTGATATACCGCATGTCCTGCGCATGCGCAGCAATAGATCATCCAGGTGGCTCTTGTCCCGCGCGCGGTTTGTTGTCCCGGCGGCGCCTTCAGAGCCGAAGTCCCTCGGTGTGTCCCCTCAGGGCCAGGCCGCTCATCCCTCTCCCCTCAGGCCACTCCTCTCACAGAGCGAATGCACAAGAGAGTTAAGGTAATAAATGGCCTCGAGGCAGCGGTCGAAGTGCATTAAAGTATGGGAACTGCAGTGGGGGCGGGGCCTGTGAATGTGGGGGAGGGGCCTGTGGGTGAGGGCGGGGTCAGTGAATGCGGGCGGGGTCTGTGAATGGGGCGGGGCCAGTGAATGTGGGGGAGGGCGAGGTCTGTGAATGGTAGTGGGGCATTGAATGTGTGTCTGGCCAGGCTGGGCCCAGCCGTGCTATCGCTGGCTGCTTCAATCGGCGGCATTCTTACCACCCAAGACAGAACTTAGGTCAGGAACTGCAAGTGGGTGGGGCCTGTGGATGTGGGGGCGGAGTCTGTGGAGGGCGGGGTCAGTGACTGTGGGTGGGGGGGGGTCTGTGAATGTGAGGGTGGGGTCAAAAGTGTTGCTAAAACAATAAACCTCCACAGCCTGGAGGCATTGAATTATTATTTCCAAAGTGCGCATGAATGCACCCTCCTCTGCCTGGGGGGCGGGTCCGGCCAGGCTGGGCCCAGCTGCGCTCTCGCAGGCTGCAGCACCGCGGCGGCATTCTTACCACCCAAGACAGAACTTAGGTTGTCAGCGGGCGGCCGTATGGTTCTCATGCACGCCGCCTGTGCGACCAGAATTTGGAGCTCATTTCCTCCGTACCTTCGCACTGCCCCCTCTTTCCGCATCTTCCGAAAGGGACCTTAAAACTCTTCTCTTTCAAAGACACTGCTACCAATAATTCTCTGGCTCTGACTGTTTCATGTTCCTCACTGGAGAACTAGTTTGTTCTTACGCTTCAATTGTGGAATGTGTTTTTTTGGAACTCTAATCGCTCCAACTTTAGTTTGCATTGTGTCATTTTTAGCAGATTTATACATATGGTGTATATTGAACATGATAAGGGACTGCATGCCCTAGGGTATTTTCTAGACAATTGACCAGTGGAGTTGTTGCAGCGCGGAAAACCTAGGTCACGGGGAAAATAGCGAGACCCGTACCGATATCCTCCCTTCGTCACAGACCAGACATCACACTAACGCTTTCACACATGCAGTCATTGGTGGGGCCCATAACACCAACATTCACACGTCGCTTCACACTGGTCTGCACATACAGGAGAGATGAGCGGTTCAAGCGCTCGACATGTAGGAGAATACCTTATAACCTATAGGAAGAAAAGTCATATTACATATCTATACATGAATACCCTTCCATCTACAGATCTCAATCTTAAACATCAAGGCACTCCTCCCACTTGATCGATGGATCAAATTAGTTGGATTAGTTGATGGTGATTTAGAACCAGCTAAAACACATTTCAAGATTTCGATCTTACCTCCCACAATAAATCCCAAACGCATTTGCTTGATAATCAAAAATAGTTTATCTAATTTATCGTAAAAGGTTAATTGCATTTAGAAAGTTTATATTAATTTTCATGTAAATCACAGAACACCATATTTACCTAATCTGGCTATCGGGCGTCCTCTAAGTCATTGGCTTGTCATAATCAAATTGGCGGCCATTCGGTCAATAGCAGCAAAATTCTTCGTGCAGCACGCTACAGTCCCAAAGAATAGACAAGGACCAGAGACGTGCAAGCATCAATCAATGCCCATAGGAGTTAGGCAAAGTTCGCAGTCATCAGAAAATTGGGCAGTATCCGTAGCAGTCGCCGTAAGTCAAAGTGTAGCGTCACCGTCGTCGCCAAATAGAAGTCGATCGTCAGTCGATAGCTAGCCGGAAATCAGGAAAATCAACCCTCTCTATTCTACCATGTATTTTTATAATAAAATCAAAACATGAAGATACATTTCGTTAGTTTCGTACGGTCGTGATTGGTTGGTTGAGATCGTCCGATGGGTTCTAGCACAGTTCAAGAGGCGAGGTCATACTTTCAGTTCATTCTGGATTTTGTGGGTGTCCATTGTTTTGCGCCTTGGCTGTCTTCCCACCGTGGCCTTGCTTTGGAACACTATGGCATAGGTCATGACGAGGCCACAGGAACGATTGTCGCACAGGCGCACTTCACGCCAAACCTCGTGTCGCGTCAGCGGCCATTTTGGATTTTAGGCCCAAATGATAACTTAAGCGAAACAAACACAAAAGAGTAATTAATACATAGAAGTAATGAATCTAATGTTAACCCCATACTAATCCTTCTATGTGCTTGTATTCATCTAGCGTATAGCGACATTTAAAGCATTCATATTCACCTTTTAGGTCTTCCTTCTTGAGCAACATTACAAAAGCCACATATATCATGCAGTATTCTATTACCACATATACTATTGTTAATATGCGTACAGATTTTAGTTATAAAGGTTATTTAGCCATGCAAATCTCACGAAAAGTTTAAGTTTTAAATAGGAAAAAAATTATAATGTTGATTAGTATACATGCAACACTCGTTTAATAATATTATAGTTAATAGATTATATAATTAGTATATTCATGCAAAATAGGGGGGGTATACAACATTTTGTACTACCCGCTCCATCAATCCCCCCTTTGGTGATTTTATCACCACATCATCAAAATTTTGTATTAATTTGTCAGGAAAGCAAAATGAATTCTTAATTTTAATTTACATCTGTTTCCCCAATTTCTTCTCTTCTGGCTGTCTTATACATATTTTCTTTCATCTCCTCTACTTCTTTTTTTTTTTTTAACAATTTATTTATTAACTTTTTGTAGGGCAGATAGTACAGTACAGCAAGAATAAGGGGCACGACTGACACACGGTAAGATTACATATAGCCCACAGCATGGCACAAAGCCTAAAGCCTACAAACAGAACGCGGTGACACTTACATGAACATGACCACATTTGCGGGAAGTCCTTTGGGAGACAATGTAAATCGGGGCTGTTAATGCAGCAGCACCCTCACAATGTGTTTTCACAGATTGCAACAGTTGCTGTGGACGTCAGAAGGTCCTGCCCACCACAAGCCTGGTTATTGCAGAAGGAAACCCCGTAACAAAATTATGCTCACCCTTCAGTGAAAAAAAAAAAGCATGCATTGGAACATATCGAAGGCAGAAAAAACAATATACAATATCACATGAGAATAACCACACAGCCCGTCACAGTGCCGCAAGGCCTTCAAACCGGAATCTAGCGCAGTTACATGGTCAAGTAACCAATTAGGGAGGAGCAGCCAGGGGCCTATGTAAAGCAGGGAGAGGTGGTCCATCAACATATACCCAGTACGTGCGCACAGCTTATAGCAATGTTCCCCAATTGGAGTGGAGAGGGGGAGGAGGGGGATAGGCAAATACTGGACACAAAAGCGCCAACGGCAGCTGTAGCACGGTGCGTACTCCTCCCGGCAGTGACAGAATGTCCAGCGACGTACCATAAACTGGGAAGCCAGCAGTTAACCTACAGTGTAGGAGTGTCACTAATGGGGTGTTGTAGTAAGTATGCCTGCAGCGGGCCCCAGATGTCACATGGGCGGGAAGAGCGGGGAAGTAGTTCAGCATAGGTGTGAATTTGATCCTGCCAAAATATCATATCAGACAGCCAGTCCTTAAACTTGGGTGCTCTACCCCTACCCCACCTACAGGCTATTCGCCGCTTAGCAATAGCTAGTCTAATGGAGACAAATTTACGACTGGGAGCGGGAATTTGCGCAGTTTACCCCAGCAAGGCCACCAGAGGGGATCTGGGGATTGGTATAAGGACCATAGCATCCAAAGCCGCAAGAACATGGCCCCAATAGGCATGGACCTCTGAGTATTCCAAAGCCAGATGCAGGAAGTCCGCATTGTCCATCCCACACCTTTCGCACCGATTTGTGTCCCGCAACCCAAATTTGTGAAGCTTAACTGGAGTATGATAGCTACGGTGCAGGAACCTAAAATGTATCAGTCGAAGCCTGCTGTTAGAGGAGATATGCTCTGTCTGTTTGCAGCAAAACAGCCATTGATCGTCAGTAATATCTTGTTCCAATTCCTGCGCCCATTTAGCTCGCGCTGCGCTCGAAGGATACTCAAGATCTCTGTATAGTGCATGGTAAAGAGTGGACACGAGGTGTGACACAGAGGGTGCCCGTAGAACGTGATGTAAAGGGGCCAGTGTCGCTGGCTCAGAAGGATAGGATGGAGTGCAAGCCTGAACACCATGGCGGAGACGAGAATACAAAAATGTTTCCATGGCGGACGGCGGTGGATCAGAGCACAGTTGTGGGAGTGTGCGAAATTTACCGTTAATATACAGGTCCCCCCAACAATGGAGCTTCCTTGTGCGTGCTACCTTCCTAAAGATGCCCTCCTGTAGCAGGGATATATTTGGCTGATACGTGAGTGGAAGGAGGGGGGAGTATAAGCAGGGAGCGTGCATACGGTCACGGATGGACCAGGCCATAATCGTGCAGTCCACTGAGGAAGGGCTGCGTGCCCGAGGAGAGACATCGGCAAGTAGAACACCATTCAGCGGGGTGGGATCAGCCAGCCAATGTTCTGTGGCGACATGGGGGGAATATTGAGGTAGGTGGAACCAATAGTGAGCGTAATGGGCCTGAGCACTGATATAGTACAGTTCGAAGTTGGGTATGTCAAAACCTCCTTGGGAATAGGGCCTCATAAGTCTAGCCCATTGTACGCGTGGCTGCTTGCCACCCCAAACCAGACGTATCAGTTCCGACCGCAGTGAGGCAAATAAATGGCGACCAGGATCATAAGGAATATTGATGAAAAGGTATAAAAATTTAGGAAGAATCACCATTTTTATAAGGGACACCCGTCCGGCCATGGATAGCGGAAGGGCGATGCAGCGTGTGATGCAGTTCGTGATGTGTTCCATTGCACACCATAATTTGTTCTCATTAACTCATCACGATCTGCCAATATCCGGATACCTAAATATTTAACATCGGTATCACACCATTTAAGCGGATAATCCGTATCAAAGGGAGAAACGGAGCTAGTCAAGGGGAACAACAATGACTTGGTCCAATTGATATGAATACCAGAGTAACCACCAAATTTGATAAATTCCCGCAGGAGGGAGTTAAGATTATGTTGCGGGTCTTTAACATATAACGTGACATCATCCGCATACAGCGAAATGAGGATCGGTCGCAACAAGCACCGAAGGCCCATATGATTGTAGTGTTGTCGAATTTTCACTGCTAGGGGTTCCATGATCAAGGCGAATAGAAGGG
This sequence comes from Triturus cristatus, assembly GCF_964204655.1. NCBI lineage: Eukaryota > Metazoa > Chordata > Amphibia > Caudata > Salamandridae > Triturus > Triturus cristatus. The sequence continues at coordinate 945,914,018 of NC_140586.1, forward strand.
GAGACAGCGGACACACCTGCCGCGTACCAATGGATAAAGAAAAGGAGGAGGACGTATGGCCATTAACTAAGACCCTAGCAGTGGGGGCGGTGTATAGTAAACGAATCCATGCAACAAAACCTACAGGCAGGCCCATATTCTGTAAGATGGTGAAGAGGTAGTCTCATTTCACAGAGTCAAAGGCCTTGGAGGCATCTAGGAACACCGCTGCCAGGGGCAGTCTAGGGTCGACCGCCTGTAAAATGGAGAACAGCGTTCTGAGATTATGGGACGTGGCTCTTCCTGGGATAAAACCAGACTGGTCTGGTAGCACCAGCTTATCCATACGGAGACGGGGGTGGCCAGTAATATAGCCAAGATTTTGGTGTCTGTATTGATAAGAGATAGCGGCCTATACGATTCGCATTTATCTGCCGGCTTGCCAGGTTTGAGCAATGACGTGATCAACGCTTCTCTCATCGTTGCGGACAGAGTCTGTGCCTTCCGGGCCTCGAGGAAAACCTCCTTCAGTACAGGAAGTAATTGATCTATATACGCTTTGTAAAAATCGATGGGGAGGCCGTCTGAGCCCGGAGCCTTCCCCGACGCTGTCTGCATTATGGCCTCACCTATTTCATCGTCCTCAAAGGGTGCCGCTAGGAATTCAGGCTGAGAACCCCCAGCCAGCCAAGAGCTATTTCTTGTAAGTAGGGAGTAAAATCTGGGGGTGAGGAGCGCTGCGAGCTGTACAAGTCTTTATAATATTTAACAAAGATATTAAGTATACTGAGACTGTCCCTGTGTCTTTTTCCATCACCATCCACCACATCAAGCACATAGTTAGAGAACCTAGGCCGCCTGATGGTATTCGCCAAAGCCCGCCTGGGCCTCTCACCCTCCCCATACCTACGGGCAGTAAAGTATTTACCTCGAAACGTCACCTCCCGAGACGCAGTATAAATATAGTCAGTGAGTTTTTCGCGAAGGGTAGCCCGCTGAGTGGTAGAGTTAGCCTCCCACATATTAATCTCCAATCGTTTGATCTCCAGTTCCAGACCACGTAATCTATTTCTAATGTCGCAAAGTACTCCAAAACTTTTTTACTATACAAACGTTTTACTATACAAACGCCCCTGACCGTGACCTTGAAGGCCTCCCAGAATATACCCATATCATCGACAGTACCCTTGTTTCTATCCAGGAAATCAGCGATCTCCTCCCCCAGCTCAGCATGAAATACCGCATCGAGAAGTGCCTCGGGGATGAGTCTCCAGCAGCGGGGAGTGGCAATAGAGTTAGGGGGTAGCAGTTCGAGGTACACCGGTGCGTGGCCAGAGTGTGTGCGGGCCAGATGAGCGACACTGCGAATCCATGGCGTAACACCGCGGGAGCAGACCCAGTAGTCCAGCCGGGACCATGTAGAATGACCCGCCGTATCGAAGGTGCCCTCCCTAGCCGCGGGATGTAAATATCGCCACGCATCGACGAGCCCATGATCATTGAATAACCCTGATAGAGTCTCTCGAGTATTGGTATAGTGATGGGAAAGAGGATTAGAGCGATCCATGGAAGGGCATAGAGCAGTGTTGAAATCCCCACCGCATATGACATGCGTGGAGCCTATTTTTAGTATTTGACCCCAGAGGGCAGTGAAATAGCCTGGATCGTCCGTGTTAGGACCATAACTGCAAACAAGTGTGACAGACTGCGTAGCCAGCGTGCCCCAGAGTATACAACTTCCGTCGACGGAGTCACTATATGTTCCCCCCACAATGAATGGTGTGTTTTTTGTATGAGAATTAACGTGCCACGGGAGTATGTGGAGTAGGACGAATAGACGCAGGTAGAGGCCCATTTGGTACCAAAAAAGGGAGGGTGTCGAGGGTCCATGTGCGTTTCCTGGAGCAGGTCTATGTGAATGTGATGCCTATCTAGGTATGCAAATATCTGTCGGCGCTTACGAGGGTCACAGAGTCCCCTGACGTTCCACGTAAGCAGTTTGAGGCATAGAGAGTAATGTGGTGTCATCTATGCGGGCGTGTCAATGAAGTGCGATAAAGCCGTAAGGTTCGAAGAAACACGTGACCAATTACGCATACCAGATCCTGTGCAGCCGTACGTGTCCCCCAATCTTGAAAACAAGTAAGGCAAGTTCCAACCCATACCGTCCTGCCTACAACACAACATTGATGTAAACCGCCCCTACAGGGAAACATTGTCACCCTACCCACCCCCACCCACAACGGCACCCCAAACGTGCCGGCATAGCAGAGCCCGCCCAAGATAATAAACAATGGCCAGCAATCTCTTGCAACCAACTGCAGCCAACATAAAGATGGCTTTGTGTGACAAAAAACAACACAAAGAAATAGCCAACAACATAGGGGAATTCCCATAGGAGGGCGCCAGGGGGCAGTACTCCCTTCCCGTGCCTAACTTTAGCTATATCACAGTCTCTGGGTGTCACCCCATGGCAGGAAAGAGTGGCGCTTAACGGGAAGGGTGCTTGGCAAAGCGGCTATTTGTTCATTTACACAGCATGCGGCCATCAATGCAAACAGACCGGCTGGGCTTCAATCAAGAGAGTAGTGTCCTAGGGCGCTGAACCAGTCATATGTCTGTTCAGGGGCGTCAGGCCGCTGAGTGCCAAACAGATAAACAGATGAACGTTACCAGAACGGTATCGTAGTTATTAACAGTGGCCCATCGTACAGTGAACACGAATTGGAGAACGCTGAGCAGCACAAGTGAGGGGCAACCCAGCACAAGTTTAACCAAGCGGAGGAGACGAAGATTTGGATGAACTGCCTCGCCGGGGAGAGCGTCTCGAGATAGTTTTCAGGAAGTCCTCGGCCTGCTGTGGGTTGGTGCAAAAGACCTGCTTCCCATTATATGTGATCCTAAGCTGTGCAGGGTATAAGAGAGCATATTCAATCTGAGCATTCCGAAGTTTTTGCTTAACGGCGAGGATCTTCCGGCGCGCCTCCTGCACTGTCAAGGTAAAGTCTGGGTAGATTGTGAAAGCATTACCTTCTAACTGCAGCGGCTTCAGTTCACGTGCCTTCTGCAATGCCACAGTTAAGAAGGCGTGCGATGATGGGGCGAGGAGCATCCCCAGGAGCGGGACACGGGCCCAGGAGCGATGCGCACGTTCAACCACCAAGTGCTGCGAGAAGGAGGCTTCGCCAAAGGAGCTCTTCAGAAGACGTTCTATGTATACCTCCATGCGCCCAGTATTGGTGCTCTCGGGAATGCCAAGAATGCGGACGTTGTTGTGGCGGCTCCTAGCTTCGATGTCCTCATTCTTAGCCGCAATAACCTTGAGAAGTTTATCCATCTGAGCGACCTGAGATTGCATTCGAGTAGTGACATCTTCATTCTCCGATATGCGTCTTTCCGCCTCTTTTAACTGCCCATCATGCTTATCGACCTTGTGCACCAAGAAGTCAAGCCTAGTGTTCATGGTATCCATTTTACCCGATAATTCTGACAGGCTATGTTGAACAGCTAGGAGCAGTGTTTTAACATCATCCTCCGAAGATGGTGGAGCAGGCTTCGCGTGATCCATAGCGTCAGATTCTGCCCCAGCGGAAGTGGATCTCGTCGCCGCTTTTTTTGCCTCGAAGTTCAAGCGAGGCTGGCGTCCATCGGGTTTCCCCATCCCAGCCAGCAGCTACGTCCGCCACCCCACAGCGCACAGGGAGCCACCAGGATGCACCGGGTGATGAGGCGACCAATCCGCAAAGAGGGCCAGCCGCAGTACGTGGAAGCGAGTCTGAACTGGCTTCATCTCCTCTAATTCTACTTCTTCAAACTCTCTCTCTCGTCTCTTATTGTCTTCTTTTCAAATTTTCTCTTTTTAACTTTTTCTGGATTTTCTTTCTTTTATGACGTAAACATCCTAATCTTAAAACTAATACTATAAAAATCACACATGTTAATGGAAATAAAATTCTACCTATAAAGGTACTACCTAAGTTTACTAAGAAATCTTTAATAGAAGATATTTTCTTTCCAATCTTTTCCCAAACACTTTCAACCTCCAGTGGTGCAATTTCCTCATGCAAATCAGTTATATTCTTAATGTAGACTTTCAGATCTTTACTTTCGTCAGGAATGTAAGTACAACAATGTTGAACTTTCAGCTTTCCACAGACTCCACCCTCTTTTACCAATAATGTATCAAGGGCAAGTCAATTTTGCATTACCATAGCACGCATGGCAACCATTTCAGAATTTACCAATTAAAATCCTCCAGCGGTGCTTGTTGACAAGCGATCCTCTACTGTTGATAGTTTTCTAATTTTGTGTGCATTCAGAGACATTCTCACTGCTGGTATCAATGCTCCAAAGATGTCACCTACAATTTCTGACCAAGATTCTCTCTTCGTGCTAAATAACTACCTAACTTATGTATACCATCTTCTCCTCTTCCCATGTGGAATATCTTTTGGAAAACCAGACCTACATAACATGTGCCATACCAATGGTCTGGCAAACGATAATATGCCTTGTTCCCGCAGATAAAAATATAACCCAGGAAAAACTGGATCATTTCCTCCTTTAAATCCCCATCCAAGCATGATTCGGTATGTATCATGGCACTCACTGTTACCTACAAAGTAATTATCATATGCAGTTTGATTCCTTCTAATACACAATTTTCCTTTCTGGGGCCAATCTAAAGCCATAGTCGGACTAGCTTCTCCCTTCAAGTGTTTTTCCATTTCAACATCCCAGACTGTCTTTTCCACTTTTCCCTCAGATGCTTTCTTTTGCATTTTCAATCTCCTTTCTTCAACCATATCCAAGAACGTCTTTGCCTCTTTCTTTAAACTGCAAGTCAAATTATTTCTAAATATATATTCTAATGTTAGTTCTTCAGTCTCTAAGAAGAATTCACCTAATACCTTTGCAGGTTTTACCTTATTTAGCTTGTTAATTGAAGGTACTTGTGAAAATATGTTATCTACATCTGAAAAATAATATTCTAATTTCCCTGTTTTGTAAAACAGACTAGCTATTACACTACATGTTATTCCATAAGTTACTGGAAGGTGATGGTAAGTCACTCCCTCCGATGCAGATGCACGTAACTGCATACAAACATAGCAGTCCCTTACGTCCATTGTCTTTACATATTCATACAGTAGTTTCGAAAATACATTGTTAGAAAAATCAGTTATAGACATGTCTTTATGCAAATAATTTCTATCTATTTTAGTCGGAAATACCCTTTGAATCTTTTCTATGTTAGTTTTGTTTTCACTATGTCCTTCTGTTGTGTTTATGGTAACCTTAAATGAGATCATCAGAGCTAGTACACTCCACAGAAGCATTAGTAATCCTGTACAGCAACAACACATCTTACACCATCGCTTCAAGAATACACATCTATCTTTTCTACTATCTGTGTTTGCCATTTTTGTAAGAATGATCAGTGTCTTTTGACTTAGCCTCCTCTACTTCACAACTAGTTTGTCTAACCCAAGGCTCTAAGCACCTACTTGGTTCTACCAGTTTTGTCTTTTCCCGTATTTTATTGTCTCTCCATTAGCAGCATTCTTGTCTTATTCAGTTTGGCATTTGATCGTCCTTCACTTTTCCTTCGTACTCTTGATACAGAACTTCCTGAACATCCGTTTCTTCCCCCATATCGGACAAGATAACTCTCAAGTTTTCCGATTCTTTGTCTTCCTCAACCACTTCCGGTACAGTCACCTCTGGGTTTTCTTGGCTATCCGCCTCTTCTTTTATTTCAGGCAGGACCACATACGACCATTCCAGCGACTTATACTTCTGGTTAGGTTTTCGCGTTCTTTTGCTTTCCTCTACTACAATTATTTCTTCGTCTTTTGATTTTTCTTGACTAGATACTTCATTCACCTGTTCAGCTCTTGGTGAATTTACTCGTGTCAGTCGATATCTCAGTCTCTTTATCTTCCTTTATCATTCTTTTCAGTTCTCCATGCTCTTTTTCTCAAGACTCGACCTTCTGGTACTTCATCTTCACTTTCCTCCAATTCTGTTTCAGCTTGCTTTTTACTTTCAACAGCTTTTCTTTCCACCACTTCTTTTGTTTTCCCTACTTCTGTCCCTCCTCGTGTTTCTTGCACACCATCTTCCTGCTGACTAATTGTCCCTTCCTCTAACTGGATGTTGGAGTTCCCTACACCTCCTCGGGGTCTTCCGCAAGAATCTTTCCCTCTCTCTCTGTATCTGGTACCTGTCCATCTACTTTTTTTATTTCAGGTGGAATCTCTCTCAGTTTTTCATCTGGAACTTCCTTATCAACAATCGCTTTAACTGTCTCTTCACTGTCTTTTTCTTTTCTTGAATGTAAAGTTACTTGTTCAGTCTCTGAGTCTGAGCTGGTATCAGAAATCTGTAACCTTCTTCTTAAAGAAATACTTCTTGGGGCAATGGTCAGATTTGGCTCTGTCTCCCCCCTTTCAGGATTTTCTCTTGTTCTCGTTTCTTCATCATTCGATTCAGAACTTGTTTCTGATTCATCTAAATATTCTCTTTCTTTGTTATCCACTGGATTTGGAATCCTCAATGTGTGACTAGCATGAATCCAGTCCAGCACACTTTACAGCTGTTGTTGTGGTCAAAATCACCTGTCGTGGTTTTCCCCACCGTGGGACCAAACAGTTCCTCCTTCTGTGTACTTTGATTCTTACCCAGTCCCCTGGGCTCAGATCATGAGCTTGCTTCTTTTCAAGGGTGGGGGCATCCGCTCCAACCTGATGAAACACAGAATGAACTGCGTCAGCCAGGCCCTTATAGTAATCCAACACCAAGTCATCAGTTATAGGCAACAGCTTGTTGACTGGTATGAATACATGACGCTTTGCTCTTCCCATGATAATTTCATGGGGACTCAACCCTGTGGTTCTGTCTGGAATTGATCTAATAGTCATGAGTACTAGAGGCAAGACATGAGGATATTTCAAACCTGTGGCTAAACACATTTTCCCTATTCTATTTTTGATAGTACCATTCACTTGTTTCACCACACCAGAATCCTAAGGCAAGCCCGTCTGTGCCCGTCACCGCCTGGACCGCACCCAGCGCCAGAACCCCTGGACCCCGCACTCCGCCACTCCAGACTGCACTACGACGCAAGCACCCTCCACGCACTCAACACCAGACGAGACCACCCCTGCTACCGGGCCACGCCGAAACGCACCCAGGGGCCTTTCACCTGCTGGAACTGCAGATCCACCAGCATCCAACCCTCCACACCACCAGCCAGAGAACCCAACCACCTCTGCTGCATCCTCCTCAACACCCGCTCCGCTCGCAAGCACGGCATCGAACTCTGGGACCTCTGTGGTAAATATTTCTCCTTTACCGGGACTGAATTTGATACAGGAACATAGTAAAATAGCTCAATAAAATGAGAGGCAGAATCCGTGGTATTAGAGGTTCGGAATGGGCTTTATTCCATTAATTCGATTATAATCGGTTGCTCCCAATGTTCCGTCACCACGAAGGTTCAGGAAGTGAAGCACACACTTTATTGACAAGAAAAGACTTTTATAGTACATACATGACAATGAAGTAAATGCAGTAGGCGTAACAATTGATAAGGAAAATGACGAGTTGTTCTGCGTAACCAGAAATGGGTGTAATAAGGCGAAAAAAAAGGAACATAATTGGTTGTGATGTCATGTATAGGTGGATCTATAAGATAATACTTGGCATGGATGCGCGCGCAGCGGTCTGACGTGTAATTGACGTGTAACTAGGGGGTGAAGGGGACTTGACATTTAGCTCTACATGTGGAGACAAGAAGTCTGGGGGGTCAAGTCAACCTAATCCCAAATCATATCTAACATCCTATGTTTAAAGAACTATGTTATCCATAAAAGAAGGACTCTCGGACAGAATCTATTCTATACTGACTGTGCGTGCATGTACAAGCGTCTAAGTGTCTACACTAAATGCGAGGGGGTAGGAATATTCCATGGTAACAAGGCTATGAATTACTTGCATGAGGACAGAGAAGCCGGCCTTTTGCTCGGTAACTGGAAGAATGTTTACTTAAGCTACTAGGCAGGAATGCATCGGCTGAGGGGGAAGCAGATAATTCGAAGGTGAAATACAGTTCTTGGCAGAGAATAGGCTGATGTCAGGCTTCGTGAGCCGCGCAGAGAATGAGACAAAGTTCATGGTCACAGATGCAGGCTCAGACTGGAGCTTTCAGAGGCAGAAGGCAAGAAGAGTTTGATGACAGAATCAGGGCCTACTTGCCTGGACTGTAAAATGGCATAAGTGAACCATATAAAGCCGGTGGCTTTTCATACTTAGGAATGGAATATCCGGCCTATTCATGGCGGATCTGACAGAGGACATGTTGACGGTGGACGCACATGTGTTTGCGTCTTTATAACTGGAACTGGAGGGAACACACAGGTACTTGTGACATGCACATAGAACTGTTGGGGTCCAAGATAGGGGACATAACTGACCAGAAAAATCCATATTTCCACATTCCCTCCTTGTCCCCTACTTGCCCGTTAAGAGATATCAATCTTCATTAATCCATTGATCTGTTCATATAGCATCATTTGTTCTTCTTTCTTCTTCCGTGACGAATGAAATCTTGGTGGTGGAATACACGATGTGGCACACAGACCACAGATCGCTGGTCCACATTGTAGACATAGACAGCAACTGAATAATAGGAGAAGGCCAATACCTAGGAAGGATAGAACTCTCCATCCCCAGGCTGATATCACATTCCAAAACCAACTGGACCAAGTCCAAGTGCCTGGGTTCTGGTGCATCTGGCTTACAATCTTGTGAAGGCGAGTTATAGCTTTATATACAGATGGCGAATTTTCTGGTATGAATACGCAGCAGCTTGATCCGATGACCCTACAAGCTCCGCCTCTATCAGCCAGGATGACGTCAAGGACAAGACGATTTTGAAGCACAACAATCCGCATAGCAGACTGCTCTTCTGTTAAATTGCCTAAGGCGGAAATAGTTTCATTCACTACTGCTTCAAGGGTTCTAGTTAATCTACGTATCAGCTTACTATTGGTAACTGTACCTATATAGGGAAAGATGCCTTTATTGAAATCTACATACTTGTCCCATGCCGTCTCAGTATAATCGACAATTGGGAGATCTCTCCGCTCTCTATTGTGTACTAAATGAATATTTCTATAATAATCAGGAGGAGCTAGGAAAACAGGTGGCAAAAGGAATGCTATGTAGCAGGTACCATCCCAATCTAGAGGTAGACGCATATATGCAGTCTGACCACATATAAAGTAGGAGTGGCGATAAGCTCTGAATGAAGATTTGCCTTGATCACTGAATTCTACTGTAGTAGTGCATTGACTATGGCCCATATGTATGGAACCAACCTTTCTTACACACAATTCACCTTTTGCTGGGAATACTGACATGGTGGGTAAGACTAGCTCAACTTCGGATACGACATTTAGAATCATGAGATTAGGTGTAAAATTACCTAATCCATACACTTCATTTTCTAGATCAGTTCCTGTTCTTTTGGGGCGACCCTCCTTGTCAGGGTAGCAGACTTTGAGTAAAACTAGGTTCAGGTTTCCCCATATCCAATGATCTTGGTAAACTGCTGTGTCTGAGTCTATGGAATTGATTAAACTGAACCATGCTCCACAGGAGCCATTGTGTGTAAATGGGTGTGGAAAGAATGGCAGGACTCCTTCATAATTCTGATAGGGAGGGAGTCGGCCACACACCCAACAATTAGTAGCATTACTAGTCTGATGGGAATGATGTAACATACTAATGAAAGTGTTATTGCGCAGCGCAAGTCTATAGGACAATTCATGCGGGGGTAAGTCACTAAAAGAATGTTCTGCAATAACATTGTGAACATTTCTGGCAATAGGGTAATATATGTGCAACAACATACTGGTAATAATTATTAAAAGACTTAAGGAAAACAAAATTAATAATGTCCCTATACAATGGCTACGCAGTGATTTACAATACGCCTGTCGTTTCATCATTTTTCGCGACTGTTCATGATTCAGGTCTAGAGGATACATGTCAGAGACAGATTCAACCGCTTCACCTAGGAGAGGACTTAAACAATCAAACCGTCTGACGTCCTAGGCCTTAACTTAACTTTGTAAAGTTCGCTTTCAGTTTTTTCCACCAAAGGAAGTTTTGAATCAGTCTGTGAGGGAGTGCAGGGCACAATGTCTATATCCGAGGATTGTCCATGAAATTTTTTGATATGGCTTGAATGAATCCAGCCCTTGCGGCCCTCGATCTTCACGGCTGTTCTTGTGGTCAGCAGAACCAACTTGGGTGTCTTCCACCTGGGCTCCAGCTGAGTCTTTCGGTCGAAATTCCTCACAAAGACGAGATCCCCCGGAACTACGTCATGGGGTTTCACCTCAGTGTTGTCAGGAAAGGCTGCAGCTACCTGTGAACGACAAGATTGTAGTGCAGACATCAAGGAAGCCAAGTAATCTGTCAGCATATTACAGTCAATATCAGTTATTTTGCGTGGTATAGGCGTCCCCCACATATTTGGTGGTCTACCGAAGATCACCTCATACGGGGATAGCCCTGTTCGTGAATGTGCTACCATTCTCATGTAAAAGAGTGCAACGGGTAACGCTACTACCCAGTCGATACCTTTTTCTCTGCATATTTTGGACATTCTGATTTTCAGTATCTGGTTATGTCTTTCTACGAGACCTGCTGCTTCGGGGTGTCGGACACAGTGGAATTTCCACTGATAACCTAACAGAAGTGAAACGTGTTTCATTAATTCGGATGAGAACGGCTGGCCGTTATCTGAGTGAACAACACGTGGTAAACCGTATCGTGGGAAGAATTCTCGAACCAACTGTTTGGCAGTAGTCGGGGCAGTGTAATCTGAAACCGGGTACGCCTCTGTCCAACGGGACAGAGCGCAGACAACTACGAGAACATATTTGAATCCTCAACATCGTTCCATCTGGATATAATCCATCTGTAGGACTTCAAAAGGGTGATCAGGAGGATGAAATCCACCCTGTTCTACGGGAACACTTTTTCCTGGGTTGAACTGGCAACAGATCATACAGGTACGGACCTTTTGTTTGGCTGCTGCTCGTAAATGTTTATTAAACCAAATGTGTTGAATGCTGTCTAGCATAGCTTTTTCTCCTAGATGTGCCGGACTATGTATAGTGTTAATTATAACTTGGACCATTGAATCAGGAAGGAACCATACAGACTTTTCCTTCATCATCCATCCTTGGTCCGTTTGGATCCCTCCTAATTCAGTCCATTTCTTTATTTCGTCTGGTGTAGCATGTGTCTGTATGTCAATTACGTCAAGAGTAGGATCTTTAACTGTCATACAATGTGTCGGCATCGGGACTATTGTCTTTGTCATGTCGGGAGTTTGAGTTTGAGCAGTCTGTTTAGCCGTTCTGTCGGCTAGATCATTGCCTTGGGAAATGATATCAGTAACTTTCGTATGAGCTTTACATTTCATAATTGATATTGCAGTAGGTAGATGTATTGCATCTAATAAGGCATGAATGAGGGGTCCGTGCTGAATGTGGGCACCGTGGGAAGTTAAATAACCTCTCTCTCGCCACAGCACGCCGAAGTCATGTACAACTCCGAATGCATAACGTGAATCAGTGTATATGTTGACTTTTTTATTCGTGGCTTGAATACAGGCTTGTGTCAGAGCGATGAGCTCTGCGGCTTGAGCTGACAAAGTATTTATACGATTAGTTTCAATGACTTCAGTATCTGTTGTGACTGCATAAGCGGCCACTAATTCTCCTGTACTTGTTCTCATACATGAACCATCTACATAAAATGTCAAGTCTGGATCTGACCATGGAACATCGGTCAAGTCTTGTCTGGGTTTTGTCGTTACAGTAATAACTTCAATACAGTCATGGGCTAGTGGGTCTGTTCCGGTTACTGGCAAAAGTGTGGCAGGATTCAATGTGTTACAGCGTCTTATTTCTATATGTGGCTGAAACAATGTAAGTTCATACCCTGTAAGTCGTGCTATGGTCAAGTGTTGTGTTTGTGTTCTATTTATAAGAACCTCTACTGCGTGTGGTACTTGAACTGTCAATGGATGTCCTAACACTATGGCATCGCTTTGTCTGATTGCTAAAGCTGTCGCTGCCACTGATTTCAGGCATGCAGGCAAAGCCTGAGCTACGGGATCTAATGTACTAGAAAAATAAGCACATGGTTTGTGTGCTCCTGCTTGATCCTGTGTGAGTACTGACAAAGCAGTACCTTCGCGTTCTGTAACAAAGAGTGTAAACTGTTTTCTGTAACATGGTGTTGCTAAAACAGGTGCTTGACATAAAGTTTTCTTTAGGCTTTCAAAAGCTTGTGTATGTTCTTGAGTCCAAGGGAGAACAGTCGATGTGGCTGCCTCCTGGGTTGTCAACTGAATGAGTGGTTTTGCTAGAAATGCATATTGCGGGATCCACTGTCTACAGTATGAAGTGAGGCCTATGAAAGCCCGCACCTCCTTTTGTGTCTTGGGTATTGGCATGTTAGCTATTAACTGAATGCGGTCTGGTGTAAGCTGCCTTCCCTCCTTGGACAGCGAGTGTCCAAGATAAATAACTCGCTGGACACAGAATTGCAGCTTAGAAGGGGACACCTTGTGCCCTTTTTCGGCTAGAAATTGTAAAACTGTCAGTGATGCTTTTTCACATTCAGGTTCGCTTCGGGCGGTGATCAGCAGATCATCGACGTATTGAAGCAGAGCAGTGTTAACTGGCATGTGGATACTGTCAAGTTCTCGTTTCAGTGCTTGGCTATAGATGCTGGGGCTTTCTGTAAATCCTTGAGGTGCGCGTGAGAATTTAAAGCTACGTCCATTTAAACTAAATCCGAACAAATATTGGCTTTCCGGATCTATTGGGACGCTGAAAAAGGCATTCTTGAGATCGATTACAGTGAAGAATGTCGCTTCGGAATCAATAGCTGTCAGTAATGACGAGATATCTGGGACCACAGGGAATTGTGGCACAATGCATTTGTTTAACTCGCGCAGATCAATAACCAATCGATATACTGGCGGGGCCTTCGGATCTGTTCGTTTAAGAATCAGTATTATCGGTGAATTACATATATTGGAGTCTGTTTCCACAACTACTCCTTGGGCAATGAGCTCGTCAATGATTTGTAGTAAAGCCACTACAGCATCTGGTGGTAACTTGTATTGTCGCATTCGTGGTAGCACCACTCCTGCCTTTAATGTGACTCGATATGGTGTAATATTCATGCATCCAACATCAGTAGGGCCTTGTGCCCATAGACGTGTAGGTAAAATCTGTAATCGGGGATCCATGTCTCTAGACACATAGTGACCTTTAAAATCACGTAAAAACAATCTTACTCCTTCCGGAGAACAACATATTATAGCTCCTAGAGCTTTTAACGTTTTTATTCCTAATAGATTTTCTGGACATGATTTAGTAAGCAATAAATCTGTAGTTCGGGTCAAAGGTCCTATCGTAAGTGGCAGAGGTTGTGACACTTCATTAACAATAGGTTTTCCTGAAAAACCAAGGGAAATATTCTGTGAGCCTGAGAGGGGTGCCCCTGGAACTTCACTACGTTTTATGGTCGTTCGACTTGCCCCTGTATCGAGTAGAAATTTTCTATCTTGGCCTAATAATTCACTATGTACATAAGGTCCTTCTTGGTCTACTGGGATTTCAATAAGGGGTAAGTCAACTTCCCTCTCTAGGCTTGTTCATGCGTAACGCTGATACTCGGGATATTCATACTGTGCGGTCTGATACATTTGTCGTGTTGTTGTTTGTGTGGCAGCAACAGGCAATGGGGGTGCAGCTGGCACAAACTGTATTGGCTGTTGTGCGGCTGGCATGGCCTGGGCATGCTGCATAGCTCCTTGTTCATTCTGATCTTGTCTGAGTGGCCGTGATCTTTCTTGTGTTTTACCTATGGCGATATTATGTTTTAAAACTGGACAATCGTGTACGTAATGGCCTGGCTTTTTACAATAATTGCATGTCCCTTTTACAGGTCCTGCTGAATCGGAATGTGTCATACCCCTTTTATGCCCTTCAGCTGGAACTGTCTGGGAAACTAACATTTTCATTTTCGTGTCTTTCATGCGTCTGTGTTCATGTTCTTGTTCCTCTCTAATTCTATTGTGATGGTACTGTAACATTTGTAACATTTGTGATGGAGTGTTACCTTGCCAGGTACTCTCGAATTTTAATACTCTATTCTTTACTGGGGGCAGAGCATTTTCTACTAATTTTGTTACAAACAGATGTGGGTATGATTCGCTACTTGCTTTTATGCCACTATTTATACCAAAACATTTTTCAAATCGGGCATAGTAATCACTAGTGTCTTCATCTTGCTTCTGCTTACAGGCTGAAATTGTACCCCAATCTTCCTTTTTCGTAGTTAATAAACGCGGCAGTACCTGTACTAGTAATCCTGGTAATGCCTTAGTTTTGTCCCCAAGCCCTGCTCCTGCAGTTCGGGCCTTTTCTTCAGCTTCTAACACTGACCATTCTATCTTTTGGTCTCCTACCTCCCACTCTTTTTCCTTGAGTTTTTCATAAATGCCAGCAGGCATCAATACCTTTAATATTGTCATAATGTCGGGGTAGGTATACTCTCCCATGAGTAACATGTCTTTAATTTCTCGGTGAAAACCCGCTGGGTCTTTGTCATGACTGGGTACCACTTTCTTCATTTGTAACAATTCTATTTTCGATATGGGCGTATATACAAATACGCGTTTAAACTGATTGTCCTCACCCTTTATTGGGTGCACTTCTCGTAAGGGATTCTGTCTATCTATGTGATACGTAGTTCTTTCCTTGACGGACAATGGAACATGTTCTGAACATACAAAAAGAATATACTGCTTTCTTGATTCTAGAATTTCTTTAATTAATTCAGTACCTGGACCTCTCCATTTATTCATAAGTAATTCAGTCAGTATGTCAGGCAAGGGACCAGGGTCCGAATGCTGACTCCGATATAGTATAATGAGTTGTTGAATCATATAAATCCCAGCTAACCTTTGTTCATCTGGGGTAAGATTCAAAAATGTGCGTACTACTGTATCATCACTATATTTTCCGGGACTGTCCACCCAATGGACAGCTGCCCTGGCTAAATCTTGTTCATCCATAGAATCGAGGAAATGATAACCCCTTCGTTCTCGGAGTAGTTTGTCGGCGGTTTGGAACGAATGCTCGTTAGACCTTATATTAATTATAGGTATTTGAAAATTCCTGTTATTATCTGGACATATCGGATGTATTGAGTCAGTATGATATCTAGTCTGATTCCTATTACAAGATCTTCCTCTACCTACATAGGCTATGGTGTCCGACTGTCCTGTGGGCAGTCCTGACCCTTCTTCCTCGTTTTGTTCGAACTCGTCTACCTCTAATCGCTCTTCGTGTAGGCGTTCTATTTCTTTACGGATCTTTCGGCACATGGCTATTATACAATTTTGTTTATCATGTCTCCCTTCTGATATATTCTGGCTCCATCTTGTAAGAATTTTCATTGCTTCCGGGTCTACCCCCGGTCGGTCTTGATTTCTGATCACACAGTTTATGAGGAAACGTAACAGTTCCCCCTGTATCTCTACTTTCTGGTATTCCATAGCTCTGTAAATACATTCTGGATCTCGCCCTGTTTGGACAAAATGATATATATTATCTAGATGCGCAGTCATTCCTGGTAACTTCGCTAAATACACTGCGGCTCGTCTGATACGCAATGATGCTAGGGTCATTTCGTCCTCCTTTCCAGGCACCGGGTCATATCTACAATCTATAAGAAGTTCCTTAAGCGCACGGGCACTAAGGAGTTTGGGTGTACGTGAATGCGCTGACTCTTGAAAAGTAAGTTTATTTATTCTGGGTGGCGTAGAAAAGATATTGGTAGCTCCTCCCGCGGCCCCATCTGGGGCGTCGGGTGTAAAAGGATTCGTCGAACGTGACACAGCAACTACAGGTGTGGACACAGCCATAGAAGTAGCTGTAGGAGTGGATACAGAAACAGATGTGCTTGCCGGAACTTGTGACTCGATTTGTTGCTGTAGGGATACGGGCACTGGATCTTGGCGTTGAACCTCCCTGGTATGCGGTCTATGTGGGGCGGAATTAGCATACTCGGGAGCTGCGTCATCTAAATATGAGGAAAGAAAAACATCTTCTGCGGTTCTAGGATGCCCCTTAGGATGTACCTTTATTGGGAACAATGGGGTTGGCAAGTCTTTTGGTGTTTCTGGAGTAGCCTTAGGTAATCCTTCGGCCAGAAGGGGATACATACCATTCATAAGGGCATTTCTTTGTCTGTCTACTTGTTCTGATTTCACTCGGATACCTTCCTCAATTAATAGATTCTCTCGAACTTTATTGGAATTCTCTTTACTCTTCTCTTCCTGTCTACGTGCTTTTTCTGTTCGTCTATGTGATTCTTTACGCCATAATTCAACGGCGTCTTTCTGTGACTGTCTGACTTTCCTTTTCCATAACTCTTCCTCGACTTTCATGATGCACTCTGCATCCCAGGTCCCCGCTGTGGGCCACCTCTGACTTTCTGGTAATCCCTTGGTATAGTCTACCCATAAATCAAGAAATAATATAGCGTCTAAGCCATGTTTGTGATACATAAAGTGCCCTGGAGTGTCCCTAGGAGGAATAGGGACGGCTTCTTCGAGAACCCCTTTTCTGGTAGTGATCTGTCTTAATTTCGAAAAGAGCGGCATATTGAGAACTGACCTTATACTTGATTTTGACCTGATACTTGAATTTGAACAGACTTAATACAATAAACACGATAATGAACAGTCATTCATACCACGATATACAGAACATACTTAAACACTTTAAACATTAAACATTAAACCTTTAACTGAAACAACAATGATGATCGTCTGCATAACTAATCACCAAGCTTAATTCTCGACAATAACTAGACAATAACTAGACACTTCGGAACACTTCGGAATACTTGATATACTGCTAAACAGTACAGATACACTGCTAAAACAGTGCAGACCGGATTTGTGTACCCAAACCCGTCTTGACCGGCACAACCTATGTGCACGTCAGAAATGCCTCCCCAGCAATGGTACTCACCGGGTAGCTTCGGAAACGGAAGGCCTCAGTAACTTGAACTTGAACCGGACTGGACTCGACTCGACTCGACTCGTCGGACACTGGGCTTGACTTCGGACTGATGGGTCTCTGTATACCTCGGATCTTGCTCTCTCAGCTAGGCTCTGGTCGGGATACTTCGCACTTCTCACCGCCTCGTCTGGGTGTTGATCGCAGTCTCAGTCGCCCCCGCTTGACCGGAGGGAGATACAGGAAATCCTGCTGGTACGCGTTATTGTCCGTCCAGCTGTGGCAGGAGACCGGGCCTGCAACGCACCGCCGGCGCGTGAGATGAGAAAGTGTCCCTGTTCGGGCGCCATCATGTGGTAAATATTTCTCCTTTACCGGGACTGAATTTGATACAGGAACATAGTAAAATAGCTCAATAAAATGAGAGGCAGAATCCGTGGTATTAGAGGTTCGGAATGGGCTTTATTCCATTAATTCGATTATAATCGGTTGCTCCCAATGTTCCGTCACCACGAAGGTTCAGGAAGTGAAGCACACACTTTATTGACAAGAAAAGACTTTTATAGTACATACATGACAATGAAGTAAATGCAGTAGGCGTAACAATTGATAAGGAAAATGACGAGTTGTTCTGCGTAACCAGAAATGGGTGTAATAAGGCGAAAAAAAAGGAACATAATTGGTTGTGATGTCATGTATAGGTGGATCTATAAGATAATACTTGGCATGGATGCGCGCGCAGCGGTCTGACGTGTAATTGACGTGTAACTAGGGGGTGAAGGGGACTTGACATTTAGCTCTACATGTGGAGACAAGAAGTCTGGGGGGTCAAGTCAACCTAATCCCAAATCATATCTAACATCCTATGTTTAAAGAACTATGTTATCCATAAAAGAAGGACTCTCGGACAGAATCTATTCTATACTGACTGTGCGTGCATGTACAAGCGTCTAAGTGTCTACACTAAATGCGAGGGGGTAGGAATATTCCATGGTAACAAGGCTATGAATTACTTGCATGAGGACAGAGAAGCCGGCCTTTTGCTCGGTAACTGGAAGAATGTTTACTTAAGCTACTAGGCAGGAATGCATCGGCTGAGGGGGAAGCAGATAATTCGAAGGTGAAATACAGTTCTTGGCAGAGAATAGGCTGATGTCAGGCTTCGTGAGCCGCGCAGAGAATGAGACAAAGTTCATGGTCACAGATGCAGGCTCAGACTGGAGCTTTCAGAGGCAGAAGGCAAGAAGAGTTTGATGACAGAATCAGGGCCTACTTGCCTGGACTGTAAAATGGCATAAGTGAACCATATAAAGCCGGTGGCTTTTCATACTTAGGAATGGAATATCCGGCCTATTCATGGCGGATCTGACAGAGGACATGTTGACGGTGGACGCACATGTGTTTGCGTCTTTATAACTGGAACTGGAGGGAACACACAGGTACTTGTGACATGCACATAGAACTGTTGGGGTCCAAGATAGGGGACATAACTGACCAGAAAAATCCATATTTCCACACCTCCTAGACTCCACCGCCCCCGACGTCGTCTTCCTGACGGAGACCTGGCTGAACGCCACCTCAGCACCAGACATCGCCATAGCCATCCCACCGGGCTACAAGATCTCCCGCAGAGACCGCACCAACGGAGTGGGAGGAGGAATCGCCATCATCCACAAAGACTCCATCAAAATCTCAACGAACACCGATGACACCCTCACCACCGCCGAGCACATGCACTTCCAGATCCACACCGACCCCAACACCACCCTCAGAGGAACTCTCATCTACAGACCTACCGGACCCCGCCCACAGTTCAGTGACACCATCGCTGACCTCATCAGCACCCACGCCCTTGCTTCCACGGACTACATCCTCCTCAGGGGCCTGAACTTCCACCTCGAGAACTACGACGACGCCAACTCCACCGCCCTGATCGCCAACCTCGGACAGCTCGTAACGACACCTACTCACGCCGCTGGACACACGCTCGACCCCATCTTTTCCGCAAGCCCCCACGTCTCCTTCTGTGGTAAATATTTCGTTACCGGTACTATTTTTTATGCGGTAAAATCTATCAAGAATAACTCAGTAAATATAAGAGGCAGAATCCGTGGTATTAGAGGTTTTAAAAGGCTTTATTCCTATAAAAAGGAAGACAATTCGAATTGTGGGCCTTCTATTCCATCACCACGAAAGTTCAGGAAGGAAGGGGGCATATATTATTGACAGATAGGCAGTTTTATAGAAAATACATTACAGTGAAACAGATGCAAGAGGCGTAACAACTGATAAAAGGTGCATACGTAGCTAATAGAGGGCGTAATTTAATAAACGTCATCATACATGATGTCACAAGTGGGTGGATCCATAAGAAAATCCTGCAATGTCAGCAGAAATAGTTGGCAGAGATGCGCGCGCAGCCGCATGACGTGTGATTGACGTGCAACTAGAGGGTGAAGGGGACTTGACATTTAGCTCTACATGTGGAGACAGAAGTCTGGGGTTATGTCAACCTAATCCCAAATCATATCTAATATCCTATGTTTAAAGAACAGTGTTATCCAAAAAGAGAGGTCTCTTAGGATAGAATCTTATTCTATACTGACTATACTGACTGTTAGTGCGTGTACAAGCGTCTAAGTGTCTACACTAGATGCGAGGGGGTAGGAATATTCCATGGTAACGGGGCTATGAATTACTTGCATGAGGACAGCGAGGCCTGGCCCCTTTGCACGGTAGCTGGAGGAATGTTTACCTAAACTACTAGACAGGAATGCATCGGATGAGGAGCGAAGGAGATAATCTCGAAGGTGAAATACAGTCTTTGGCAGGCAACTGTCTGGATCAGGCACCGTTAGCCGCGCAGGGAGTAGGACAAAGTTCATGGTCACAGATGCAGGCTCAGACTGGAGCTTTCAGAAGCAGAATGCAGGAAAAGGCTTGATGACAGAATTCGGGCCTACTCGCCTGAATCTGTAAAATGTGGAAAGTGAACCACATAAAGTCGGTGGCCTTTCATACTTAGGAATGGAATATCTGACCCATTCATGGCGGATCTGAAAGAGGACATGTTGACGGTGGACGCACATATATTTGCGTCTTCAAAACTGGAGTAGGAGGGAACATACATGTACTTATAGCATGCACATGGAGCCGTTGGGGTCTACGATAGGGGACATAACTGATCACAAAATTCATATTTCCTCATTCCCTCCTTGTCCCCTTCGGACCCTCAGGAGATATCGATCTTCATCAATCCATCGATCTGTTCATATAGCATCATTTGTTCTTCTTTCTTCTTCCGGGATCTCGAACGAAAACTTGGATGTGGGATACACGAGGTGGCACACAGACCACAAATCGCTGGCCCACATTGTAGGCATAAGCAGCAACTGAATAGTATGAGAGAGCCGATACCTAGGAAGGACAGCATTCTCCATCCCCAGGCTGACAACACGCCCCAGAACCAACCGGACCAAGTCCAGGTGCCTGGACTCTGGTGTATCTGGCTTACAATCTTATGAAGGCGGGTTATGGCTTTATATACTGACGGCGAATTTTCTGGTATGAAAATGCAGCAACTTGATCCGATGACCCTACAAGCTCCGCCCCTATCGGCCAGGATGACGTCAAGGACAAGACGATTTTGAAGCACAACAACCCGCATAGCAGACTGCTCTTCTGTTAAATTGCCTAAGGCGGAAATAGTTTCGTTCACTACTGCTTCAAGGGTTCTGGTTAATCTACGTATCAGCTTACTATTAGTGACTGTACCTATATAGGGAAAGAAACCTTTATTGAAATCTGTGTATTTCTCCCATGCTGTTTCAGTGTAATCGACAATTGGGAGATCTCTCTGCTGTCTATTGTGTACTAAATGGGTATTTCTATGATAATCAGGAGGAGCTAGGAAAACAGGTGGCAGAAGGAATGCTATGTAACAGGTACCATCCCAATCTAAAGGTAGACGTATATATGCGGTCTGGCCACATATAAAGTAGGAATGACGAGAAGCTCTAAATGTAGACTTGCCTTGATCACTGAATTTTATTACAGTGGTGCATTTACTATGACCCATGTGTATGGAACCATTCTTTCTTATACATAATTCCCCTTTTACTGGGAATACTGACATGGCGGGCAAGATTGGTGTAGCTTCAGATTCAACGTTCAGGATCATGAGGTTAAGTGTAAAATTACCTAATCCATATACTTCATTTTCTAGATCAGTTCCTGTTCTTTTGGGAAGTCCCTCCTTGTTAGGGTAGCAGACTTTAAGCAAAACTAAGTTCAGGTTGCCCCATACCCAGTTGTCTTGATAAACCGCGGAATTTGAATCTAAGGAATTAATCAAACTAAACCATGCTCCACAGGAGCCATTGTGTGTGAACGGATAGGGAAAGAGGGGCAAAACTCCCTTATAGTTCTGATAGGGAGGGAGTCGGCCACATATCCAACAATTTGTGGCATTGCTGGTTTGATGGGAATGATGTAACATACTAATGAAAGTGTTATTGCGCAGCGCAAATCTATAGGACAATTCATGTGGAGGTAATTCACTAAAAGAATGTTCTGCAGTTATATTATAAGCGCGCTTAGGAATAGGGTAATACATGTGCAATAGGATGCTGACAATGATGATCAGAAGACTTAGAAAAAACAAAATTAATAACGTTACTGTGCAGTGACTACGAAATGATTTACAATACGCATGCTTTTTGAGCTGCATCTGATGATTTCTTTCTCTATTCCGGTCTAGAGGATACATGTCAGAGACAAATTCAACCGATTCACCTTGGAGAGGACTTAAACAATCAAATTGTCTGACTTACTAGACCTCAATTTTAGTTTATAAATTTCTGAGTTCGATTGCTCAACCAAGGGGAGATTTGAGTCTGTCTGTGAGGGAATACAGGGTTGAGTCTCTATACTGGGTGGTAGTCCATAAAATTTCTTGATATGACTCGAGTGCAACCACCCTTTCCGTCCCTCGATTTTCACGGCTGTCCTTGTGGTGAGTAGAACCAACTTCGGTGACTTCCACCTAGGATCCAGTTGGGTCTTCCGGTCAAAGTTCCTGACAAACACCAGGTCTCCAGGAACCACGTCATGGGGTTTCACCTCAGTATTGTCGGGAAAAGCTGCGGATACCTGTGAACGACAAGATTGTAGTGCAGACATCAAGGAAGCCAGGTAATCTGTCAGCATATTACAGTCAACATCAGTGATTTTGCGAGGTATAGGCGTCCCCCACATATTTGGTGGTCTACCGAAGATCACCTCATACGGGGATAGCCCTGTTCGGGAATGTGCTACCATTCTCATGTAAAAGAGCGCAACTGGTAAGGCTACTATCCAATCGACTCCTTTTTCTCTACATATTTTGGACAATCTAATTTTCAAAGTTTGATTATGGCGTTCTACGAGACCTGCTGCCTCGGGATGTCGGACACAGTGAAACTTCCATTGATAGCCCAATAGAAGGGAAACGTGTTTCATTAGTTCGGATGAGAACGGCTGGCCGTTATCTGAATAGACAACACGTGGTAAACCGTACCGTGGGAAGAATTCTCGAACTAACTGTTTGGCAGTAGTCGGGGCAGTGTAATCTGAAACCGGGTATGCTTCTGTCCAACGGGAAAGAGCACAGACAACTACGAGAACATATTTGAATCCTCGACATCGTTCCATCTGGATATAATCCATCTGGAGGACTTCAAAAGCATGATCGGGAGTTTGGAATCCACCCTGTTCTACGGGGATGCTTTTACCTGGATTAAACTGACAACATATCATACAGGTACGAACTTTTTGTTTAGCTGCGGCTCGTAAATGTTTGTTGAACCAAATGTGTTGAATGCTGTCTAGCATAGCTTTTTCTCCTAGGTGCGCTGGACTATGTATTGTGTTAATGATGACTTGGACCATTGAGTCGGGAAGAAACCATATAGATTTTTCCTTCGTCATCCATCCTTGATCTGTTTGGATCCCTCCTAATTCAGTCCATTTCTTTATTTCTTCTGGTGTAGCAAGTGTCTGTATATCAATTACATCCAGGGCGGGATCCTTAACTGTCATGCAATGTGTTGGTGTCGGAACTATTGTCTTTGTCACGTCAGTTGTGTGAGTCTGATTCTGAGCAGTCTGTTTAGCTGTTCTGTCAGCTAGGTCATTACCCTGAGAAATGATATCGGTAACTTTTATGTGGGCTTTGCATTTCATAATCGATATTGCAGCAGGTAGATGAATCGCATCTAATAGGGCTTGAATGAGGGGTCCGTGTTGGATGTGGGCACCGTGAGAAGTTAAATAACCTCTCTCTCGCCACAGTACGCCGAAGTCATGGACGACTCCGAATGCATAACGTGAATCTGTGTATATGTTGACTTTTTTATTTGTGGCTTGAATACAGGCTTGTGTCAGAGCGGTGAGCTCTGCTGCTTGAGCTGACAAAGTGTTAATACAATTTGTTTCAATGACTTCAGTGTCTGTTGTGACTGCGTAAGCGGCCACTAACTCTCCTGTACTTGTTCTCATACATGACCCATCTACATACAATGTCAAGTCTGGATCTGTCAAAGGGATATCTGTCAAGTCTTGTCTGGGTTTCGTCGTGATAGTAATGACTTCGACACAATCATGTGCCAATGGATCTGTTCCGCCTACTGGTAACAGTGTGGCAGGATTTAACGTATTACAACGTCTGATTTCTATATGTGGCTGAAACAATGTTAATTCGTAACCGGTGAGTCTCGCTATAGTCAAGTGTTGTGTTTGTGTGCGGTTCAAAAGAACCTCTACTGCGTGTGGTACTTGTACTGTCAATTGATGTACTAACACTATGGTATCGCTTTGTCTGATTGCTAAAGCTGTCGCTGCCACTGATTTCAGGCACGCTGGAAGTGCCTGAGCTACTGGATCTAATGTACTAGAGAAATAAGCACATGGTTTGTGTGATCCTGCTTGTTCCTGGGTGAGTACTGACAAAGCAGTACCTTCGCGTTCTGTAACGAAGAGTGTAAACTGTTTACTGTAACATGGTGTTGCTAGGACAGGTGCTTGGCATAAAGCTTTCTTTAAGCTTTCAAAGGCGTGTGTATGTTCTGGAGTCCAAGGGAGGACAGTCGATGTGGCTGCCTCCTGTGTTGTCAACTGGATGAGTGGTTTTGCTAGAAATGCATATTGAGGGATCCACTGCCTACAGTATGAAGTGAGGCCTATAAAAGCCCGCACCTCCTTTTGTGTCTTGAGTGGTGGCATGTTAGCAATTAACTGGATGCGGTCGGGTGTAAGCTGCCTTCCCTCCTTGGACAGCGAGTGCCCAAGGTAAACAACTCGCTGGACACAGAATTGCAGCTTAGAAGGGGACACCTTGTGCCCCTTGTCGGCCAGAAATTTCAAAACCGTCAGTGACGCTTTTTCACATTCAGGTTCGCTTCGAGCGGTGATCAGCAGATCATCGACATATTGAAGCAAGGCAGTGTTAACTGGCATGTGGATACTGTCAAGTTCTCGTTTCAGTGCTTGGCTATAGATGCTGGGGCTTTCTGTAAATCCTTGAGGTGCGCGTGTGAATTTAAAACTTCGTCCATTTAAACTAAAACCGAACAAATATTGACTTTCCGGATCTATTGGGACACTAAAGAAAGCATTCTTGAGATCAATTACAGTGAAGAACGTTGCTTCTGAGTCAATAGCTGTGAGTAATGAAGAGATATCTGGGACCACAGGGTATTGTGGTACAATACATTTATTTAATTCGCGCAGATCAATAACTAATCGATATACTGGTGGTGCTTTTGGATCCGTTCTTTTAAGGATCGGAATTATCGGGGAATTACACACATTGGAGTCGGTTTCGACAACCACTCCTTGTGCAATGAGCTCGTCAATGATTTGCAGTAAAGCCACTACAGCATCTGGTGGTAACTTGTATTGTCGCATTCGTGGTAGTACTATTCCTGATTTCAGTGTAACTCGATATGGTGTAATGTTCATGCAACCAACATCAGTGGGGCCTTGTGCCCATAAATGTGTAGGTAAATTCTGCAGTCGGTGATCCATATCTCTGGATACGTAGTGACCTTTAAAGTCACGTAAAAATAGTCGTACTCCTTCCGGAGAGCAACATATTATGGCTCCTAGAGCTTTCAATGTTTTTATGCCTAACAAGTTTTCTGGACATGATTTAGTAAGCAACAAATCTGTAGTACGTGTTAATGGACCGACTGTAAGTGGAAGAGGTTGTGTTACGTCATTTATTATCGGTTTTCCTGAGAATCCAAGGGAAATATTTTGTGAGCCTGAGAGGGGTGCCCCTGGAACTTCACTGCGTCTTATAGTTGTTCTGCTTGCCCCTGTATCAAGTAAAAACTTTCTGTCTTCCCCTAATAGTTCACTATGTACATAAGGTCCCTCTTGGTCTACAGGAACCTCAATAAGGGGTAAGCCAACTTCCCTCTCTAGGCTATCTCATGAGTATCGCTGATAATCGGGATAATCTGCTTGTGCATACTGATACATCTGTTGTGTTGTCGCTTGTGTTGCAGCAATAGGCTGCGCTTGTGGTGGTACTACGATCTGTTGTGGAGCTGCCTGTTGCGGAGCTAATTGTTGCGGAACTAACCTAGGTTGTGCATTCTGAGATATTTGTTGTTGATTCTGATCCTGTCTAGGTGGACGTGGTCTCTCATGCGTTCTACCTGTGGCTATATTATGTTTCAGGACTGGACAATCGTGTATATAATGACCTGGTTGTTTACAATAGTTGCATGTCCCTTTCGCAGGACTTGCGGAATCACCCTTTTGATGACTATCGGCAGGAACTGACTGTGCAACAAGCATTTTCATTTTCGTATCTTTCATACGTCTTTGTTCGTGTTCTTGTTCTTCTCTAATTCTATTGTGATGATATTGTAACATCTGTAGCATCTGTGATGGGGTATTACCTTGCCAGGTACTTTCAAATTTCAATACTCTATTCTTGACTTGTAGCAGAGAATTTTCAACTAATTTTGTCACAAACAGATGTGGGTATGACTCACTACTGGCTTTTATGCCACTATTTATACTAAAACATTTTTCAAATCGGGAATAGAAATCACTAGTGTCTTCATCTGGTTTTTGTTTACAGGCTGAGATTGCACCCCAGTCTTCCTTTTTCGTAGTTAATAAACGTGGCAGTACCTGTATTAGTAATCCTGCTAATGCTGTAGTCTTTTCCCCAAGCCCTGCTCCTGCAGCTCGGGCCTTTTCTTCGTTTTCTAATGCTGTCCAATCTATCTTTTGGTCTCCCACCTCCCATTCTTTTTCTTTGAGTTTCTCATAAACACCGGCGGGTAATAGGACTTTTAATATTTTCATAATGTCGGGGTAGGTATACTCTCCCATGAGTAACATGTCTTTTATCTCACGGTGGAAACCTGCTGGATCCTTGTCATGGCTGGGTACTACTTTCTTCATTTCTAATAATTCCAGTTTAGTTATAGGCGTGTACACAAACACGCGTGTGAAATTATCACCGGCACCTCTAATTGGGTGTACTTCGCGTAACGGGTTCTGTCTATCTATGTGATACATTTTTCTTCCCATGATGGGAACTGGAACGTGTTCTGGGCATACGAAATTTAAATATTGGTTTCGGGATTCTAGAATTTCTTTAATCAAATCAGTACCTGACCCTCTCCATATATTCGTGAGTAGTTCTGTCAATATGTCAGGTAAGGGTCCTGGATCGGAGTGTTGGCTTTTATATAATATAAGGAGGTGTTGAATCATGTATATACTAGCTAAACGCTGTTCATATGGGTCTAGATTCAGAAACGTGTGTGCAAGTACATCATCATTGTATTCGCCGGGACTGTCAGCCCATTGTACTGCTGACCTGGCTAATTCTTGTTCGTCCATGGAATCGAGCACGTGGTACCCCCTTCGATCTCGGAGTAATTTATCAGCGGCTTGGAATAAGTGTTCAGGGGATTTTGTATTTAGCATAGGGTTTGGAAGATGTCTATTATATTCTGGACGTATTGGACGTATTGGGTCATTAGAGCCTCTAGTATTATTATGGGGTCTTCCTCTACCTACATAAGCTATCGTGTCTACTTGCTCTGATTCTTGCTCCTCCTCCTCTCTGTTTAGGTCAGCGGCGTCTACCTCTAATCTTTCTTCGTGTATTCGTTCTACTTCTTTGCGGATCTTTTGGTACATAGCTACTATACATAACTGTTTATCATGTCTCCCTTCTGATATATTCTGGCCCCAAGTGACAAGTTTTTGCATTTCTTCCGGATTTACCCCAGGCCGGTCTTGATTTCTGATTATACAGTTTATGAGGAAACGTAACAGTTGTCCCTGTACCTCCGCTTTCTGGTACTCCATGGCTCTGCTAATACTTTCAGGACCTCGTCCTGACTGGACAAAGTGGTATATATTTTCTAAATGGGTAGCCATTCCTGGTAGCTTCGTTAAATATATTGCAGCTCGTCTAATACGTAATGATGACAGCAGCATTTCGTCCCGTTTACCGGGCACAGGATCATATCTACAATCTACTAGAAGTTCCTTAAGCATGTCGGGAGTTGCTAGTTTGGGCGTACGTTGGTGTGCTAATTCTCTAAGGGAAAATTTATTTCCTCTGGGTGGCGTAGAAAAAATGTCTGTCGTACCTCCTGTAGCACCGTCTGGGGTGCTGGACGTGAAAGGATTTGTTGAAGGTGAGACAGCAACCGTCGTTGCGGGAAAAGCTGTAGAAACAGATGTGCTTGTCGGAATGTGTGTCGAAGCTTGTTGTTGCGGAGGTACAGACGAATGCTCTTGGCGATGAGCATCATCGGCAAGCGGTCTATGTGGTGCGGTATTAGCATACTCGGGAGCTGCGTCATCTAAATAACGGGAAAGGAAAACATCTTCTGCGGTTCTGGGATGCCCCTTGGGATGTGCTTTTATCGGAAACAATGGAGGTGTCAGGTCTTTTGGTATTTCCGGAGTAGCCTTAGGTAACCCTTCGGCCAGAAGTGGATACATACCATTCATAAGGGCGTTTCTTTGTCTATCTACTTGTTCTGATTTTACTCGGGTACCTTCCTCAAGTAATAGATTTTCTCGGACTTTATTTGAATTCTCTCTACCTTTCTCTTCCTGTCTGAGTGCTTTTTCTGTACGTCTATATGATTCTTTACGCCATAATTCAATGGCATCTTTCTGTGACTGTCTGGCTTTCTTTTTCCATAATTCTTCTTCTACTCTCATGATGCAATCTGCATCCCAGGTCCCCGCTGCGGGCCATCTCTGACTCTCTGGTAATTCTTTGGTGTAGTCCACCCATAAATCAAGAAATAATACGGCATCTAGGCCATGCTTATGATACATAAAGTACCCTGGAGTGTCCCTCGGTGGGATGGGAACAGCTTCTTCGAGTACCCCTTTTCTAGTTTTGATCTGTCTTAGTTTCGAAAAGAGCGGCATTTTTAGACCTTATTACTAGAACACATTTTATACAAAAAAAACACAATAATGAACAGTCATTCACACCACAGTATATAGTACATATTTTAAAACATTTAACACTTAACAGTTTTTCGAACAATGATAACTAATAGAAAACTAGTTACTGACATTATACTGACACTAGATAATACTTATTTATATGCAAAACATACTATATATACTGCTAAACAGTACAGATACACTGCTAAAACAGTGCAGACCGGATTTGTGTACCCAAACCCATCTTGACCGGCACAGACTATGTGCACGTTAAATGCCTCCCCGGTAATGGTACTCACCGGGTAGCTCGGAACGGAAGGCCTCGGAGCGGAACTGAAACTGGACCGGACTGGACTCGACTCGACTGGACTCGGAACTTCGGAACCTGGCGGGTCTCTGTATACCTCGGATCTTGCTCTCTCAGCTAGGCTCTGGTCGGGATACTTCGCACTTCTCACCGCCTCGTCTGGGTGTTGATCGCAGCCTCAGTCGTCCCCGCTTGGCCGGAAGGAGACACAGGAAATCCTGTAGATACGCGTTTTTGTCCGTTCAGCTGTGGCAGGAGACCGGGCCTGCAACGCACCGCCGGCGCGTGAGATGAGAAAGTGTCCCTGTTCGGGCGCCAATTTATGTGGTAAATATTTCGTTACCGGTACTATTTTTTATGCGGTAAAATCTATCAAGAATAACTCAGTAAATATAAGAGGCAGAATCCGTGGTATTAGAGGTTTTAAAAGGCTTTATTCCTATAAAAAGGAAGACAATTCGAATTGTGGGCCTTCTATTCCATCACCACGAAAGTTCAGGAAGGAAGGGGGCATATATTATTGACAGATAGGCAGTTTTATAGAAAATACATTACAGTGAAACAGATGCAAGAGGCGTAACAACTGATAAAAGGTGCATACGTAGCTAATAGAGGGCGTAATTTAATAAACTTCATCATACATGATGTCACAAGTGGGTGGATCCATAAGAAAATCCTGCAATGTCAGCAGAAATAGTTGGCAGAGATGCGCGCGCAGCCGCATGACGTGTGATTGACGTGCAACTAGAGGGTGAAGGGGACTTGACATTTAGCTCTACATGTGGAGACAGAAGTCTGGGGTTATGTCAACCTAATCCCAAATCATATCTAATATCCTATGTTTAAAGAACAGTGTTATCCAAAAAGAGAGGTCTCTTAGGATAGAATCTTATTCTATACTGACTATACTGACTGTTAGTGCGTGTACAAGCGTCTAAGTGTCTACACTAGATGCGAGGGGGTAGGAATATTCCATGGTAACGGGGCTATGAATTACTTGCATGAGGACAGCGAGGCCTGGCCCCTTTGCACGGTAGCTGGAGGAATGTTTACCTAAACTACTAGACAGGAATGCATCGGATGAGGAGCGAAGGAGATAATATCGAAGGTGAAATACAGTCTTTGGCAGGCAACTGGCTGGATCAGGCACAGTTAGCCGCGCAGGGAGTAGGACAAAGTTCATGGTCACAGATGCAGGCTCAGACTGGAGCTTTCAGAAGCAGAAGGCAGGAAAAGGCTTGATGACAGAATTCGGGCCTACTCGCCTGAATCTGTAAAATGTGGAAAGTGAACCACATAAAGTCGGTGGCCTTTCATACTTAGGAATGTAATATCTGACCCATTCATGGCGGATCTGAAAGAGGACATGTTGACGGTGGACGCACATATATTTGCGTCTTCAAAACTGGAGTAGGAGGGAACATACATGTACTTATAGCATGCACATGGAGCCGTTGGGGTCTACGATAGGGGACATAACTGATCACAAAATTCATATTTCCTCACTTCAACCACACCAACGAACCACACTGGACCGACCACAGATGCGTCCACTTCACCTTCAGAAAACCCACCACACACCACCGCACCCAACAGCTACCACGCCGCTGCTGGGGCAAGGTCACCGAGGACCAACTGACTACCGCCCTCGCCCTGAGACCACCCACCGACCCAGACACCGCCGCGACCAACCTCACACAGTGGATCAACGACTGCGCCAACACCCTCGCCCCTCTCAAGACCTCTACAACCAACCACACCAATAAGAAAGCCGCCTGGTTCACCGAGGACCTCCGGATCTCCAAGCACACCTGTCGGAAGCTGGAGAAGAAATGGCTCCACGACCGAACACCAGACAACCACACAGCCCTCAAGAGCGCCACCCGCAGACACCACCAACTCATCCGGACCGCCAAGAAGACCGCCTTCAAGGACCGCCTAGACAACAACGCACACAACACCAAAGAGCTCTTCAGCATCGTGAAAGAACTCTCCAACCCCAGCTCCAACACCAACGACATCCCGCCATCTCAAGACCTGTGTGACTCCCTGGCCACCTTCTTCCACCGCAAGATCACCGACATCCACGACAGCTTCAACTCCGACCCCCCCGCACCCACCACCGAGTCCTCCACCCCTGCGACTACCACTCGCACCAGTCGCCTGACCGCCTGGTCCAGTGTCAGCGACGAAGACACCATCAAAACCATGAACTCCATCCACTCCAGATCCCCATCGGACCCCTGCCCTCACCACGTCTTCAACAAAGCCAGCGCAACCATCGCGCCCCACCTCCGGAAAACAATCAACTGTTCCTTCGAGACAGCAACCTTCCCAGAAAGCTGGAAGCACGCCGAGATCAACACCCTTCTGAAGAAGCCCAAGGCGGACCCCAAGGACCTCAAGAACTTCCGGCCCATCTCCCTGCTCCCTTTCCCGGCAAAAGTGACCGAGAAGATTGTCAACAAACAGCTGACCCGCTACCTCGAAGTTAACAACATCCTGGACCCTTCCCAATCCGGTTTTCGCAGCAACCACAGCACCGAGACCACCCTCATCGTCGCCACTGACGACATCCGGACCCTGATGGACAAAGGAGAAACAGCCGCCCTCATCCTCCTGGACCTATCAGCAGCCTTTGACACGGTCTGCCACCGCACCCTATCAGCACGCCTCCATGACGCCGGTATCCAAGAGAAGGCCCTGGCCTGGACCACATCCTTCCTCTCCGGCAGAACCCAGAGCGTCCGCCTCCCACCCTTCCGCTCCAAAACCACCGCGATCATCTGCGGCGTCCCACAGGGATCCTCCCTCAGCCCGACGCTGTTCAATATCTACATGGCCCCCCTCGCCCACGTCGCACGACAACACAACCTCAACATCATCTCCTACGCCGACGACACCCAGCTGATCATATCCCTCACCGAAGATCCCCACACCGCCAAAGCTAACCTCCACAGAGGAATGAAGGCCGTAGCCGACTGGATGAAGGACAGCAGACTGAAGCTGAACTCAGACAAGACAGAGGTCCTCATTCTCGGACCCACCCCATCAGCCTGGGACGACTCTTGGTGGCCCACGTCACTAGGCACAGCCCCGGAACCCACGGACCACGCACGCAACTTGGGGGTCATCCTCGACTCTCCACTCTCTCCATGACCAGGCAAGTCAACGCCGTCTCCGCGTCCTGCTTCAACACCCTCCGTATGCTCCGCAGGATCTTCAAATGGATCCCCCTCGACACGAGAAAAACCGTTAACCAGGCCCTCATCACCAACAGACTCGACTACGGGAACGCCCTCTACTCAGGAACTACAAACAAGCTCCTGAGACGAATCCAACGCATCCAGAACGCCTCGGCCCGACTCATCCTCGACGTCTCCCGCCGCAGCCACATCACACTCCACCTGAGAGGCCTGCACTGGCTCCCTGTCAACAAAAGGATCACCTTCAAGCTCCTGATCCACGCACACAAAGCACTGCACAACACCGGACCCACCTACCTCAACAACCGACTCAGCTTCCACACCTCCACCCGAAGCCTCCGCTCAGCCAACCTCGCCCTCGCCACAGTCCCTCGCATCCGAAAAACCACCGGCGGTGGCAGATCCTTCCCCTACCTTGCCGCCAAGACCTGGAACACTCTCCCCACCATCCTACGACCGACCCAGGACCTGCTGGCCTTCAGAAGACTCCTCAAGACCTGGCTCTTCGACCAGTAGCACCCCCCCTCCCCAGCGCCTTGAGACCCTCTCGGGTATGTAGTGCGCTTTACAAATTCAGTGATTGATTGATTGATAGGCACAATGTAGTTTTTGTTGTACATTCAATGCTTCACAAATTAGTTTCATGATCTCATTATGAAAATGTTTTTCTCTATCTGACTCAATTGTTACTGGGAACCCGAATCTGGGAATGAATTCCCTTAAAAGCAATTTTGCTACTGTAAGTCCATCGCTTCTCCTTGTTGGGTATGCTTCTACCCATCTAGAAAACAAACAGACCATTACTAGAACATACCTCAACCTGTTGCAGGGAGGCATTTCAATGAAATCAATCTGCATTCTGGTGAAAGGCCGTCCTTCTCGACCTATTGTTCCTAGACTCACCACTGTTTTTCTTCCAGGATTTTACTGCTGAAATATAAGGCACCTCTGACAAAGGCTCTCTGCTACAAGTCTGAACTTTGCATTGTACCAGGTTTGTTTAAAGGACCTAATCATGGCGTCTCTCCCTATGTGTCCCTGTCCATGATACATCCGTGCCATGGCAGACACCAGGCTATCAGGCATAACTGGTCTTCCATCTCGATAGACCCACACATGATCCTTCTCCCTTGGTGACCATCCTGCTTTTACCCACCACTTCATTTCCTCATCTCCTGCTTCTTCCTGCAATTGCCTCACTTCCTCCCAAGTACCCACAATGTTAGTAAACATTAGGGTGCAAGAATTTGTTTATTTCTCCTTCACCCGATTAATAGAATTCTGATTTCGTGCACAATATTGGGCCATATCGTTGGCATATTTGTTGCCCACAGCAGTGTAGTCTCCTGATTGGCTATGCGCAGCACACTTCACAACGGCTAATTGCTTAGGCAGCTGTATCGCCTCATGCAACTTCCCAACCACTTCAGCATTCTTTATGGGAGTTCCACTCAAAGTCAAAAATCCTCTCTGTAGCCATATTTGGCCAAAATCGTGCACAACACCAAACCCATACTGACTATCTGTTATCACAGTCACTCTCACATTCTTTCCTATCTTGTATGCTCTAGTCAAAGCAACAAGCTCAGCTACCTGGGCTGATTTTATTCCCTTTAGGTAGGATGCTTCCATTATTGCTGCAACTGTGCATACTGCATATGCTGCACTCAGCATTCCATCATCTGTTCTCAAGCAAGACCCATCTACAAACATCACAAAATCACTTTCTGGCAACGGTACATCTTTTATATCAGGAGGTGGTGTGGTACAGAAATCGAGTCAATCTAGACAATCATGATCCACTTCGTCTCTGACTTCAACATTCTCAGCATCAGGCAATAATGTTGAAGGATTAACATTCAAGCATCTCACAAGGCTCACATTCGTTGCACCTAATATGACTTTCTCATATTTAGTCAGCCGACTTTGTGTCATGAACTGAGTGCGACTCCTTGTTAAAAGGATTGCCACATCATGAGGTACAAACACTTTAGCAGGATATCCCATCACAATTCCTTCACTCTGCTCCAAACTCCTACAGGTAGCAGCCACTGCTCTCAGGCACCCAGGTAAAGCTACAGCTACTGGGTCTAGCATAGATTAAAAGTATGCAATTGGTCTTCTCAATTTTCCATGCTTCTGTATCAATACAGAAAGTGCACATCCATTCCTCTCACTGCAGTACAACTCAAACTCCTTCTCATAAACAGGCATGCCCAAGGCTGGCGCTTCACACAAACATCTCTCAATCTCTTAAAAGCTGCCAATTCTTCTTTATTCAAATCAATGGGATCTCTCGCATCACTTCTCGTCAAGCGTACCAAAGGCTTCGCAATCAGGGAGAAGTTGCTTATCCACTGACGATAATACCCCACCATTCCAAGAAACATTCTCACCTCTCTTTGCGTCTTGGAGCTCTCATTCCTTTTATGATCCTGATTCTGTCTATTGTTATCTTTCTTAGTCCCTTTTCAATGTTATGGCCTAAATAATGTACTTCCTTTTGGCAAAATTGTAACTTTGATGGTGACACTTTAAGTCCTCAATCGGCCAAATGATTCAGCAAGGCTATGGTGTCCATTACGCAAGCTTCACGAGTTTTCGACGCCACAAGCAGGTCGTCGATATATTGTACTAACACTGTGGGCACAATTGATGTTAATGTGGAAGAATGTCCCCAGAGGGAATAACTTAGTTTTAGCAATTGATTCCATAGTTTGTTCCACCTTCATGCGACTGATAAAGTGTCCCTTGTGTATGGTTCATGCTGGTATGGGGTTGTTAAATGGAATGGCGGATTCAGGATTACCCATCAAGATTTTGTGTGATGTAGCCTTTGAGAAAAGTAGAGATGTGAGAAAAAGCTGACCAGCTCCAATATAAATCCCAAGGCCTTAGGTGAGCAGGATATCGATATAGACTGGATTACTTTGTTAGTCTGCTGGAATGCTTGGGTAAAATGATTACCTCAAAAATGTATGTAACTATCAGTGGAAGGTAAGGGATGGGATGGCAGAATCCGACTAAGTTGGGCTTCGCTATGAGGCCTGGTCCTGATAATCCAGCGGTGTTGAGTGACATGCCCGTATCTAATGTAGATTTTGATGCCAATGACATTAAGAAAACTTTGCTTCATTCTTCTGTTGTTAATCGAGTGGGAGCAGTGAATGGTTTGAGCATTGTTATCAAACTTAAAGCTCAGGCAATACCTCTCATTCACAGAGTGTGCTCTGTTTTTCTGAGGGTACAGAGTGAGCTTACTGCCCTCTTACATAATTTATGATGTCACCAATTCCTCTGAATGGTTTCACCAGTTTTTATTGTCCAGAAGAGGTCTGGGGGCATGCATCTTTTGAAGTTCACAAACCACAGCCCTTTGGTTTGAAACCTTAATGCTAATGGTGTCAGAAAGGCCCCTGTAATGTTGCTTATGTTTTTTTTAAAATTACAACTTTGACATCAATTTAGTACACAGAGACAGAAACTACAGGGCTGGCTGCTTATCTAGAAAGCCATTTTTGGGTAGTTTGGGTGACGTGGATTTGGATGTTCATGAATGTTTGTGGTAGCGGTGTTAGACGCTGTCCATGATGCTGCTTGTGCTGACCCAGGAGTGGTGCAAGTTAACAAGGACATCACAGATGGTCTCCCCTGCGACTGTTGCTTAAGTGCGGAGATGTTTGGGTGTGCTCAAGTGGCGGCAGATCTAACTGTGGCTCTGGGTATGGTTATGAGACCGTGCTTGTTAAATATTCGCCCAGTGCGAGTGTTGATATCCGAATTTCTGGTCTGCCTGAAGTTATGATGCTGCTGACAGTAACACTGAAGACCCTGAGACTCACAGCAGTAATTTCTCCTTTCAGAGCGTTATTGCTGCGGATGGAGTGAAGCCCAGAAGTAAGCACATTACTAAGGTACCAACAACGTTGTATATTTTTCATTTGTATTAACTGTTCCTCTTTTGCAGCATTTGGAAATGCATTTTCTAGTTTTGTTGCTTTTTGTTTAGTTTTTTTATCATAGGCTGTTACCATTGGTTTAAAGGGAACGATGTTGCAGTGTGTGACCTTAATGCTGCAGTTTGCATTTCATTACCATCATTTGCTTACCCTGGAGAATCGCCAGGGCGCAGGAGGTTTGCTGTTCCAGAGTTCTTTCTTCAGCGTCTGGGCACTTGTCGCGCTGTGGCAATCTGTGGTCCTGTTTCTCTGCTCTTCTTGTAGTAGCTCCTATCGGAGCTTCATCCTCCCACCAACGATAATAAGATGCCAGGCATCACCCAGCACACAACACAGTCCATGATGGCTACATCTATCTGTTCGGCGCAGTTAGAGCGAGGATAAAGTTCTCCGCATCTATCAGGCTGTGACTGTAACCTAAGGGCTTAAGATGAAATGAAGAGCTTACCTCCTTCCGGAGTGGCTCAAGACTGCTGTGTGCAGACCCCATAGCTGGCAGCATCCTGGAGTATGTATGTATAAATCAGATTATGTTGGAAGAAACCTGCAATATAGTGGCAGGCAGCACCCTGCCACCAAGTAGAATTTCTCATAGTATTTTATTTCCTGGTACATTAATGGTGATAGTCTTTTATCTGGCAGAAGAACAACACAGACCGAGGTTCTTCAGTCTGCAGCAAGCTCCACTGAGCCTCTGCTGCAATTCAATGAGGCCCTCATTGACGTTCTGCAGGGCACCTGGTCCAAGCCCTCCACCGTTCCTCCTGTGGACAGGAACGTCGCCAGGCGCCACCGCCCTGCTCCGGGCGACCCCAGTTTTCTGTCCCAACACCCTACCCCCGAGAGCCTGGTTATCCAGGCCTCTACCTCCCAATCCTCCTTCCCGATCGCCCCGCCGGACCGGGATTCCAAGAGACTAGAACAGTTTGGCAAAAAGCTATTCTCCTCCCTTAGTTTGGGCCTGCGGTCTTTGAACACCGCCTGTCTCTTGGACCGTTATTCCCACTCTCTGTGGGATACGGTGGAGGACGTGCTGCCCCTGTGTCCGGAGGAGGTCCAGACACGACTTACCCAGGCTCTGGCCGATGGGAGGGATGCAGCATGGCATGCTATCCGCTGTGGGCTTGACACTACGGACTCGCTGGGTAGGGCGATTTCTACCACGGTGGCGCTTAGACGTCACGCCTGGCTGCGGTCCACGTCCTTTTCGGGTGATGTCCAGAGCACTCTCATGGACATGCCCTTTGATGGCACTCGCCTTTTTGGTGAGAAAGCGGACAGTGCGCTAAATCGCTTTAAGGACTCCCGGGCTACGGCCAAGTCCTTGGGCCTCTCGGCTCCGCGGTCGCAAACTTCCACTTTTCGCCCCTTTCGTGGCCAAGGAAGGGGTGCCTCCTCACGTACGCCTAGCCACCAGCCGCAGAACCAACCTGCGCGCGGTCGCGGACGTGGTTTCCGCCGAGGCGGTTCTGGAGGACGACGAGGTCAGCCCACATCCACCCCGGCAGCATCCGCCTCAAAGCCTTCCTAGTCCGAGCTTTCAGGCCCATTCCACGCCAGTGGGCGGCAGAGTTCGCCATCACCTGCTCCACTGGCGGTCCATCACATCGGACAGGTGGGTGCTGCAAATCGTCCGAAGGGGCTACTCCCTCCCCTTTGAGACGACCCCTCCAGCCATGCCACCGCAGCACCACCGTATCTCGGGGGATCATTTGAATCTTCTCCACGAGGAAGTTTCGGCCCTCTTGGCCAAGGGGGCCGTCAAGCGCGTTCCGAGCCCAGAAGTAGGTCGTGGTTGTTATTCCCACTACTTTCTGGTTCCCAAGAAGGGCAAGGGGGGCCTACGCCCTATCTTGGACCTCCGGAACGTCAATGCCTTCCTCCGGAAGGAAAGGTTCAAGATGATGACTTTGGCTCAGGTTCTAGCTGCCCTAGACCCTGGAGACTGGATGGTAGCGTTGGACTTGCAGGACGCATATTTCCACATCCCCGTCCTGCCGGCCCACCGGCATTACCTGCGGTTCACGGTGGGCCCAGAGCACTTTCAGTTTACCGTGCTCCCCTTCGGCCTCACCAGTGCCCCTCGGGTGTTCACGAAAGTGATGGCGGTGGTCGCAGCTCATCTGCGCAGATCAGGGGTTCCAGTCTTCCCCTATCTCGGCGACTGGTGGTTGAAGGCGAGCTCGCCCCAGACAGTCGTCTCCCACCTCCAGACTACGGCGGATCTCCTGCATTTGCTGGGATTTTCCATCAACGTGCCGAAGTCACACCTGAGTCCCTCTCAGAAGCTCCTCTTCATCGGAGCGGTTCTCGATTCGGCGCAGTTCCGGGTCTATCCACCGGAACAGCGGGTCCGGGATATTCAGGCCCTGATTCCCATCTTTCGGCCTCTATCCTGGGTTTCGGTCAGGCTAGTATTGCGGCTTCTGGGGCTGATGGCCTCCTACATCCTACTAGTGCATCACGCCAGGCGGCGCATGCGGGCTCTGCCGTGGGACCTGAAGTTTCAGTGGGCCCAGCATCACGGCAACCTGTCCGACCATGTCTTGATCTCGGAGGGCACTGCACAGCAGTTGCAGTGGTGGCTCACGGACTGCGATTGGGTCATGGGCAGAAGCCTCTCCCTTCCCCAACCGGAGCATGTCGTAGTGACGGATGCGTCCCTCCTGGGATGGGGTGTCCATATGGGAGAGGCGGAGATCAGAGGCCTCTGGTCTCCGGCGGAGTCTCGTCTCCACATCAACCTGTTGGAGTTGAGAGCGATCCGACTTGCACTGAAAGCCTTCCTTCCCTCTGTCAGGGGAAGTGTCGTGCAGGTGTTCACGGACAACACCACCGCCATGTGGTATTGCAACAAACAGGGCGGGGTGGGGTCGTGGACCCTTTGTCAGGAAGGAGGCTCTGCGCCTCTGGACATGGCTGGAACACCAGGGCGTCACCCTAGTGGTTCAACATCTGGCGGGCACTCTGAACGCCAGAGCAGACGAACTCAGCCGCCGGTGCATGATGGATCACGAATGGCGTCTGAACTCCGAAGTGGCGCAAGGTCTCTTTCAGCAGTGGGGAGAGCCTTGGTTAGATCTATTCGCCACCAACGAGAACGCGCAATGTCAGCAGTTCTGCGCGTTGGAATTTCCAAGGCGGCACTCGCTCGGCGACGCTTTTCGTCACGAGTGGAGTTGCGGTCTGTTGTACGCCTTTCCGCCTATACCACTTCTGCCCAGAGTGCTGAAGAAGATCAGGCGCGACCGGGCCCAAGTCATCTTGGTGGCTCCGGATTGGGCACGAAGATACTGGTATCCCGAGCTACTCAGTATGTTGACCGATCCTCCGATACGTCTGCCCCTTCGGGAGGATCTTCTGTCGCAGCAGCAGGGGACGGTCCTCCACCCGAACCTGTCCAGCCTCCACCTCCATGCGTGGAGATTGAGCGGCGGCAGTTGATGCCATTTGACTTGCCTCCTGAAGTCTGTGATATCATTCTGGCAGCCAGGCGTCCCTCCACAAAGACGGTATACGCCTGCCGGTGGAACAAATTTGTGGCATGGTGCACAGCAAAGGCTGTGGATCCCCTTTCCGCCCCTCTTTCTGAGGTTCTCCTCTTTCTTCTTTCTTTGGCCCGGCAGGGCTCTGCCCTGGGCACCTTGAAAGGTTATCTTGCTGCCATCTCTACCTTCTTGCGGCTTCCTGATCAGCCTTCTCTTTTCAAGTCCCCTGTTGTTACACGCTTTCTAAAGGGCATTACTCACACGTTCCCTCCTGTCCCTTTTGTAATGCCTCAGTGGGACTTGAATCTTGTTCTCACATTTCTAATGTGCGCTCCCTTTGAGCCTCTTCATAATTGTCCTCTTCGTCTGCTGACGCTTAAGACTGCTTTTCTGGTAGCCATCACCTCGGCTAGACGGGTGAGTGAGCTCCAGGCTTTATCTTCAAAGCC
Source organism: Triturus cristatus (assembly GCF_964204655.1). Taxonomy (NCBI): domain Eukaryota; kingdom Metazoa; phylum Chordata; class Amphibia; order Caudata; family Salamandridae; genus Triturus; species Triturus cristatus. Next base: position 945,954,025 of record NC_140586.1, read on the forward strand.
TCCTTTTCTCTCTGTTCATCCGGACAAGGTTGTCCTCCGGCCTCGTCCCTCCTTTCTTCCGAAAGTGGTGACTCAATTTCATCTTGGGCAGTCTGTCACCTTGCCCACCTTCTTTCCGCCTCCGCATTCTTCCAAAAAGGAAGAGAGGCTCCACCGTCTGGACCCAAAACGTGCGCTCTCCTTTTATTTGGACCGCACAAAGCAGTTCCGGGTGGACGACCAACTTTTCGTTGGCTACGTGGGTGCTAAGAAGGGGAAAGCTGTGCACAAACGGACCATCTCTCGGTGGGTCGTTTTGTGCATCAAAATTTGTTATTCCTTGGCAAAAAAGGACCCTCCTGCTGGGCTGCGCGCCCATTCTACTCGGGCCACGGCGGCTACTACTGCTTTGGGACGAGGTGTCCCTTTGCAGGACATCTGTCAGGCGGCAACGTGGGCTTCGCTACACACGTTTGCCAGGCATTATTGCCTTGACAGCCAAGTCCGGAGGGATGGCTTCTTTGGCCGTTCTGTCCTCCAGGACTTTCTGGTGTGATCTTGGTTCGCAGACCCACCACCGGGGATGGTATTGCTTGGGTATCTATTCTAAGGTGAGGAATCTAACTAACGTGTTTCTTTCAGATGAACAAGTTACTTACCTTCGGTAACGATGTATCTGTAAGAAACATTAGTTAGTTAGATTCCTCACCGACCCACCCATCCTCCCCGTTCTGCGAACTGACATCTAGGGTTAAGGTTATCCTTTTCAGTCCCCTAGATTTTATTTTTGGCACCAGTGTCGGTCTTTGCATGGCTCTGCGTTCCTGGCGCGGAAAGCTATGTACAAGAACTGACGTCAGCGCGCGAGGGCGGCGTCTAAGTACTCCGACGACATCATTCCGGCGCACGACGCCGACGACGGACGCGGAGCCGCAGACGACGCCTAGCGACGCGCAAGGGGTATTGCTGACGAAAAATCTTTCGGATCCAGTCTGACGCCTGGGGATATTCTAAGGTGAGGAATCTAACTAACTAATGTTTCTTACAGATATATCGTTACCGAAGGTAAGTAACTTGTTCTATAACATTAAGCTCAATGAGGATTTTAAGTAAAATGCAATATCAGTTACTTTACGTATGTTTTTCTTACTCAGGGCTGGATTCTGGATTCAGCCCTGGTGCATTTCCTGTAAAAGTTGAAAGAAATCGGTTTTGTTACATATATTTTGAAAATCGACACTTAAAACAAATTTTGGTGAAAACCAAGCAATCCAATCCTATGGAGGAAAAACAAATTACCGGTAAGTTACAGTTATAATTACTTTTGAAGGTCAGTGCTGGGCTCAAAGATCCAGCACTAGGATCTCTCCTGATAGCAGGTGAGTAATTTCGTTGTTTCGGACGATTTTTAAGGAATATCTCAAAATTGCAAAACTCTACACTGCAGGCATCGTCAGGAGCGACGAGGAGGGTCCTTGGGTGCTGGATTCTGGGTTACAGTCGCCGGGGGACGTCCTCATGGTTTTTGTCCACTCAGGCACGGGCCGGGCTCAGCGGGTGCAGAGTGGGCTGGATTTGCGGTTCCTGGCTGGCACCAGGGGTTGTTGCTGTTTTGAGCAGGACCACTGCTCGTGGGAGTCCCAGTCTTTAGATGAGGAAGGCAGTCAGGTCCTCCGGGGTTTTCGAGGTTGTTGACCACAGGAGACTCCGGGGTTTAGCAGGAGCAGGTTCAAGGATCGACAGGCCGGTAGGGCTGGGGACAAGTCAGTTGGTGTCGTCCTCTTGTTAGTAGCTGCATGGCAGGTCTTCTGTCTTCTTCTTCTTGTTTCAAAATCGGGATCTGAGGAAGGAAGGTTCAGGGTGCCCCTAAATACTAAATTTAGTGGCGTTACAGATAGGGCAAGGGCAGGGACCAATGGTTCCTTGTCCTGGGCTGAGTACACCCCCTATCCTGCCACTCTCCGGTGGGAGGGGGGCAGGAGCCTAGCTCTGATTGGGTAAGGATCCCTATTCGCAAAATGGCGAGAGCCCGGAGTTGTGCTTTACCTCGCCTCCCCCACCTGAGGGGTGGGGTTGGCAGAGGCTGGCACACCCCCTTTCCTTCTTTTGTGTTTCCTGCCTGTCTTCCCGCCAGAGTGGGGGTCAGAACCGGTGGGGGCCAGTTGCTTAGTACAGCAAGTGGCCTGGAGAAGCTCACAAAGGCGGCATGCCTTTGAAGCTTCCCCTGCCCATCCTGGGGGAGGAGACCTAGCACCTCGTCCCAGGATGTGCATTGTTGCAGGCCCACGAGAGCGGATGGCTCTCTACCCAGGGGTCCAGCAACATGTCTGCTGGGTGGCAGCCTAGGCAGCCTCTCAGTCAGGACACGGGTTGTTAGTTCGGTTCAGGGGGCAACTCTAATTGGCCCTCCTGTCGTGCATTTTACATTACATCCCACACTGGCATCAGTGTGGATTTAATGTGCTGAGAAGTTTGATATTAAAGCCATCATGGTGCTGTGGAGTTCGTGATGACGACCTCCCAGCACCATATACTCTTAATGGCAGCACTGCACTTACAGGGCCCAGGAATGGACCTGGGTACTGTATTGGCACAGGGCTCGTGCACCTGTGCCCACACCACTGGCATAGTGCACCCAGCTAGAGGGGTGACTGAGGTATGCCAGGTCAGTGTGTTTGTGGGCATGGCACACAGTGCCATGTCGACTCTCTATTTAGTTCTGCACCAAGACACTCAACCTGCAAAGGCAGTGTGTGGGTGTCAGGGTACAGGGCCTCTAAGGGTGGTACAGTAAGTGCTGCAGCTCTTAGTGGCCTTCCCTGGTCACAGTGCCCTGGGTACCTAGGGTACCAATTACCAGGGACATGTGACCAGAGATGCCAATTGGGTTTAGGCTTCAATGCAGTTTTAGGGAAGGAACACAGGCCCTGGGTACCTGATTGGCAGGAACCCAGGGCACACTCAGTCAAAGTACATCAGCAATTCAGCAAAAAGTGGGGGCATACCATGCAAGAAAGAGGGTACTTTCTCCCCCCTCTCCCCAAAACGAAAGGTGATGAGACTATCCTTGCCCTAGGGAGTCTTAATTGTCTAATTGGAAGAACTTGGAAAGTCCATCTCCATTGGCATTGGCATGGGCAGTCCCAGGTCTGTGTTCCACTTCAAAGTCCATTCCCTCTAGGGAGATGGACCATCTTAGTAGTTTTGGATTCTCTCCTTTCATTTGCATTAGCCATCTGACTTGTCTATGGTCAGTTTGAACTAGGAAGTGAGTACCAAACAAGTAGGGTCTCAACTTCTTCAGGGACCAAATCACAGCAAAGGCCTCCCTCTCAATGGCACTCCAACGTTGATCTCTGGGGAGAAGCCTCCTGCTTATATAAGCAACAGCTTGGTCTTGGCCTTCATCATTGGTCTGGTATAGGACCGCTCCTATCGCTAACTCAGAGGCATCAGTCTGCACCATGAACTGCTTGGCATAATCTGGTGCTTTTAGAATTGGTGCTGAGCACATTGCTTCTTTCAGGGTGTCAAAAGCCACTAACAGTCCAGTTGATTTTCTTGGGCATCTTCTTGGAGGTGAGTTCTGTGAGGGGAGTCACAATGGCCCCATATCCCTTCACAAACCTCCTGTAGTACCCAGTCAAGCCAAGGAATGCCCTGACTTGGGTCTGGGTTGTTGGTGCTGCCCAGTCCAGGATGGCCTGACTGACTGATTGTATTTATAGAGCGCACTTATGCCGTGGCCTCTTGGCGCTAGGTAGCCGAAACTGGGAAAGCACCGAAGTTAACCTTGTAAGAAAAGCCTGTTTTTTATGGCCTTTCTAAAGATGGAACAAGAGGGCTGAAGGCGGAGGGAGACAGGGAGGGCGTTCCAAAGTCTGGCTGCCAGGAATGAAAAGCGTTTACCACCCCATCTTGCCCTCTTGATTTTGGGGGGATAGACCAGCCCGACGTCCGAAGACCGTAGACAACGCGCTGGAGTGTAGCGGGGGAATAGAGATTGGACATCTTCGGCCCCGTCTCCATAGAGGGCTTTGTGTACAAGGCAGAGGGCCTTGAAATCAACTCGGCATCTTACCGGAAGCCAGTGAAGAGCTTTAATGCTCGCGGAGGTGCGATGGTGTTTCGGAAGGCTACATAGAACTCGGGCAGCAGCGTTTTGAAGAGATTGGAGTTTAGTCAGCTGTTTTACCCCCGAGCCCAAATAGAGTGCGTTACAATAATCTATCCTTTTTTTTTTTTTTTTTTTTTATTGAGCATTTTACAATACAGAAAAATACCAACAACAACCTTGCCAGTTAGCATCATTAGCGTGGAACATACAGCATGCTAGTAGGTGTCATACAAAAGAGGATACATTGCAATCGTCATCTTGTCAATATCGTGATAGGGACCACATACCATTAGACACAATCCAGGAACTCAGAAGACCACCACTCTCAGCTACGGCACCTAGATAGAGCAACCGTGGAAGAAGACACTGACAGCTAACAAGGTCATGCAAGTGTTACAGGTGTCGCCTCCGCGGCTGAATAAGAGAGGAATGCCACGCCCTCCCACCGCCGCCCCCCGTTAGTATCATTCACTCAAGCCACCAGCCTCTGACTCCCTGTGCTGATGTTCTCGAGCCCAACACCCAAACGGATCCCAGATGTCCCTGGGCCTGGATGCAACTCCCAGAACGTGGCGAGCTGCGTGCAACCATACGTTACATCCGCCAGCCAACCCTTCACTGTGGGCACCCCCCTCCTGCCCCAATGGATAGCCACCCGTCGCTTAGCAAACAGTAGAAGCAATGCATGCAGCTTACGCGATGGTGGCGGAGTGTCTCTGACATAACCTAGTAGCCCAATCAAAGGGGAAGGGACGTCCGCTCGGCCCACAATCTGGTTTACCAATACAAAAACCTGAGGCCAATAGCTGTCTAGTTTCGGGCAGGACCACGCTATATGTAGGAATGAAGCTGCGGCAGACCCGCAACGCCAACATTCATCAGTCTCTCTAAGTCCCATCCTTTTCAGGCTGATGGGGGTTCTGTAAAATCTATGCAGATATTTAAAATGTATTAAACGCAACTTATAGTTCGGCGAGAGCTCGGTAAGCTGCCCGCAGCAGAAGTCCCACTGTTCCTCCGATATCTCAGGTTGGAGCTCCCCGTTCCAATGCAGCAGAGCTTTAGGCACCTCCACCGGAGCCACGTCTTGCATATGGCGATAGATACGAGTGACCAATTTACGGGGAGATGGGGAGCCCACCACGCCTCTAAAGCTGGAAAGACTGGCGGCTCGACAGGGAACTCCCTCGATAGTGCCCGGCATGCCGCGCGTAGTTGATGGTACAAAAATAATTCGGAAAATGGCACCGTACCCCCCTCCCCCGGCGTCGGGGGAGGCATGAACTTGCCGTTGGGGAAGAGGTCCGCCAGCGTACGAAGACGCAGCTTCTCAACAAGGTGTCCAGCTACCCCATCTGCCACACAGGGCAGCATCGGGTTATGCAACAGAGGGAGCGATGGGGCATATAACAACGGAACCTTCGCCCTCCTACGCAGTTCCTCCCACACCCATTGCAACAACCCAGCTGTATCTACGTCCGCCCCGGGGCGCCGTGCCCTGGCACAGATCGCCACACCCAGTGGAAGGGGCGCCACCACATCTCGCTCCACCGCCACGTGGGGCTGAAAGGGAGTAGGGTGGGTCCAGAAATGCAGGAACTGTGCCGGAGCACAGAGGGCATACAGCTTCATATCCGGGGCACCCAAACCTCCCTGCCGCAAGGGCAGCGTCAGCGTGTCCCACGCCACCCTGGCCTGCCCGCCTGCCCATACCAGCCCCACCAGGCAGGATCGCAAAGTGGCAAAGAAGTGTGACGTAAGCGGCACAGGTGTATTGGCAAATAAATAAAGGAATTTGGGCAGCACTATCATTTTTGTTAACGCAATTCGCCCAGTCAGCGACAGGGGCAGGGAAGCCCATAGTTTCACCTTTTCGCTTAGCCACATCATCGCCCTACCAAAGTTGAGATTCCAGATCTCCTGAGTGTTACGGCTAATCCAAATCCCCAAATATTTGACCTCCTTTGCCTCCCAACGCAGGGGGTACTCGGAGGACACCTCCGTGGTGCTGTCCGTGAGGGGAAAGATTACCGACTTTGACCAATTTATGGAGATGCCCGCGAGACCCTCAAAGCGGACAAATTCCCGCAAGATGGGATCAAGGTTGTCTGCGGGATTGATAAGATAAAGGGTCACATCGTCCGCATATAGCGATATTAGAAGGCTTCTAGAGCTGAAACCTATACCTCTTGCCGTGTGATGTTGTCGGATCCTGGCTGCCAGCGGCTCCATAGCTATGGCAAACAGCAGCGGGGAGAGAGGGCAACCCTGCCTAGTCCCTCGCAAAATAGTGAACGGGTCAGACACCAGGCCATTCACCCGCACTCTGGCAGTGGGCAGAGTGTAGAGCAATCAAATTTTCTTAAGCAGCAGCGCGCTGAACCCCATCCTTTCCAATATTCGGAATAAATAGGGCCATTCAAGAGTGTCAAAGGCCTTAGTGGCGTCCAAGAACACCACCGCAGCCCTGACCTCAGGGTGTAGATAATGCAGTGCGGCAAATATCGTGCGCAAATTGTGGGAGGTCGCTCTCCCCGGTATAAATCCTGATTGGTCTGGAAGCGCAATTAGCGGCAGCATTGGCTGCACCCGGTTCGCGAGCAGCTTAGCAAGGATCTTCACATCCACATTAATCAGAGATAGGGGCCGATATGAGTTGAGGTCATCAGCGGGTTTATCGGGCTTCAGCAATGTGATGATCAGCGCTTCACGCATGGTAGCAGGCAAAACCTCTTTTTCTAAGGCCTCCTCGTACACAGCCAGCAGCCTGGGCGACAGTTCATCCACATACGCCTTATAGAAGGCCGTCGTCAGGCCATCAGGTCCCGGCGCCTTATCAGGCGGCAAGCTCCGGATGACCTGCGCCACATCTCCAGCGTCTATCGGGAGGTCCATATATTCTCTGTGGTTATTATTGAACCACGCCAACGCGATGGAATCCAGGAAGGACGTAAGCCCCTCCGGACACTCATCCTGGGTGTTAGTATATAATCTGGATTAAAATTCGGAGAACGCATCTACAATCTCCCCCTTAGTATGAAGCAGTTCGCCAGTCGTCGTGCGCAGTTCATGAATATATGTCGCGGGACGCGGCGGCCTGGTCATATTTGCCAACACCTTCCCCGGCCTCCCACCCTCGCCGTATCGCCGTGCCTCCGCATATTTCCCTAGAAATTTAACCTCCCGCATCGCCTCCTCGTCGTATGCCAATAATTTAGTTTTCAGCAGCCCCGCCACCTCCGATTTCCCACCCTCAAAGAAAGTGCGTTCAAGCTGTTTTATATCGGCTTCCAGCGTAGCTAGGGTGCCCCGTATCGCCTTCAGCACACAAGCCTGTCGGGCTATACACTGGCCTCTAATGACGACCTTGAAGGCCTCCCATAGAGTCGCCTCAGCGCTCACCGATCCCACATTTCGCTCGAAATAGTCAGTAATATCCGTTCGTATCTCCTCTTTGAAGGCATCATCGAGTAATGCGTGAGGCGGGAGACGCCACGAGAACGCCGGGAAAGGATCACCAGGGATCAGCAACTTTAGCATGCATGGCGCATGGTCGGACAACGAGCGGGGCATGTGCTCTACCTGCGACGTCCACAGTGCTACGTCCTGCGACGCCAGCCAGAAGTCAAAGCGGGACCACGCGCCGCCATGAGCCGATATACAGGTGCCCTCCCTCAGATCCCCATGTCGACCCCGCCACACATCCACCAGCGCGCCATCCAGCATAATTTCACGCAGCGCGGAGCTCGCCAGCGGATTCAGTGTGCGAGCCACCCCCTTCCTATCTGCTCTGTCATCAAGCATGGCATTAAAATCCCCTCCCCATATAATTGTGTCGCAGCCAGTGGTCTTCACCTGCCCCCAAATCTTGTGGAAGAACCCAGGGGAGTCAACATTAGTCCCATACACAGCCACAAATACCACCGAAACGCCGCACACAATACCATGAACCAGAACATATCTTCCCTCTGGGTCACATTGAACGGAGCTCTCCCGCCAGTCCAACCCGCGACGGATCAGTATTGCCACCCCTCGGGCATAGTTGGAGTAAATAGCAGAATAGGCGTGTCCCCATCTGGTGTGTCGCAGCCTTGGGGCAGGGGCGGTATTCAAATGGATTTCCTGCAGAAGGCAGACATCCACACAGTGCCGTATCAGATATGCATGCACCAACCTAGCCTTCCTATGATCATTGAGCCCCCGAACATTCCAGGTAATACAGTTCAACGTTTTTTCAGTTCTGGGCATTCCCCACCCACATTAAGTAGATTGCAAGAGGACATGTTGACGAGAACCGACCTGCACGCTCCTGACACCACACATAGAGCATAAAATCAGATCTGGCAGTGAACAACAGAACAAAGACCCCAACCATCCTCCCTCCACCCACTCCAACCCCCCAACCGGGTCGTAGAATAGCCCTCCCCATACTGCCCCCACATAAACCTTAAATAGACACGGGAACATTCCCAATGGGGTGTGGCTGTGCCGGCTACTCCCCTGTGTAGAACAGGGTGGCCGGAAGATCTGCAGGGGATGCGAGCCGCCCAAACCCTAATAAAGGAAGTCTACCTACGTTGGCATTTGGCAGCACCAGAGTACTGGGCCTCCCTAGTGCACAACCCATTAAGGCGGATAGGAGACCCCAGACAAACTTGAGCCATTCCCTCCAAGATACCAGAATGGGGACCCGCAGTTACTCAATGTTACTGAGTCCGCCAGTCACCGCCTCCACAACACCCTTGGGTCGCTGTGCGGATTTACGACCCACGTGTTTGGCGAACTTCATCGCTTCCTTGGCGTCAGTGAATATGTGGGCAGACCCCTCAAAGGACACCTTTAGTTTAGCTGGATAGAGGGGCGAGTAGGGAACCTGCGCTTGCAGAAGGAGCCGTTTGGCCGGTAGAAATTCCCGGCGGGCAGCCTGGACAGCCGGGGTGAAGTCAGGGTAGAAGGAAATGGTATTGCCCTTGTGCTTGATGTCCCTCTTTCCCTAGCCAATTTAAGGATCAAGTCCCGATCTTGATAATTCAAGAGTCTTGCAATTATGGGCCGGGGCGGTGCTCCAACAGGGGGTTTCTGACCCAGCGACCTATGACCGCAAACACCGCTGAAAGGCTAGGGTCAAACAATTCGTGGAGGAGATCAGTAACATACGTTTCCATTTCTGATATGGCAGTGGTCTCCGGATTATTATTGCGCCGGGATCGTGCCTCAAAATCCTCGTTTTTGGCACGAATTATGCCCAACAGTTTATCCATATGCAGGAGCTGGTCCTTCGTCTCCACTTGGAACTCATGGAACTCCGATTGACGAGTCTCAAGCGTGTCCAACCGTGTCTCATGCGACGCCACCTGCGTTTTTACTGAGTCCAACTGACTGGTTAGGTTGTCTAGCTTAGTATCAATATTACGGAGACTAGAGCGCATCTCAAGCATTAATGTACGTAAATCTTCGCCCTTATCTTCAGAGGGCAGGTCGTGCCTCTCCGCCGCCGGGGGGCCCTGCTCCGACTCGACATGCCGCGCAGAACGCTTGTGGTCGAAGGTCAGCTTCGGCTGCTTAGAATCGTGTTTACCCATGGCGGAGAAAGCGCAACCGGCCCGCGCCGCGAATCACCAGCCTCCTCTCCGACCCGGGTCACCCCCACACCGGCTTAGACCCTCTCGCCAGATGACCACCGCTATGAAAGCCGGGGGGCCAGGCAGCAACCGTTACGTAGTACTTCCGACCACAAGTCCACGGTTTTAGGCCCCTGCGACCGTCGCCAGCACCTCCTCCAGGTCACCCCGGGGCAGCAGCACAGGGCGGACCAGTCCACAGCCCAGTCACAGGCAGACGTCCTCCACACTCTCCTAAAGCGCTGGGCCGGGGGGGGGAGGGCAGCCCCCTAGTCGCCCCCAATGGCCGCCTACCACCTGGCCAGCTCGCGGCAGCGCCCGCTTCTGTACTCGCCTCCTACCTTCATGGGGTCCACATTCCTCCCCCCGCACCACGATGTCGTCTCTCGGGCTCGCAGTCTCTTCGCCACCAGCCCCTCGGCGTGTATCACTCGTGGCGCTCAGGCAGGTCGGGCACTCACCACCATCCACAGAGTTTCAGCAGGTGCCAACCAGGCTCCCCCCGACTGCCGCGGGGCCTCGCCGCAGCTCCTCGCAGCCCACCGGTCAGCACTCCATGTCCCTCAGGCTTACGGCACCGTCCTCAAGATGGCAGCCGCCACCACCGAAAGGGACCAACTGCCACTTAGCAACGGGGCCAGATCAACAACTCACAATCCCCCGAGCTCGCGGGGGCGCCGTATTCATACAGCTCAGGTCGCGTCTGCCAGGTTCATCAACTAGGCTGTCTCCGCCCGTTACGGTGAGCAGCGCGTCGATCTCCGATCCGCCTCTCGTCCCCTTGGCTCACCTCAGCTCCTCGCGGCACCAGCTCGGGGTCCGCCTCCCCTCCGCAGCACCCGCAGTGCCCAGTCGTCGGCGCCGGTCGGGCAGGGACTCCACCGCAGCCCTTCACCACACCAGCTCCGGCCTATTCGGCTACGTCCGCCTCGGGCTCGAGTTGCGGCTCACCCCCGAATGAGCTCCAGGATGCACCTCCTCCAGGGCCGCCCACTGGTCATGCGGGTCCCGATCGTCTCCAGGGCAATCGATGGCGGGCACAGCCTGCCACCGCCGATGCTCCATCGCCACCTGCACAGTTCCTGCTGGTTTGGGCAACACACGAACACCCCGGTGTGTAGGATAGTGATAGGATTACGCTCCGGCCGGCGGAGCTCACTCACAGAGCGGCCATTTCGCTGCTCAGCAAGCCACGCCTGTTTACAGACGGTCTTAATCTCAGAAGCTGACTCCACCACAATAATCTATCCTTGATAGAATAAGAGCACCCACTACAGTTTTCCTGAGGGAAGGCGGGATAAATGGGAGAATTTTGTAAAGAATTTTGAGTGTGAAAAAACAGGCGGAAACCACTTGGTTGATTTGGGGGGCACAGGTGAGCCCACCGTCGAGGAGAAAACCAAGATTTCTAGCCTTGGTAACTGGCGAGGGGCATATACCAGCCTCCGGGGGCCACCAGTGCTGGTTCCATATGGAGGGTTTATTTCCGAACTCGAGGACCACGGTTTTTTGAGTATTTAGCTTTAAAAAATTAACCCTCATCCATGTCATTACGGAGGAGAGACAATCGCGAAATCGCTCAGCTGGCATATTATCATTTTGGGTAATTGACACCAGTAGTTGTGTGTCGTCAGCGTAGGACACGAGCACTAGGCCATGGCTCTTGATCAGTCTGGCCAGTGAGGTTACATAGATGTTGAAAAGGGTGGGCGAAAGTGCCGAGCCCTGTGGGACTCCGCCCGGGAGAGTGAACCGTTCCGATTTCAAACCTTCCGAGTGGATTAGCTGTTCCCTAGAGTCGAGGAAGGAAGTGAGAAGGGATAGGGCCTTGCCACTGACTCCCACAGATTGCAGCCTAGTTAGTAATACTGTATGATTTACAGTATCAAAGGCTGCCGTGAGGTCTAATAGTATTAGGGCAGCTCTACCCCCATCATCCAACACCCAGCACCCTTCGAATTCCTTCGGTTGAGTGAACTATTAGTAAAAATGCCGTCCAGGGTGTGTCCGGCTTGATGTGCAGGTTGTTGCACCATTTGCGTCAGACCAAAACTAGCTAACGTGTCAGTTAGACTTGAGGTGTCCACATTCTTAGTTACCTCTAAGTGAAAGTTAAAATCTCCAAGCAATGTAAAGGACTCCGTGTTAAGACAAGACTCCATGCAGGTTTGCAACTGGGTGACGAACGTACGCCTAGGATCGGGGGTGTATAGACTAAGATTCCTTGAAAAACCTCCCTATTGTTAATTTTTATGCTCAGAAACATAGCTTCTGCCGCCAGAAGAGCTTCGGGAGTCATTCTTACCTTAAAACAATCTTGATATATCAAAGCGATTCCACCCCCGGTAGTCGCTGTTCTATCCAGATTGGCGACTAAATAATCTGCTGGTACTACATGATTCCAGTCAGGGTTGATTGCTTCATTAGCCCAAGTTTCAGTTAAAAAAATCAAATCAGGGTGATGAAGTTGGATAAGACATTCTAGGTCGGTCTTGTGTTTCATCAGAGATCGAATGTTAATTAGAACGCAGTTAATAGGATTGGCGCGTGTTATTGCCACGTTGTTGTCTGAGGGGATGGAATGCCGGTGTAGCCCACCCTGTGCAGGATTCGACGCCCTGGTATTAGTATGTAGGGAACAAAGGTTGGGCCCGGACTGAGTGGAGTTAGGTTGGTTGGCTCTACACCTACCGCAGTATACCCAGGGGAAGATGAAAAAGTCTTTGTCCCGACTGGGGTCCAAGCAATCATCATATTTTAAGGACAGTAGCTCATCGCGAGAATATACCCGCCTAGACATAGAAGCAGGAGTTCTGGCGCTGGTCGCGCTACGGGCTCCGACGGGCTTGCCTTTGGCACGCCTTCGGCGCGCCACTGGCGCGCCCGCTGCGCGGTCGCAGCATCCGGTCTTAAGTAGGCGGAGGGAAATAGCAGGCTGAGCCACTAGAGTGCCAACCGCTACACGTGTCCGCTCTGGGCAGAGGGGTCACGTGGTATGCGGGAAAATGGCGGCGTCAGAGAGTGCAATAGAGCAGGGGGTGTATCAGCAAGAGGGTGAGTTTTGTCTTTTTTACATGAAGGCGCAATTTAAAAACATTTAATATTTCCTAGGAATCAGCAGAGTGAATATTTTTAAAAACAATATGTGAGCAAAACGATGCTAGTAGTCAGCGCGTCAGCAACTCGAGTTCACAGCAATTCAAATTCACATCAGTTTGCATTCACCAACAACAGAGGTCACAATTCCTTCAGTTTAGGCAAGCGGAACATCGAGCAATGATTAAAAAGGAGCAGTAGGCAAATAACGCTAGTAATCAGCGCTAAGCCCAAGACGGAGTACCTGCGCGCGGTCACAGCATCCGGTCTTAAGTAGGCGGAGGGAAATAGCAGGCTGAGCCACTAGAGTGCCAACTGCTCACATGTCCGCTCTGGGCAGAGGGGTCACGTGGTATGCGGGAAAATGGCGGCGTCAGAGAGTGCAATCGAGCAGGGGGTGTATCAGCAAGAGGGTGAGTTTTGTCTTTTTTACATAAAGGCGCAATTTAAAAACATTTAATATTTCCTAGGAATCAGCAGAGTGAATATTTTTAAAAACAATATGTGAGCAAAACTACGCTAGTAGTCAGCGCTAAGCCCAAGACGGAGTGCCTGGATCTTGGGCTGTACCTGGCCTCCACCAACAAGGTGGTTCAAGTACACCACAGTGCCCTGCCCTATCTGGCATTTGGATGCCTTGGTAGTTAGGCCTGCAGTTTGCAGGGCTTTTAAAACCTTCCCAAGGTGGATCAGGTGAATATAATCAAAATAAGGTGCACTAAAGGATTCCAACCCAGCCATGGCTTCATTTACCAACCTCTGGAAGGTGGCAGGGGCATTCTTTAACCCAAAAGGCATTACAGTAAACTGATAGTGCCCATCAGGTGTGGAGAATGCTTTTTTCTCTTTTGCTCCTGGGGCCATGCCAATCTGCCAGTACCCTGCAGTTAAGTCAATGGTACTGAGAAATTTGGCTGCCCCCAATTTGTCTATCAATTCATCTGCTCTTGGGATAGGGTGAGCTTCTGTCTTGGTGACAGAGTTGAGCCCTCTAAAGTCCACACAAAACCTCATTTCTCTCTTTCCACCCTGTGGATGAGGCTTGGGGACCAGAACCACTGGGCTAGTCCAGGGGCTCTCAGAGGGTTCAATAACCCCTAACTCCAACATCTTGCTGACTTCAGCTTTGATGCTTTCCTTGACTTGGTCTGACTGTCGATAGATCTTGTTCTTGACAGGTGAACTGTCACCAGTGTCCACATCATGGGTACACCAGTTTGTCAGACCAGGGGTCAGGGAAAGGAGACTAGCATACTGTTGCAAGACTTGCTTGCAGTCAGTCTGCTGTTGGGCAGAGAGTGTGTCTGAAAAGACAACTCCATCTACTGACCCATTTTTTGGGCTGTAGGAGAGGAGATCAGAGAGAGGTTCACTCTCTGCTTTCTGTTCCTCATCAGTCACCATCAGCATGATGATGTCAGCCCTGTCATTGTAGAGCTTAAGGCAGTTTACATGGATAATCCCTTTTGGGTGTCCTGCTTGTGCCCAGGTCAACTAAGTAAGTGACCTCACTCTTCTTTTCTAGGATAGGGTAAAGGCCACGGAGCCCGGCACCGATCACACCTGTCAGAATCTCGCAAATTAAACCTGAATAGCTTGGCCGGGGTATAGTACAGCCTATGTAAAAATTTGTAATGTATCATGCGAAGCCTGCTGCTGGCCGTCACCCTCGCGGTCTGCAAGCAGCAGTACTCCCACTGATCATCCGTCAGGACCTGCCCCAGCTCCTCACTCCACTTCGTGCAGGACAACGTAGTCGGTAGTTCTCTCTGTGTGTGCACCGTGCGATATATCAAAGAAACTAGCCTCGTATTCTTTGTACTCTTAAGCAGCAATTGCAGAGGGGCCAGTGCATTGGGCTCCATTGGGAAATCCGGTGTCAATGCCCGGATACCTTGCCGAAGGCGAATATAAAGGAAAACATCTATCGGGGTCTGCTGAACTCCCAGGAATACCTGTTCAACAGTGCGAAAGCGCCCATCCTGATATAAATCCCCCCAAGTGTGTATGTTTGTGCGTTCCTTGAAGTTACGAAACAATGCCTCCTGGAGGAGAGGCATATCTGGGTGGTAGGTAAGGGGCATCAATGGGGAATATAATAAGGAGACATGCAACATGCGCCCTATGCACTGCCACGCTCCAGCAGTACATGTGAGGGTAGTCTGTGCCTTGTCCCGAGGCTGGATCGGGTCATACAGCACTCCCTCGAGTGGAGTGGGGTGCGCCAACCAGTGCTCCGCCGCTACCTGCGGCATATACCACGGCTGTTTTACCCAGAACCATGCATAATAAGCTTGAGCACTAAAGTAGTATAGTTCGAAATCTGGTATACCAAACCCCCCTTGTGAAAAGGGTCTAGTAAGGACCTGCCACTGTAACCGTGGCTGCCTACCTCCCCACACCAGGCGCGTTAGTTCCGCCTTGAGTGTCTGAAAAAAATAGGCACCCGGATAATACGGAATGTTTAAAAACAAGTACAGCAGTTGTGGCAGTATCACCATCTTAATAAGAGATGCGCGCCCTGCCATAGAGAGCGGAAGAGCTATCCAGCGGGACACATACTCCGTTATACGGGTCAATGAAGTACTATAATTTGCACGCATTAGGTCCTCTCTATTCCTGGTAATCTGAATGCCTAGATATAGTATGTCCGTATCACACCACTCCAATGGATAATCGAGCGGGAAGCTAGTCGTAGCATCCGGCAGGGGGAAAACGCAAGATTTTCCCCAGTTAATTTGGACCCCTGACAATCTCCCAAAGACTATAAATTCCCGGAGGAGGGGATTTAGATTTTGCTGCGGGTCTCGTACATATAACGTAATGTCAACCGCATATAAGGATACAAGGATTTGCCTCTGATTACACCGCAAAGCCTTGTCATTGTGGTGTTGCCTCAGTTTGGCCGCTAAAGGCTCTGTTGCAAGAGCAAACAGCAGGGTTGAGAGCGGACACCCCTGACGGGTGCCCCTCGTAATTGGAAATGCAATTTACATTAACTTCTAATGTGATTTAAGGGGCCATCTTTTGGGATACGAGTGAGCAAAATTTACAGTTTTTTTGCTCGGAGTACATTCAAGTCAGGGTCAAGAGTCAGTTGAAGGTGTACCTACCTGTGTCTACTTCTTTTGTTCAAAGCTGATTTTGTTAAGGTCTGTGGTGTTTTGTTCGGTGTTTTGTTTATCTGTGATATTCGAGCAGTTACCAAAGTGTTGCAGTGACAGCAGGATGCATAGGTAGTTTATAAGGCGCTATATGGAGCCAAATAACAATGCCGTTTCTTTAAATGTTTTAAAAACATAAACAAAAATAATGTCATGAGCAATGCCAATAGCTCTAACTTTAACAATGCCGAGACCATTGCATTGTAAATGCTTGTTTGTACTTGACTCTCAAGTTAACGAGGGCGAGAGTCACAATATCCTCAGTTTTGTAATGTCGACCAGCTTGAACTCAGAGCTCAACAAAAGATCAACAGACTTGAATGAATAAATGACCAGCACACTGCTTATCTTGCCAAGACACAGGTACTTTTAAAAACTCTTTTTATTGCACTAGTGCTCAATCAATAGTGTTGACAACGAAAATACGGTGCACATTAGTGAGAGTGATTAGACCAAAAACACAAAGTCTGCAAATATAGACTGAGTAACATAGCTTGGCTTGTCCTGACATTCCCTGGCCAAATCCCACTACATAACACTAGATCGCAAGGATGGTACATATTTAACTTACACTACTTCATGGCCAGTCACATGGCCCAGTAGCTCTACCATCCCTCCCATATCTTTTCCCATTTACAAGGGCAGCCCCTGCTGAGATGCACCCTGTGTCCACCCGTTGATACCAATCAATATCTGCTTCCCAATCCTCCACCCTGGGGGGTGAGCTGGCTCCCCAACCCCGTGCAATATTACACTTGTCAACCGCTGAAGCCAGGGCCAGTCATATTCTGCGAAAACTGTGCCATGTCACCTCACTCGTGATATTCAGGAGGTGCCATTTGGCCCCCATGGAGATCACTAGTCCCATAACCTGGGACATTATTCTCATGATCTCTACCCAATAGCATTGAGTTACCAGACAACTCCACACCACATAAAAAAATTCCCCCCTCACAATCCCTTACGCAGAGAGGTGGCCGCTCACCCTATTTGGTGCAACAAAGTTCTGGAGTAGCAGGTCCTATGTAGGATCTGTAGTTAAATTAGACCAAAACGAGTTCTAATTGCCACCTCCCTGGCACCCTGAATGGCCTCCACCCAATCGCCATCGCCAAGTGTGCCTAGATCCCTCTCCCACACAGCCCTCTGTGTCCCTAAGGGATCCAGGGAATTGTAGATCAACTTCCTATAGATGGTTGAGATTGCTTTTTCGGTCAGGGGATTAGTTAGCAGCTGGTCCTCCAGTGGGGGTGCATCAGGCAACTGCTCCCATTCCCAGATGTGGCCTTGCCGAGCGTGATCCACCTGCAAATGTCAGAACCATTTTAGTCACCTATTTCATACTTTTGTTGTAGGAAATTGAAGGACACAAGCGCCTGTCCCCTCCACACATCGCCCGGCCGTTCTAAGCTGATCAATTCCCATTTTGTGAAGCCCTGCAATCCTCCCGCTGCACTCCAGAGATCACCATCATACAGAGTAATTTCAGTCGGCTTACCTTCTCACCCTAAACACTTGGTAGCCTCTCTTCACACCCTTACCAGTGTTTGGGTATGAGTAGGTAGGGTGCACTCATACTTTCTTTGACACAGCACCGGGGTGGGGTAACCTCTCTTGCCCATGGCCAATCTATCTTCCCGGTAAGCAGGATCCTCACGGTTCGCAAAAACCCAGTTGTTGACCGCCACCAGCTGAGTGGCCCAGTAATACTTGAGAATGCTCCGGACTGCCTGTCCACCTTAATAAACTCCCCTCTGCAACTTACTCAGCGTGAAGTGCCACCATCCCACAACAGGAGCCAAAGTTCTCAGTCTTCCTTTTGAAAGAAAACGTCTGGTGGGATCTTAAAGGACGTTTTTTGTACGATGTACAGGAGGCCCTGGAGGGTCATCACTTTAAATATGGCCACCCGGCCCATTAAAGAGAGTGGGAGCGCCCGCAAGTGTGGGGCAACCCTGCGAAGCCGGTCTAATTTCGGGAGTATGTTCCTGCCTGTGGCTCTCTTGTAATTAACACAACCAAATATTTAAAGCCATGTAGTGCCACCCGAACTGTGCACCTAGAGTGCAGACGCAGGGTCCCTGCCACCAGCAGGAATATTAAGGACTTCTTCCAATTGATCTTATATCCTGAATGATCTCCAAATATGTGAAAAAAATTTAGGATTCGTTCACTCGAGAAGGCTGGTTACTTGTCATATAGCAAAACGTCAGCGTAGAGCGAGATTCTCTCATCCCACTCCTGATAAACTGGAGTACCCCATATGAGAGGTCCTGGCGAACCCACGCACGTGAGAAGAGCATAGGAGACAAGGAACATCCCTGTCGGAGGGAAAAGACTCGGGAGATTGTATTATTGACTCGCATGCGTGCTAGAGGGGCCACATACAAGAGCTTGACAGCAACGCCACTGGTTCAGCAAAGGAATCCCCTGTTGCATGTGGTACTCAATTAAGGTGTCGGAGATTTAAGCGCGTTCCCTGGTGTAGCATAAAGCCCGATTGATCAGGATGAACCACTGTTGCAATTACTGTCCGCAGGCAGATCTCCAGGGCGTACGCAAGGACCGTAGTCTCAAAATTAAGCAGGGAGATAGGTCTATAACACCCACACTCAGTTGCTGGTTCGTTCTTTTGTGGGATGACCACCACCTCAGACGTTCTTTGGTCCTCTGGGAGACACCATTATTTTCAGGCAGTCTGAAACCTACTCTGGAGGTACTCCCTGATTTTATCCATTATGCTTTTATATAATTCTAAGGGGAGCTCATCAGGCTCGTCGCTTGCCCTGTTTGCAAGGTTCCTATTGTCTTATTTATTTAGTCTACTGTCAGGTCTTGGTCTAGTGCGTCTCGGTCCTCATTCGTTAGCATTGGCAGGGTCATGTCTTTTAGGAAGTCTCTCCCAGTATTTCCGTCCCCTTGTTGTCAGTGTCCTCAAGGATCTAGTTCCGTCCTTTGTCTTGTCTCTCTTAACTATGCAAGTAACTCATTGGCTTTATCACCGACATCATAGAGACAATTATGGGTAGCCAGCGCATGAGTGCCCGCTATTTTCGATTGGTGCTCTTAATGTGTGATGCTTCAGTTGATGGTTTAATGGGAGAGAAACTGATTCCCCACTTGCCAAGCGTGCCTCCAGGAAAGCACATTCCCTGTCCTGAGCCTCGCACTTCAATTTACGTTCCTTCGACATTCCCCCAGTCAAGGCTTGTGTCTGGCTTCGAATCACTGCCTTGACTTCATCCTATAGCCCGCAAGCTGATTCAACAGGCCGCCCGTTCTCTTTAAAATAGAAGTCTGCTCCATCTCTCATACGAGCTTTGAACGTCTTGTCTTTTAAATATCATGGATCAACCCTTGGGGGTAGCATAAAGTCCACAACCGGACCATCGAGTTGCACCTCTACCAGTGAATGGTCTGAGATTCCCCCTGCTATGTGTGTAGCGGCTCTAAAATCAACTTTATGGACAGTCTGGGTGAAAAGATAGTGCAGGCATGCCAGACTACCATGTGCTGCAGACAGGTGCGTCCGGTTCTGATACCCTCTTCCCCTCTAGGGGCATTTAGGAGTATCATGACTATAGTATAGGTGCAGTTCTGTCACTCCAGTCACCCCAATGCGTATATGCTCTGTCGTAAGCATCTTACCCTTTACGAGGACGAGTCAGTCTTGTCTGGATCTCTTTCCTGTTTCCCTTGAATGGCACGCCCTAACACTCAAGAAAGCAGTGACCCACCAGCAGACTTTTGTGGAGCGCTTTTGTCCTGGATGTAGTGCTGCATTCAGTAGAGCACCCACTCTGTCTTTTCTTTGCAGTTGCCTGAAGATCAGCAGTCCCAAGGTAGCAGTCACACCTGGCCTGTCGGTAAGTTCAGCCCCTCTGGAGGCCCGACCGTCAGCAATTGAGCCCAAACTGTGGCCGGCTGGACCACAGGCGTAAGCTCAGACAGGGTGTTCGACACTGGAGTAGTTGTAGTCCCTCATGGGCCTCTGACACAGAGTAGTCAGGAATTCAGCTGCTAAAAGCCCAACACAGGCTTTCCAGGAAGCCTGTAGATTCAGACCCTGTTGTGTTAGGAATTTGGCAAATGCAACATTGAACGGGCTGTTTGGCAGCACACAATTGTCTAACTGGGCCTCAACAATCACGTTGTCGTAGAGTATTCTTTTCTGCCTTGAACTGTTGGGAGAGTCTTGGGGGTGGAGGTGAGGGGGTGTCCCTCAGGCTAGCGGTTTACTCTCACACTCTTACATTGCATTTATGCTACGCACACCAACACCCTAAACATGCACTTGATGTTAGCGCAAAGTTTGGGCACAGGCATAGAAATGGAGCATTACAAGTGTGTGTCAGTAGGAAGCCATTCCACTGACTAAGATCTCGTCAGACAATTGATCCTTGCAACAGGGTGCATTGCCACCACTGCTCTATCTGTTAAACCCATGACAGTCCTCTGCCTTAAATAAGGGCACACTTGGTGTGACCCTCCAGGTCACAGGACCGGCCCAAGACCTTTCATAGTCCCTTGTTAGAAGTTGCACAGTACTGGGGTGGCAGGAAAATAACATGATTTTTTTTTTTTACTTTGTGGTAGATTTACCCCAGTAACGTCCAGTTACAAGTTTTGACGCCATGGTCTGGAGAGTTGCCACGAGGAACAGATTCTTCTGCCTGTCAAACCACATGCCATTCACTATTTCATAGTGTTTTTCTGCTTTTATTTACCACTTGTTTTAAGCAGGTGGTAGATATATGCTTGTGGTTGGTTAGGGGAGATAGGTGAAGCAGGGGAGGGAAGGGGAAAGCATTTTCTAACAGAGGGAGTAAGGTAAATTTTATTTGCATGATTAACAAAAATCTTACAATTACTACATTCTTAAAGAAAACACACCAATTTAAAATACAGACCAATAATTTTAAAATGTCTAAAAATCCAAATTAGTTTTCTTAAATAACATAAACACAATTTATAGACATTACATCAGACCGTCATCTTTCCAGGACTTAATATAAATAGTGTCAATTAATATGTCTGTAATGTATGTGTGATATCATAAAAAAAATCCTAAATGTTGTCCTTAATTATCTTAGACTTTCAGATTTCCTGTGGACAACTCACAAGTATCCAACTTCTTTTTAGCAAGTATTACAAATGTAGTAAAATTGGTGTTCATTTTAATATCCGTTGGTCTAAAACAAACTACCATGGCATGTCTGCAGGTACGAACACCTCTGTCAATGAAGCAGTTTTTCAAATATCGTTTTCTTTCCGCCATCATAACTGCACATATACAAACGAAATGCAAAATACTTTCGTCCCATAGGTTGCATAGTCTGCACATAGTCGGCTTAGATGGTCTCGACCAGGGCACTACATGTTTTAAGCCAGGTAAGTTGCCGAATCGTGCTTTCATAAAGGTGTTTTTGGTTTGTAGAGACCATGGTATTTCTAAATATGGTTGGACCTTAAGACTTGTATATTCCTGGACCAACATCCATGCGTGGGATCTCTTAATAAACAGTTCTTTGTCTTTTAAAATTGACAAATATTTAACTGATTTGTTAATTATTTTCTTAAAACGTTGTACTGTTAAAGACATTTCTCAGATCTCAGCAATTGACAATTCTTCAAGAGCTTTTTGCAGATATTTATAGAAGGACAATTTTTCATTTTGTTGCATTTGTTTCCGCAAAAATGTGCACATTGGGTGATTGATATTAGTTTTGATTTGTCTCCAGGTCTTAACATACTGACCCATTCTTGCATATTGTTGATTACAAAAGCCAAATTCCAGCCTTATCTGAGCAGGTGATACATTAAGTGGAAGCCGAAACAGATTTTTAAATGTATTTGTAATAGCATTATTTAATAATGCAGAATCCAAACCACAGAGTATTTCACCTCCACATGTAAGGCTCGGGAGCCATTTCGCTTTTATTACTTTTATCAATGGGGTATAAGTTGGGCCTCCCAAGGAGCTATAAAGTAGGCGAAAAGCCCCTTGTTGACTTTTGGCTCTTCTCTCCATTTTATGGTATGAAAAAGATCCTTTCTCATCAAACAGTATCCCAAGATATTTATAACATTGAACTTTTTCTAGCTCCCGCTTTTGGTGGTACCATTTGTATTGACTGACCTTCCGTTTCCTGGTACTGACTTCCATTACTTTTGTTTTTGTTTCGAATATAGCCATTTTGTTCTCAATTGAATACATTGATGTTTTGTTTATTAATCGCTGCAGTCCTATCCTTGTTTGGCTTAGCAGGACGACGTCATCAGTGTATAATAAGTTTGATATTTGTTTCTCAGCCAGCTTTGGTGTGTCTGCTAACTCATTGTTCATTGCAAGGGTAAAGTCTGATAAAAATAGGTTAAATAAATATGGAGCTAAAACACACCCTTGCTTTAGGCCTTGAGTTGTTTTAATTTTCCTCGAAAGCTTTGAGCTATTCCCTAGCCGGACTCTTGTCCAAGTATCGGTATATAAGACTGGAGCTAATGCCATAACGATCCAGTTTCCTCCATAAAATCTGCCTATTTACGCAGTCAAAGGCAGCTTTAAAATCAACGAAACATAAATATAATGGCTGTTTCTTTGTTTTATATTTTCCATTAATTTTCCCAGTGTTAACACATTTGTTGTTGTACCTTGACCATGTACAAAACACGATTGGTTCGGTGGAATTAAATGGTTTTCATTAGCCCAATCAATTAATTCCTTAAGTAGAACCGATGAAACTAATTTAGCTTCAATATCTTGGAGCGTAATTAATCTGTAATTGGATGGGAGGGACCAGTCCCCACTTTTATATGTAGGAGAAATTATAGATCCCTTCCATGACTCGGGGACTGTTCTTGATTGGAGAGCATGATTAAATACTGGTGTTAGATAGCTCGACCAATATGATGCTTTCTCTTTATACAACACAGCGGGAATCCCATTTGGGCCTGGGGCACCATTGGATCTCTGATTCTTTATTAACTTACTTACTTGGTTTTCTGTTATCTCTATTGAATTATTATTCTTTTCTCCTCCTATTCCATTTATAGCCCAATCAGTAGAATTCACAGCCATGTTAGGAGTAGGATTCAAATGCAGATCTATGAACGATACCCATTCAGATTCAGTTACTGTTGATGAAGTAGTTTTCCTACTAGATCTACTCAGTTTGTTTACTAGAATCCAGAAGCCTCTTGAATTACTATGTTTGCAAGCATATAGAGCTTTTGCCCGCAGCAATTGCTTTTCTTGCATTTTGTCCTTCCAGACCATTTTCCTTACTTCTGTATTTATCTTTTTAAGTTTTACTCTGTAATTTAAATTAACGGGGAACTTTTTTACCAATCTCAGGATTCTGTTACATTCTTTTTTTTAATTGATGGCTTTCAAACGAGATTTTCACCAATGAACATGCTGTTTTTTCCCTCCACTGACCTTTATTAGCATGTTATTGAGATTGACTGGTAATTAATTCCTTTGTGAAGAGAGACCATTTTTCGACAGCATTCGAATAATCTCCTTCGAAGTGAAAATCAACAATTGCCTGCGCAGTGTTTGTAATAGAATCTTTGGTGTTATCTGACCAATAAAGTTTCTTATAATTTACTGTCGTTATTTCTCCCGGAAGTGTCATGTAGTTTTCAAATCTTAGGCCATTTATGTTTAACTCAATTATTTGTTGATCGTGGTCCCTTATATCTGTTCCCTCTATCTGATAAGACGAAATTTTATGAAATAGATTCAACGATGCTATGGTATAATCTACTCTATACCTATGATCCCCTGCTTGAAAAGTCCATGCTGGTGGCGAATCTTGAGGAAATCGCCCATTTAGCACTCTTAGACCTATGGTTTCTAATTCTTTTACAAGAGTCTTGCTGATTTTTTCATTCTTTTGTTCCGTCAAACCCATTGTTGATGAAAAACTTGGAATTGACCATAAGTAATTTTGCCGTTGTATTTCAACATCTCTATCGTAAGACCATAGCATATTCATGTTATAATCACCGGTAATAATAATCTCAGGTTGGGTGTCATTGTCCAGTTGCTGCAATATCATAATTATCAAATTGGTCGCCATTGTTCTTTGTGATTTAATATAAGGTGTGAATATATACGTTGATTACTACAAGAGATTTAAGTATATTTTCTTCCTTGTATCGTATTTTGACAATTAGATAATCCTTTTGACTTTGGACTTCCATTTCACTTTCCATTTTTAGCTCAGTTGATATAAAAATAGCCAAACCCCCACAAGGTCTGCCATAGTTACTTGTTCTCTTAGCTATTGAGTAATAGCCCTTATACCCTTCCACTCTAAAAGGAACTAAAGCCCAAGTCTCTTGTAAACAAATGATTTGAAAACAGCCCAAAGTAGCTAGTTGGTTATTCTGAATCTTTGCTTGAACCCCATTTATATTCCTCGAACATAATCTGACTCTTTCATTCATAATTGTTGGCCCCCTTAAAGGAACTTCAGATTGTAGATGTCAATCCTGCCTGACATTATGGGGGGCTGCTGTTAGCCAACCTAATTTGACAGTGTCAAATGATAGCTCTCCTTTTATTTCCTCCAATGATTTTAAAAGATGCCCGTTGGTCATACCTATGTTTTTTTTTAATATTGAGTATTTCTTATTATTCTCGGTTCTCATTTGGTTATGATTTAGTAATTTTGATGAAACAAAAGTGCTAGGATAGGAAGGTTTCAGGGGAGTTGTTATTATTATTCCCCAGTCCTGAAAGAGATTATGTTCTTGCATAATAAGGCTGGCGGCAGTAGATAATGTCCAAGTTACTAATGTCGATTCTGTAGTAGGGGATCTCTGTGTATAGTCATAATCTAGTGAATAGTCCCGCCCATGTGCGTGGACCCCGGAGCAATAAAAAATAATCTCTAAAAGGTGACAAATCATGCAGACCTGCATACACCTTTAAGAGAGAATTTAATTTAAAGACAGATAATGCAGCCTATACCCACAGGCTACACTGTCCAGTACTTCAACTAGAATTCCACCAACATCCACAAACAGCACTGCCTGTCTAGTTTTTCTCCCCATAGGAAAAAACCCTGCCTCTACCAGCAAAAGCCTCTGGAATGATAAAGAGGAAGGAGTGGACAGCCAAGCCCCATAGGCTGCCATTATGTGGCTTAAAACAGGATACTGTGCCTTTAAGAAAACGTTCCAGGTTTCCAGAACTTTCCCCAGTATCCCAGAATGCCCAGCAGGTCCCATTTACTTTCAGTTCTTTTTTCCGGCTCCTGCTAGCAGGACCCTGGAGCATTGAGCTCCCCCCTTTTCAAGGGTTTTTTGGAGATTTTGTCAATTTTTGTCACTTTTTCAAGTGCTTAGTAGCTGGTACTGTCAACATGCCTGGCTTGTTCGACAAGTGCCCGGAATGTGGTAGAAAGAAGGCTAAAACTGATCCACACGAGGTGTGTATAGGTTGCCTTCCCCAGTCCCACGTGCCTGAAAACTGTACCATCTGCCACTCGTTCTCAGCCAGGACCCTGAGGGACAGGATGAAAATCAGGCTTCAAGTTCTGGAGGAGAGAAGACTGAAGGCACCAGGTGGGTCTGGAGGGGCTGATTTGCCCCATACTGAGGCCTCTGGGGGGCTCCCCAGGGGCAGGAAGACCAGTAAGCGCTCCCACTCCCCGTCGACGGCGAGGGCGTCGACGGCGACGTCGAGGAGGATGACCACCGTCTGTTCGCCGTCTCCCCAGGGCTCTGGGGAGAAGCGGCGTCGACGATCGACGTCGAGGGACCTGAATAGGCCGCCGTCGACTACATCGGCATCGTCGGCGACGACGCTGTCGTCGGCGCCGTCCAGCAGTCGGCGTCGAGATCGGACCCGGCGTCGGCGCTCGCCGTCGAGGGGAGATCGCCGTTCGCCGTCGATGAAGAGGAGGCGGTCGACGTCGCCGCCGAAGAGGAGATCGACGTCGAGACGCTCGAGGTCGAGGAGATCGCCGTCGACGTCGAGACGCAGGTCGCCGTCGAGGCACAGGTCGCCGTCGAGGCGCAGGTCGCCGTCGAGGCGCAGGTCGCCGTCGAGGCACAGGTCGCCGTCGAGGCACAGGTCGCCGTCGAGGCGAAGGTCGCCGTCGAGGCGAAGATCGACGTCGAGGCGAAGATCGACGTCGAGGAGAAGATCGACGTCGAGGAAGAGAGAGTCACCGGAATCGGTGTACTCTGTGGTGTATACGCCCCCTCGGATGCCTCCGTCACCGCCTCCTCTCCCACCTCCGCCGACTCCTCCGCCACCACCACCACCAACGCCACCTCCTCCACCTCCACCACCGCCACCTCCACCGCCACCGCCTCCACAGCCGCGGACACTGCCTCCGCCGCCCCCACCTCGGTCGCTGCCACACACTCCGGTGGGACCGCCGCCGGTTCCCCCGCGGTCGGTTTCCCTTCCGAGGTACCCAACTCCGCCGCAGGGGACCCCGAAGCCACGACGCCCGCGGTCGCCGGGACCGGCTAGACCGGCGGACAGGCCGAAGCCGAAGAGGTCACGCTCCCGCTCTCACAGGAGGAGAAGGTCACGGAGCCGTGGACGGTCATCGTCGGCCTCCGGACGACGCCGTAGGAGGCACAGGTCCAGGTCACACACGCGCTCCTCGACCAGAGACTTTTCCCCGACGCTGTCTGACTCACCGGGGACTAGGGTGTCGCCGGTGGACGATTTGGTCTCTTTCCAAGAGGTGCTGTTGAGAGGGGCAGCAAAGTTGGGTATCACGGTGACGGTTCCAACACCCACGACGTCCGTGATATTCGAGACACTTCATAAGAAACATCTGTCTCGCCCTCTACTGCCTCTTGTACCAGGACTGGTGGAACCCACGTTGGAGCTGTTCCTAACTCCCGCGATGACGAAGGCCGCCCCCTCCAGGCACATGAAAAAGTATAGGGCCCCGGAGTCGGACCCTACCTTTTTGAGAGTGGACCCGAAGCCGGATTCGGTCATCGTGACGGCGGCGAGGAAAACATGCGACCGCGCCTTCGTCGACGGTCCCGCCGGACAAGGAAAGCCGCTGGCTGGACTCTGCGGGCAGGAAGGTGTGTGGGACCGCCGCCACTACCATGAAGGCAGCGAGTGCAGGGGCTTTGTTGGGCCGTTACGACCGGGCCCTGTGGGAGTCCCTGCAGCAGTATGCGGACCTACTGCCCCGGGACAAGAAGGAGGACTTCCTGGAGACAGTGCGCGAAGGCATGCTGGTTTCTAACCAGGTGATCGGCGCAGCGGCGGATGTATCCTTGCTGGCCGCCCACGCTTACTGCCATGGCGTTCACCAGAGGCGGCATTCGTGGCTGCGTCTGACGTCCCTCAAGCCAGAGGCGCAGCAAAGAGTGGCCAACCTGCCCTTCTCGGGGGAAACCCTGTTCGGGAAACATGCGGACGATGAGATGGCCCGCATGAAGGCGGAGGCGGAAACCCTGACGGCCGTTGGGTTGGAGAAGGCCGAGAAGAAGAAGCGCCCGTTCCAGCGGCGGTTCGGGTCTTCGGGCAGAGGGCGTGGGCAGGGTTCGGGACAGCAGCAGCAGCAACAACAGCAGCAGTTCCGCAATCCCTTCCAGAAGCGCCAGAGGGGTAGAGGAGGCCAGCAGGCTACTACCACTACCAAGGGCCCGGCCGGGTCTCGGCCCTGAGCGGCTACTTCCCCCTCAACCGTTACCCACTCCAGTGGGGGGAAGCATTCAATTTTTTCCGGCAGAGTGGAGAAAAATTACTCAGGACAAGTGGGTGCTGAATATTGTTTGCAATGGATACAGTCTTCGGTTTATCAGCCCGCCTCCAGCGATTCCGCCGGTCAGCTCTCGATTCCAGCTGAGAGAGCTCCAGGCGGAGGCAGACATCTTGTTGAGAAAAAAGGCGGTAGAAGAGGTACCTCTGTCTCAAAGGGGAAGAGGTCTGTACTCTCTGTTCTTCCTCGTTCACAAGAAGGACAAGAACGAGTTCAGGCCCATTCTGGATTTGCGACAGGCAAACAAATGGATTCGCAGAGAGAAGTTCCGCATGCTATCGTTGCACCAGATTTACCCTCAGCTGCAACGGGGAGACTGGCTCTGTGCCATAGATCTACAGGATGCGTACTTCCATGTGCCCATAGCGAGGAAGCACAGGAAGTTCCTGCGATTCCAAGTCGGTGCCAATCACTATCAATACACAGTACTGCCATTCGGGCTAAAGTCTGCTCCCAGGACCTTCTCGAAGTGCATGGCGGTGGTGGCGGCACACCTGCGGAGGAACAAGGTGTTTGTCTACCCGTATCTGGAAGATTGGCTGATCAAGGCGTCATCCTTCTCGGAAGCACAAGATCACTTCCGATGGACGTGCGCTCTCTTACACAAGCTGGGGTTACACGTGAACATGTCCAAATCGGTCACGACTCCGGTCCAGTGCATACAGTACCTGGGGGCCTCCATCGATACGCGGTCAGCAAGCGTGTCTCCTTCGGAGGAGAGACGGTTATCACTCCTTCGGAAGGCTCAGGACCTCAGGACTGCTCCATCGACGACAGTGAGGAAGGTGTCTTCTCTACTGGGATCGATGGCCTCCTGTATCTTCCTCACGCCTCACGCACGGCTACACATGAGACCACTGCAGGAGTGCTTGGAGGATCAGTGGGATCAGAGGACAGGCTCTTGGAACGACAAGATACGACTGTCGCTGCATGCTCTTCAATCTCTGAAGTGGTGGTGTTCGGCGGAAAACCTCCTCAAGGGGGTTCCCTTCCACAAGGACATTCCCACGACGAGTGTAGTGACGGATGCTTCTCTCCAGGGCTGGGGAGCGCATTCCGGGGACTTGCAGATTCAAGGAAAGTGGTCTCCTCTGGAAACGACGTACCACATCAATTTCCTGGAACTCAGATCTGTCTTCCTGGCACTGAAGGCCTTCCTTCCGTCCTTCCAGACCAACTCGCTGCTGATATAGACGGACAATACAACCACGATGTATTACCTCAACAAGCAGGGGGGGTCGAGATCGCGCACTCTGTCGCAGGAGGCGCAGGCGACCTGGAGCTGGCTGCTGGCCCGAGGACTGACGATTACGGCCACGCATCTGCCAGGGGTGCAGAATGCTCAGGCGGACGCCTTGAGCAGGCTGATTCAGGAAAACCACGAATGGGTCATAAACGACGAAGTACTAGGAGAAGTCTTCGCAAGGTGGGGAACTCCAGACGTAGATCTGTTCGCCACCGCCGAAAACAGCAAATGCCGAGACTTCGCATCCAGGTACTACCAGCGGGGGACGCTGGGGAATGCGCTATGGATCGATTGGTCGAACAGCTTTCTGTACGCTTTTCCACCCATTCCCCTGATTCCGGCAGTGCTCATCAAGCTGTCCCAGTCCAGGGCGCGGATGGTCCTGATCGCCCCGGAGTGGCCCAGGCAGTGGTGGTTCACGGACCTACTTCACCGGTCTCTCCTTCCTCACATGCGGTTGCCGTGCAGGCCGGACCTTCTCACGAAGTTCGGAGGGCGGATGGTGCACCCCAACCTCTCGTCTTTGAGTTTGGCGGCATGGCTCCTGAAATAGTGCAATATGGCCATCTTAATCTACCAGACGATTGTATGGACATACTGAAGGAGTCTAAACGACCTTCCACTAGGACATCCTATGCTTACAAGTGGAAGAGGTTCTGTATCTGGTGTAAGTCCAAGAACTTTGATCCGACGACATGTAAGGAAGATGTCATCCTTCCGTAACTTTTACATCTGGCGCAGTCTGGCCTTAATTTCCATTCCATTAAGGTTCATCTGGCTGCTTTGACTGCTTACAGGAAATGCCCTTCACAGACTTCCTTCTTTCAGATCCCTGTGGTCAAGGATTTTTTGGAAGGCTTGAAGAAAGTGTTTCCTCCCGTCAGACTTCCCTCGCCTTCCTGGGACTTGAATGAGGTGCTGTCCAGACTGATGAAGGAGCCTTTTGAACCCATTCACAAGGCTTCGTTGCAGCACCTATCCTGGAAGGCGGCGTTCCTAGTGGCCCTTACATCGGCCCTCAGGGTGAGTGAACTTCAGGCTTTATGTTGTCAAGAACCTTATACTGTATTTCATGCTGCTAAGGTTGTGATGCGTACTCACCCTAAATTTCTTCCTAAGGTTATCTCTGACTTTCATGTCAACCAGACTATAACTTTACCTACGTTCTTTCAGAATCCCTCTTCGCCAGCGGAAAGGTCTCTCCATTCCCTGGATGTTCGGAGGGTGTTGAAATTTTATCTGGATAAGACCAAGGATATTCGTAGGTCTGACCAATTGTTTGTTAATTATGGCTCAGTCAGGACTGGTCCTGCGACCTCTAAGCAGTCCATTTCTCGGTGGATTGTGTCCTGCATACAATTGTGTTATCAAAAGGCTAATAAGACCTTAGGGGGTAAACCTAAGGCTCATTCCACCAGGGGCAAAGCTGCCACGACGGCTTTGCTGCGTAATGTTCCGATTGCGGAAATCTGCACGGTGGCCACTTGGAAGTCGGTCCATACCTTTGCTGCACATTACTGTCTGGACACGGATGCCAGGGCAGATGCGCAGGTTGGGCAGGCTTCGCTGCGAAATCTGTTCGCACAGTAGTGGTAGTGTCTTGTGGTTTCTCCACCGCTTTTGTTGTGTGGGGATGGGCTTGCCATTCTATTCACTAGATTATGACTATACACAGAGATCCCCTACTACAGAAGGAGTAGTTTCTTTTCTGTAACTCCAGTTCTGTAGTAGGGGTATCTCTGTTATAGTCATAAACGCCCGCCCTCCTCCCCGGTGGAGAGATACTTATTCATTTGTAGAGTGCTACAGGTCTGGCGTGGTACGCCTTCAAAAAGAACTGAAAGTAAATGGGACCTGCTGGGCATTCTGGGATACTGGGGAAAGTTCTGGAAACCTGGAAAGTTTTCTTAAAGGCACAGTATCCTGTTTTAAGCCACATAATGGCAGCCTATGGGGCTTGTCTGTCCACTCCTTCCTCTCTATCATTCCAGAGGCTTTTGCTGGTAGAGGCAGGGTTTTTTCCTATGGGGAGAAAAACTAGACAGGCAGTGCTGTTTGTGGATGTTGGTGGAATTCTAGTTGAAGTACTGGACAGTGTAGCCTGTGGGTATAGGCTGCATTATCTGTCTTTAAATTAAATTCTCTCTTAATGGTGTATGCAGGTCTGCATGATTTGTCACCTTTTAGAGATTATTTTTTATTGCTCCGGGGTCCACGCACATGGGCGGGACTATTCACTAGATTATGACTATAACAGAGATACCCCTACTACAGAACTGGAGTTACAGAAAAGAAACTACTCCTTCTCGATTATTATTCTTGATTGTGAGGAATTCAATTGATTCTATGTCGGTACATTTAATTTTCTTTAATGAGGGTACTGCATTACACAATTTTAATATGTTCCCACGATTCAAGATATCATTATTACCCCTAGATTTATATTCCGGCGTAAAAATTACCTGCACCACTCCTTTTTGATCTGGGTTATTTAATTTAATTTGTTGCAGGCTATTTTCACCTTGAGCATGCTCAATTACCCTTGCATTATGATTACTAACAGTTTGAGACCATGATTGTCGATGTTTATGTAACTGCTTCGTTTTGGTTCCCAGATCTTGTGGTAATTTAATATCCTTCCAGGTTTTTAACAAATCTCTATTCGTTTCATCCCATCTGATACTCTCACTCTTTGCTCTATTTGTTTCCAATTGTGATGGGTTATTTTCCACCTGTTTATTACTTTCCTCCACT
Organism: Triturus cristatus; assembly: GCF_964204655.1. Classification (NCBI taxonomy): domain Eukaryota; kingdom Metazoa; phylum Chordata; class Amphibia; order Caudata; family Salamandridae; genus Triturus; species Triturus cristatus. Next base: position 945,985,758 of record NC_140586.1, read on the forward strand.
TGCAGCATTAATAAGGATTGAATTTTCCCATTCTCTATTATTTTTATACTATCAGCTTGCTTGTTTAAGCATTTATTTTTCATAAGTGCTTGTACCACCGATACATCCTTGTTAAATAGAGGGTAAAAGGGTTTTGTTGGAGACATTTGTTAACCCTCAGCTTCACAATGTGATATTTGGTCATGGTTGTTTCCAGTGTTCAATCTCACTATATCTGATGCATTTGTACTTTTTATACTTATAGAAGCTTTATTTCTTCCTTTCCTTAGTTTTTTCCTCTGTCTTTTTGATAGATGAACTTCCAGAGCTGCGTCTGTCATTGTTGATTGTGTCGAGCATAGGTTTATCACTTCTTGTTCTTTTGTTTTATCATCTATTTTTTCTTTAACAACAACAGTATTGTCTTTACATTTTATTGTATCTTTAGAGGGGCAGTCGGTCTTGATGGGTTGAATTCCCACATTAGGAAAATTCCCTTTTACATCGTCAATTATTGTTTTTAAAATATCCGGAATGGTAGCCAGTTTGTTAATTAGTGGGTCGGGGGCACAACTACACTCTGCATACGTAGATATTGGCTGAGATTGTGCCCTTACTATTAGATTATTTAGCCTTTTTTTCTGCTCAATTCCGGCAACAGAGGATGCCATAGCGCTCAAAAGATCTATTTGGACCTCCATTTTGTTGGACTGATATGTTAAAGGTTCCAGAGTTAATTGCGAGGTTTTGAAGAATAAATCCCAACTTGCTCCAGCGTTCCCACTTCCTGGTACCTGAGTCTATGGTGTTGCCCATTTATGAATGATAGATCCTTATACTCCTCTTTTGTATGGTACTTTAAAATCATGTCCCTCGTCACAAGAATGAATGAATTGTGGATTAATATTCAAAACGTCTTTTTGATACAGAGTACTCCAACACAGCAGAGTTTCTGGGTTGCTGTTGTATTTGTCCCTATTAATTTGAGATCCATTATTTAGATTAAATTTCGGCTGGTCCAGTTTTGAACGGAATTTATTTTAGACAGATTAAGATCCGATGTCAGTGGGTTATTGGCTTCCTTTTTCACCCCACCATTTAGTTCATTTGGAGCTTCTTGCTCTGGTTGATTTATTTGGCCCAAATTAGATGGTTCCCCTATACCGTTAGCTTTTCTGATTTTATTTGCACTTCTATTGGCATTGGCTGCCTAGTTGCTAGTAATTGCTGAGTATCTCCCATTGTTAGAGTTGTGCATTTTGGGTCCTCTTGTTGTGAACAACCACTAAGTGGAATAGTTAACATCTCTAGGTCCGTTATTTGACCCCAATGGTTGACTTGGTCCTTAGTTGAATTTGACATTCGTTCGACTTCAGCTTCAGACTCAGGATGGCCTTGTTCACTTATTCCTTGCTTAGGGGAAATAATATTTGTTCTACTCAGTGGTTTAATTAGAGTTGAAGATCATATGGGTTAGGTAGCAATGTTAGCATAGCACCAGTTGGATCTTTCATAAAATCAAACTTAGACGGCGACTTTCCCAGTTTCCCAAATGTATGGACCTAAGGTGATTTAAAGGACTGTATGTCACCTGCCTGTTTTATTTTAAACGTATCCAATATTAGTGTTTGTTGTATTTTTCTTTTCCTTTTGATAGGAGGGAAAGGTGGCTGCTCCTTTCCTGACCTCATAATACTATAATAAAAATAAAAAATACTAATAGTATATATTTTTTTAATATCTGTTTGGTGCCAGTCCATATGACTTTAATTTCTGCCTTTGGGATTCTATGTTGCTACTCCATAGGGTACATGTATCCTTTGTGAGCTTCATAAAATGTTGAAAATTCTACAAATCCTCACTCCTACATCCAAGTACTCTCATGCTACCATTCTCCACTCTGCTCTGTCTGAAGAACACCTCAACATTTTCAAAATTCTGCATTGATTTGGCTTGTAAATTATATTTTGGGAAATTTACATGTATTAACTATTTAATTTTAATACTATAGGTGATTGAAATTACGGACGAAGAAAGCAAGATTTAGCACTAGGCAACTGAATGTCGGTGCCATAAGAAGGATTATTTTGAAAAACTGAAGGACATCCAGAATTCTACGTTTAAGCAATTTCCAAAAATCTAGGTGTGGCGAGGAAAGAACTATACCTGTAAGTGAAGTCTCTAATTTTGCATTTCATTAACCCAGAGCAAAGCCATATCTGTGCACACAGCATCAGAAAATAATGCCAGAAAGAGCAATCACAGCATCCTCATTTGAAATATTATCAGAAAGACAAATTGCCTCAGCATGACAGAATAACGTTCATCTAAAGCATCATGTAATTCCAGAGAGGAAGCACACACTGCATAAAAGAAAGATATAGCAAAAGGTTTCTTCTGCATATCATCAAAGAAAAGACGCTGAAAGAAGACTCCGAAGCTGACACGTTAACAACCAAAAGATTGGAAAATCACCTTTGTTAAACAACCGTTTTTAACCAGTTACGCAAGTTTGAGACTATCTGCCTCTGGATAGAACAGCACGACCCACTCTGCTCACTCTTGCGAAAACCTCAAATATTCACCACTTTATTGTGTTCATGATATCTCAGATTGTTTCCTTTTTATTGTGTACTGTTCTGTAATTCTATGTAAATCGCCTCAACATTATCTGTTGTGCAGGAGTGATATGTAAAACTGTTCAATATAAAAATGGATTAAAGGAGCACCGTTGCGCTATAGCTAATGTACATAAATCCTCATCTTCAGAACTACAAACCTTAACCTTACACCAAACATAGAAAGGGTAAAAGGAACAGATGTTCTGTGACTGATGATCCACAATAGTACTCTGCACGCTCTAATGTCCTCAGTTACTGCCATTACCTTAGTGCAAAAAGGTACGTATCAGTTTAATCATTAAATATCAGACTAACACCTTATCACTGCATTGCTAAGAACCTATACAAATAGATTTGAGAAAAACTTCAGTCACAAAATAAGTTGCTGCCGGAGAGGCTATTACCTAAAGACTATTATCTGGTTGAAACATTTCGATAGGTGTTACAGGGCTGCTTCTAGACCTATTTTGTTCAATTCAAGTGTTAAGAAGATTACACACAATTTCTTTTAGAGATAAATGCTGAACATTATCTAAACAAGGCCGACTCTAAAATCAGATTCACTCTTACCGTGGCATATAAGCAAGAGAAAACTAAACATAGAGATATTAACTCTAGGAATACACCTTATATAAAAACACGGACTGTGAGAACATATTCAGTTTTCAAACCCGCCTCAATCGAGGCAAAATAACCGAAGTTGGGGAAAAAAGTTACCTGTGCCAAAAAAGATAAAGCCATAAATCTTATCTCACGGAATTTGACAGAATGCACACTGGGAAAAAACACTCTCAGTGCTTAGTATGCCAAAAAAGTTTCCGCCGTAAATCTTATCTCACTGAGCATATGAGAATCCACACTGGGGAAAAACCTTATGAGTGCTCTGAATGCCAGAAAAGGTTTAGTATCAAACCGAGTCTATATCGACATGCATTAACCCACTCTGTGGAAAAACCTTACCAGTGCACTGAATGCCAAAAAAGTTTCAACCGTAAATCTTATTTCACTGAACATATGAGAATCCACTCTGGGGAAAACCCTTATCAGTGCTCTGAATGCCAGGAAAGGTTTTGTAACAAACAAAGTCTTTCTCGACATGTAATGACCCACTCTGGCGAAAAACCTTACCGGTGCTCTGAATGCCAGAAATGTTTCAGTTACAAAAACAGTCTCACTAAGCATAGAAGAACCCACACTGGGGATAAACCTTATCAGTGCACGGATTGCCAGAAATGTTTCTTTGACAAAAACAGTCTCAATCAGCATAGAAGAACCCACACTGGGGATAAACCTTTTCAGTGCTCTGAATGCCAGAAATGTTTCAGTTGCAAAAGCAAACTCACTGAACATACAAGAATCCACTCTGGGGAAAACCCTTATCAGTGCTCTGAATGCCCAAAACATTTCCAACGTAAATCACTTCTAACTGCACATTTGAGATTCCATACTGGGGAAAAACCTTATCAGTGCTCTGAATGCCAGGAAAGGTTTTGTAACAAACAAAGTCTTTCTCGACATGCAATAACCCATTCTGTGGAACAACCTTATCAGTGCTCTGAATGCCATATATGTTTCAGTATAAAAAGTAGTCTCATACGGCATACAAAGATCCACGCTGGGGAAAAACGTTATCAGTGCACTGAATGCGACAAATGTTTCATTGAAAAAAGCTATCTCACTCGGCATACAAGAACTCACACTGGGGAAAAACCTTATCAGTGCTCTGAATGCCAGAAATGTTTCAGTGAAAAAAGACCTCTCATGGTGCATATAAAAACCCACACTGGGGAAAAACCTTATCAGTGCTCTGAATGCCAGAAATGTTTCAGTGAAAAAAGGTATCTCACGCTGCATATACAATCCCACACTGGGGAAAAACCTTATCAGTGCTCTGAATGCCAGAAATATTTCCGAGACAAAAGAAGTCTTTCTCAACATACAATAAACCACACTGGGGAAAAACCTTATCAGTGCTCTGAATGCCTAAAAGATTTCAAACTTAAATCACTTCTAACTGCACATGTGAGATCCCACACTGGGGAAAAACCTTATCAGTGCTCTGAATGCCAGAGATGTTTCAGTGACAAAATGAGACTCACTAAACATACAAGGACCCACACTTGGGTAAAACGATATCCGTGCTCTGAATGCGACAAATGTTTCAGTGAAAAAAGCAGTCTCATTCAGCATTTAAGAACCCACACTGGGGAAAAACCTTATCAGTGCTCTGAATGCCAAAAATGTTTCAGTCAAAATATCAGTCTCATTCATCATATAAGAATCCACACTGGGGAAAAACCTTATCAGTGCTCTGAATGCCAGATACGTTTCAGTGAAAAAAGACGTCTCACTCAGCATATAAGAACCCACACTGGGGAACAACCTTATCAGTGCTCTGAATGCCACAAATGTTTCATTGGAAAAAACAGTCTCACTCATCATATAAGAACCCACACTGGGGAAAAACCTTATCAGTGCTCTGAATGCCAGAAATGTTTCAGTGAAAAAAGCAGTCTCACTTATCATATAAGAATCCACACTGGGGAAAAACCTTATCAGTGCTCCGAATGCCAAAAATGTTTCAGCCAAAAATCTCATCTCACTCAACATGTGAGAATCCACACTGGAGAAAAAAAATATCAGTGCTCTAAATGTCAGAAAAGATTCAGAGGTAGAGTTGGTTACAAGCTCCATAAGGAAACATGCCATCAAAATAATTCAGTGCTCCGAATGCCTGAAAAGCATCAATCTTAAACTCAATCTCCCTCTACATGAGCAGACGCACACAGGTGAAAAACATTACCAATGTTATGAATGCCAGAAATTCTTATTTGATAGGCACAGCCTCATTAACCATAAGCGACTCCATACTGATGAAAAACCTTATGAGTGCTCTGAATGCCAGAAAAGCTGCTGAGAAAACTCTATCTCACCATGAGAAACTCCACACTGGAGAAAATCCTTATGCCATAAAAGCTTGAATCTGAAAGACAGTGTTATGCTTCATGAGAGATCCCACTCTGGGGAAAAACCTTATGAGTGCTCGAAATGCAAGCAAAGTTTTGGTTACAAATTATTTCTCACTTGACATGAGCGAACTCACAGGGGGGAAATGGACCTTATGTGTGTTTTGAATGTCAGATAAGGTTTAGTCTTGAATACAATGTCATTTCACATGAGAGAATTCACACTGGACTAAAGCCTTATACAGGAGGGGAAAGCCAGAAACGTTTAACTCAGGAAGGAGATCTCACTAAACATGAGAAATTCATCCACACGAGGTGAAAAGTAAGGCATATCTGGAGTTGCAGAAAAGCTTCTAACAACCTGACTTTACATGAGAGAGCACATATTGTAGTTGCAATAGGATTCATCAAGAAACTCTTGCAGGATAACTTAGGCTGCCCTCATGCAACTTCCAAAGAAATTTTAGGCCTGGATTTTTTTTTTTAATTGCAACAGAATCCACAATTTGAGTATCAAAACTCTCAAGGTCTTTACTTCAATCCAATTTGGCTTCGCTCAATTTCGAATCTTCTTACTATGAACCACGGCCTGATTTGCCATCCGGATCCAACTTCTGTGCGATTGGCAGCCTGGCACCTGAACACTATGAGTTTGCCAATTTGATTATTCCTCCGAACTGCAGGGAGGTCCTCACTAATGCTAGAGCACCCTCCACTATCAAAATCTACAAACTCAAGTGGAAACGGTTCTGTCTTTGGTGTGAAGCTTCTAATGTTCACCCTGTTCACTCTACGCCAGAGCAGCTTCTGCTTTTTTTCTTACAATTAGCAAAATCAGGCCTCTCTCACTCTACCCTGAAGGTTTTTCTGGCCGCAATTTTCAGATTCCGGCACGATGGCTCTAATTCTCTTTATTCTTCAAGAATTATTCAACAATTTTTCAAAGGCTTATTTCGGATGTTCCCCCAATTCGACACCTGCCTCCTCCTCCTTGACATCTGCACATTGTGTTGGCCCAACTCATGAAGTCCTCATTTGAGCCCATTCATAGGGCTTATCGTAAATTCATCTCCTGGAAGACATCGCTGCTTTTAGCTCTTACTTCGGCTCGGCAAGTGAGCGAGATACAGGCTTTTACTATCAAAACACCTTTTCTTCAATTCACCATAGACGCTGTGGTGCACTAATCCGGCCTTTATTCCTAAAGTTCCATCTGATATCCACCTGAATGAGCCGGTCATCTTAAATACTTTTTTCCCTAATCCACAGTCGCCAGCGGAAAAGACTTTACATTCTCTAGACGTTAAGAGATGTTTGAAATTTTATTTGCAAAGAACAACCAATATCCGTAAAATTTATCAGCTCTTCATAGCCTATGGCAGGATGCGTAAAGGACATCCAGTTGCTAAACAGACTATTGCACGTTGGATATCTAGAGCAATTTCCTTTTGCCATCAGCAAGCAGGCAAGACACTTCATGCAACGATTAAAGCGCGCTCTACTAGAGCAGTCTCCTCTTCTACTGCTCTCTTTGCTGGTGTGCCTCTTCATCAGATTTGCAGATCTGCGACATGGTCCAGCAGGCACACCTTTACTAAGCACTACTGTCTGGAAGCTGCCAACAATGCTGACACAGCTGTGGGGCAAGCGGTGCTACGTAATCTTTTTAAGTAAGGTGAGCCTCTGTTTCTTACCTCCTCCTGCACACAATGTATATATTTCTGCTTTTGCAGATGTGCCCATGTTTACTGCTACACTGTAATATACGTATATGTATTTTCTCGTACTCTGTTTACGATTTACCATGCACAATTCTCAAATTACTTCTCTCTACTCTGATTCAAGCATGTGAATCTATGAAAGATACCCCAATACTGGAGAAGAACATAAGTTACTTACCTGAAAACTGTGGTTCTCCAGCATTGGTATCTTTCATAGATTCACATGCTTGAACCATTCCCCGTCGTCGAAGTGGGAATCCCATGGTACATAGAATAGCAATAGCATAGAGAAAGCATAGCTAAAAGAGCAATAGGAAGTATTGTAACATAGAAGTTAATAGGAAAAAACTTGTCACTTTAATAACTTGTCCAAGTCATAAGATATGGTCCAAACTCCAGCCAATCAGGCGACAGCACCCCCTGGAACCTTCTCCTCAGAGGCTCAGGCTCTCAGATTTTCGAGCACAAGTGTGGCATAAGAGCCAAGGAGAAGAGGGGAGCCTCTGAGGGGATGTGGGTGGGTCGCATGTGAATATATGGAAGATACCAATACTGGAGAACCACAGTTTATAGGTAAGTAGCTTATGTTCATCTTCCGGAGCTGAAAAAAGCAGGTAGAGACCACCGTCCCAATATGGGATTTCACAGACAGATCGCAGTCAATTGTAATGCCAGGATTTTAGTTGATCTAGATGGTAGGGGTGGGTTTCCCAACTCAGTTGGCCAATAATTTGAGTTCCAGGGCCCACCAATTTGGATCATTTCAATTTTGTCTGGGTTAAAATTCAGGTGGTTACTGTTCATCCAGCTACCCATATATTACATGGTAGTTTAAAAGTTACTAACAGAGGCTGCAGACTTGTCGATTTCCAAGGTCAGTTGATGATCGTCAGCGTAGTTGAAAGGATTGAATTAGAGAATACAGGTACAGATTAAAAAGGAGTGGTGACAGGGAGGAGCCCTGCGGCACCCCACAAGTCAATTTGACTTTAGAGGTAGAGAATTGGGCAAAGGGTACAGCTTGAGTGCGATCCTCTTGGAAAGATGTAAGCCACTTAAGGGCCAGGCCCTGTATCCCTGCATTACTCACATTGTCCACCAAGTGGACGATGAAGACTCAGTAGCGCAAGGTTAGTCTCAACCTCTTTCATTTGTGTGGGAAGGGCGTCATGAATACACGTGCCTCTTTTGGACATTGTTAGCCCCCACTTTTTGCCTTGAAAATATTGTGGTTTTGACTGGAAGTGCACAGAGTCCTTGCCAACCAGGCCCCCTGTGCCAGATCTCCTTCTCTAAACTGTACCCGTCATTTCCACAATTGGCACCCCTGTAGCTCACATATAAGTTCCTAGTAAAAGGTATCCATGGTACCAAGTGCCTTGTGGTTAAAGAGGGTCCCTAAGGGCTGCAGCATAAATTATGCCACCATAAGGGACCCCTCACCAAGCACATGCACACTGCCACAGCAGCCGGAGTGTCTTGGTGCGGACAAAACTGAAGAGCCGACCTGGCACACATCCCTGTGTGCCATACCCATGAACACTGCTAGAGGGGTGTCTAACCCATATCTCAGACAGACACACACATACACACTCTCTCGCTCACACACATTCTCACACATACCCATCCTACCTCACATCAGAAACATATATTTAACTTCTAAATGACACTTTCAACTAGGACCATTAGTAAATAGATTCATGCAGATTGCAAAAGATCCTACTCGTAAGGATCTCTGTACAGTCATCCCCATGACAGGAAAGAAGAAATACAAATGAATGAATAAAATGCTTTAGGAGGCTGAGCACTCATAAATTAAGAAATGAAAGAAAGATAAACCAGGAATAGAGAGAAACAGAAAAAGAAATAAGAAAGAGAAAAAAAGAGTAAAATAAAGATAATAAAAACAAGAGAAATAGAAAATATGAAAGAAAGAAACGAGGCTCCCATATATTATATTCAGTGGTGCTTGTACGGCGGCCAGGATATCCGTCACGTTTGTGTCTGAGTAACCCGGCCAGCGAACTCTAAATGAGGCTCTTGACACTTTGCAATGTTGCTGCTGTTAACTGAGCACCATTACTTCCTCAGAAGTCACAGGCAAGAGACACCTGGTCGCCTGTAACATACTTCTTATAATTACAAGGGTGTGACAATACCGATAACGCCGCATAAACAACAAGTGCACATTAAACCACAGGGCTCAAATAAACCCACACACACCGTAAGATTAAACCTGTACTAAACACACATGCCTCAAAAACAGGTAGATAATACAAAGACTGATGGACATAATGAAGCGGACCTAGAGATACATGCATAGCACAGAAAAGATAAAGGTCTTGATTTAGAGTTTGGTGAGCAGGGTACTCCTTCACAAGCGTGAAGGAGTACCCTGTCCAACAAACTGATGGTCTGCCTGACCTAGTGCACGTCAGGTGGATTGTCATGTGTCCAGCCTTACTGTGGTGCCGTCCGTGTAAATACATCGGACGACCATTCCTTTTTAGATCAAGCAGTCTGATGTATTTTTCTCTTATTCCGGACCACCGGGGAATACCTGGCAGTCGTGATGAGAATTTTTTTTTAAATGAACCCCACTTCCTGGGAGAAAATTAAGCAGGGAGAAAGTTCCAAGGGTGTGAGGGTGATTAGTTATTGGTTTTTAAAAACAAACTCCAGCTTTGGAAGCTTGTTTTTGAAAAACACAAAAGTTGGTGAATGGCCGCCTGAAACATGGCAGCCGCTCACCACCCCTGCAGTGCCTTCAGAGGAGTCACCATGGCTACTGCTCCTCTGAAGGGACAGAGAGCGCCACAGTCGGTGACATTTTGGACTTTAAATCAAACCTATAGTCTTGATAATTGACAAATAGAGGAGTGGAGGAAAGAGAGAGTTTATTAGAACGCTGCCTATAAGTGATTTTCTGTATGTGAATAAGTAAATGACAAGACGCTGCTGTGTTCCTTACCTTAACGCAGCCTTTTTTTTTATACCTGCTATATATGTTGCATTGGTTTATCTCTGCAATGTCACCTGAACAAGTTACTGGTTATGTTAAATTATGTCATACTGGAAAAAGATAAATAATGCTTAAAAAAAATTTGTTGTCTAGAAAACATACAAGGACCAAACGCTTCAGCTTGACAAAGCAAGGGATTTTCAGTCCCGCCTCTGTGTTCATTCCAGTTCCGGGGCCACGGGACAGGCAGGGGCTACTGGGTTGAGGTCATGTTCCTTTGATGTCACGAGACCTGTCCTAGTAAGGCTGTGCAAATTGACCAAGTAACCCCTTTTTTGTACTTGACTCTCAAGTTAGCGAGGGCGAGCAGTCACAATTTTCTCAGTTTTGTAATGTCGACCAGCTTGAACTCAGAGCTCAACAATAGATCAACAGACTCGAATGAATAAATGACCAGCACACTGCTTATCTTGCCAAGACACAGGTACTTTTAAAAACTCTTTTTATTGAACTAGTGCTCAATCAATAGTGTTGACAACGAAAATACGGTGCACATTAGTGAGAGTGATTAGACCAAAAACACAAAGTCTGCAAATATAGACTGAGTAACATAGCTTGGCTTGTCCTGACATTCCCTGGCCAAATCCCACTACATAACACTAGATCGCAAGGATGGTACATATTTAACTTACACTAGTTCATGGCCAGTCACATGGCCCGATAGCTCTACCATCCCTCCCATATCTTTTCCCATTTACAAGGGCAGCCCCTGTTGCGATACACCCTGTGCTCCACCCGTTGACACCAATCAAGATCTGCTTCCCAATCCTCCACCCTGGGGGGTGAGCTGGCTGAAGCCAGGGCCATTCATATTCTGCGAAAACTGTGCCATGTCACCTCACTCGTGATATTCAGGAGGTGCCATTTGGCCCCCATGGAGATGACTAGTCCCATGACCTGGGACATTATTCTCATGATCTCTACCCAATAGCATTGAATTACCAGACAACTCCACACCACATTAAAAAATGCCCCCCCGCACAATCCCTTACGCAGAGAGGTGGCCGCCCGCCCTATTTGGTGCAACAAAGTTCTGGAGTAGTAGGTCCTATGTAGGATCTGTAGTTAAATTAGACCAAAACGAGTTCTAATCGCCACCTCCCTGGCACCCTGAATGGCCTCAACCCAATCGCCATCACCAAGTGTGCCTAGATCCCTCTCCCACACAGCCCTCTGTGTCCCTAAGGGATCCAGGGAATTGTAGATCAACTTCCTATAGATGGTTGAGATTGCTTTTTCGGTCGGGGATTAGTTAGCAGCTGGTCCTCCAGTGGGGGTGCATCAGGCAACTGCTCCCATTCCCAGATGTGGCCTTGCAGAGCGTGATCCACCTGCAAATGTCAGAACCGTTTTAGTCACCTAATTCATACTTTTGTTTAGGATCGTGAAGGACACAAGTGCCTGTCCCCTCCACACATCGCCCGGCCGTTCTAAGCTGATCAATTCCCATTTTGTGAAGCCCTGCAATCCTCCTGCTGCACTCCAGAGATCACCATCATACAGTGGAGTAATTTCAGTCAGCTTACCTTCTCAGCCTAAACACTTGGTAGCCTCTCTTCACACCCTTACCAGTGTTTGGGTATGAGTAGGTAGGGTGCACTCATACTTTCTTTGACACAGCACCGGGGTGGGGTAACCTCCCTTGCCCATGGCCAATCTATCTTCCCGGTAAGCAGGATCCTCACGGTTCGCAAAAACCCAGTTGTTGACCGCCACCAGCTGCGTGTCCCAGTAATACTTGAGAATACTCCGGACCGCCAGTCCACCTTAATAAACTCCCCTCTGCAACTTACTCAGCGTGAAGTGCCACCATTCCATAACAGGAGCCAAAGTTCTCAGTCTTCCTTTTGAAAGAAAACGACTGGTGGGATCTTGAAGGACGTTTTTTGTACGATGTACAGGAGGCCCTGGAGGGTCATCACTTTAAATAGGGCCACCCGGCCCATTAAAGAGAGCAGGAGCGCCCGCAAGTGTGGGGCAACCCTGCGAAGCCGGTCTAATTAAAGAGTATGTTCCTGCCTGTGGCTCTCTTGTAATTAACACAACCAAATATTTAAAGCCATGTAGTGCCACCCGAACTGTGCACCTAGAGTGCAGCCCCAGGGTCTCTGCCACCAGCAGGAATATTAAGGACTTCTTCCAATTGATCTTATCCTGAATGATCTCCAAATAAGTGAAAAAAATTTAGGATTCGTTCACTCGAGAAGGCTGGTTACGTGTCATATAGCAAAATGTCAGCGTAGAGTGAGATTCTCTCATCCCACTCCTGATCAACTGGAGTACCCCATATGAGAGGTCCTGGCGAACCCACGCACGTGAGAAGAGCATAGGAGACAAGGAACATCCCTGTCGGAGGGAAAAGACTCGGGAGATTGTATTATTGACGCGCATGCCTGCTAGAGGGGCCACATACAAGAGCTTGACAGCAACGCCACTGGTTCAGCAAAGGCATCCCCTGTTGCATGTGGTACTCAATTAAGGTGTCGGAGATTTAAGCGCGTTCCCTAGTGTGACATAAAGCCCGATTGATCAGGATGAACCACTGTTGCAATTACTGTCCGCAGGCAGATCTCCAGGGCGTACGCAAGGACCTTAGTCTCAAAATTAAGCAGGGAGATTGGTCTATAAGACCCACACTCAGTTGCTGGTTTGTCCTTTTTTGGGATGACCACCACCTCAGACGTTCTTTGGTCCTCTGGGAGACACCCTTATTTTCAGGCAGTCTGAAACCTACTCTGGAGGTACTGGTGCAGATCAGGGCATATAAATTCTCCCTACTTCCACGGATAGAGTAATTTCACAGATACACACACCATACTCTTGGGCCCATTTCACTGACATACACTCATATTACTCTATCAGTACCAACCATGAGAGAGGAAAACTTCTAAACACCCTGCATCTACAACAAGGTCGATAAACCTAATTGATACTGTCCTGAGTCATGATTTAAACAACAATAATCACAATAGAGTACTCAATAATTGACAAGAAATAATCACCAACACTGTATTTAAAATTATGATTCTTTATCTAAAATTAGTTCAAATGGAAAGGCAATCAAAATAAAATCATTATTCTCATAGTTACCTATTCTAGCTAAATGTCATAAATGGGTCAGGACAGGTCTCTTAGTAGAAGTCTCCCAAGTCGCCGTCCTCACAGCATCGATCCTCACCAACGCAATGTTCGGAAAGAAGTGGCCTCAGAAATCCAAATGCAATGACCACAGACCCTCTCTAGTCTAGCATATTTATAATAAAAATTACAAAATAAAGCAACATAAAATGTTCTGAGTTTCCGTTGAGCCGCTGAGCAGAGCGAGCAGGAAAGGATGTAGCATCGCTACATTTGGAAAATCTCCGCTCAGAAAAAATCACAAAAATAAAAAGACGGAAGAAGGAACTCCAGTTTACAAATGTTTCTTTCGAAGCCGCTCTTCCTTGATATCTCTAGCAGAGCCACCGCAGCATTGTCATTGTTCATTGTGACCTTATCCTCGTCCAAGGTACTTGGACTTACACCCAGAACTGCTGTCCTCACGGAAAACTTTTAAACCAGGCGAAGACTGTGGTCAGGTGACTCTCGACCATGTTCAGCAAGGCCCTCTCATCAAAATTCGATCACTCAAGCGCAGGCTTTAAACGGCAGCCATTTTATGATAGGCCAAAACAGACCATCTTAATTAAAAGAGACAAAAACAACGTTACCACAGCATAGTGATTAAACAGTGTTAACCCCACTAATACCCTTATGTGTATGTAATTATCTAGCCTTTGCCACACAGAAAAGCATTAATACACGTTATTTCAAAAGCGTTTTGTGCTTTAAAACAAACAGCACTCAGCAACATTCATTTAATTAAACATGCACATTATTATTAAGCAACATGAATGCATCCCCACGTGTAGTTTTCTCTTGTTAGTTCGTGTTGATTAATCAGAATTTTCACACAAAACAAATAATTAACGTTACAAATTAATATTTTTAATTTTCGACATATAGACAAACCGGAGCTTAAAAACCCAATAGATTTTCAACAGAAAACTCTGCTCCAGCAATCCCCCCTTTGGTGATATTATCACCAAATAAACAACCCAAAAAAAAATTTTTTTGTCAAATTTAGTCCCATTTTAGGAGAAATTGGAAATGTCTTTTTCTTTTTCACAACACTACACACCAGACTCCCTTTCATCATCCCTCTTCGTCTCCAAGTAAACACTCTCCCTCAATTCTTCTAATTCTATTTCTTGTGGATCTCTTTTTGACCTCTTATTTCTCTTTTCAATATTTCTTTTGATTAATTTCTTTTTCCCTCCCCTGTTTTTACAACACAAACACCCCAATCTTAGTATCAATAGAGCAACAATTACACAAGTCAAAGGAAACAATATCTTACCTATAATAGTACTACCTATTTTTGCAATAAAACTCTTAACAGCGACTATTTTATTAGCTATTTTGGTCCAGATACTTTCAGCTTCCAGTGGTACTAATTCTTCATGCAAATCAGTAATATTTTTGATATAGACCTTCAGGTCCTTATTTTCGTCAGGAATGTAAGTGCAACAATGTTGAACTTTCAGCATTCCACAAACTCCACCCTCCTTGGCCAATAGAATATCAAGGGCAAGTCGATTTTGCGTAGACATGGCATGTACGGCAATCATCTCCGTATTTACCAAAAGAAACCCTCCAGCGGTACTTGTCGATAAGCGATCCACCACTGTTGACAATTTCCGAATTCCATATGCATTTAAAGAAATTCCCACTGCTGGAATTAAAGCTCCAAAAATATCACCTACAATTTCGGACCAAGTTTCTCTCTTAAATCGTGTTAGTAAATTAATATGTTCTACATCTTCTATTCTATCTATATGAAAAATCTTTGGAAAGACCAGGCCCACATAACACGTGCCATACCAATGGTCAGGCAACCTGTAATAAGCCTTGTTCCCACAAACATAATACACTCCTGGGAAAACTGGATCCTCTCCTCCCTTGAAACCCCATCCTGTCGCAATGAAGTATGTATCATGACACTCACTAGTCCCAACAAAATATGTATCATATTGGGATTTCTTCCTTGTAATGCATAGTTTACCCTTCTGTGGTGCATCTAGAGCTAACGTTGGACTAGCCCCATTCCTCAATTCTTTCCCCATCTCAATGTCCCAAATTGTCTCACTCACTTTATATTTCCCTGCCTTTTCATGCATGTTCATTCTCCTTTCCTCTACCATGTTTAGGAAAGCCTTCTCCTCTTCTTTTAAACTGCAAGTCAAATTATTCTTAAAAATGTAATCTAATGTTAATTCTTCTTTCTCAATAAAAATCTCACCAAAAATGTTAGCTTCTTTAGCTGGATTCAGCCTTTTGTTCATAGGCAATTGCCCAAAAATATTATCTTTGTTAGACATCACATAATCTATTTTCCCTAACAAATAGAAAACACTACTCAACACACTACATGAAATTCCATACGTAGCTGGTAAATGGTGATAAGTAACACCCTCTGAAACGGAAGCAGGTAACTGCATACATACGTAGCAATCCCTCACTTCCATTGTCTTCACATATTCATACAACAATTTTGAAAAAACATTACTAGAAAAATCATTAATTGACCTATCTTTATGCATGTAAGTATTACTAATTCTAGTTGGGACTACTTTTTGTGAATTCTTCTCTACATTAGTCTCATTCTCAGTATGTATCTCAAATGTACCTATTGTAACTCTAAATGTAACTAATAAAGCTAAAACACCCCATAGTAGCATTATTAATCCAGTACAGCAACAGCACATTCTACACCATCTTTTCAAGAAGGCACATCTACTTTGATTATTTTCTATGTTAGCCATTTTACTACTTTGACCGTGTCTTTTGACTTAGCCTCTACTACTCCACTACTGCAATTCTTTACTTCTGGATTACTTCAGACAGCTAAATTTCAGACTTTCTCCTTTTCACTTTTCACCAAGCGATTTCTTCAGTTCACTCAATTTGGATATTCATCACTCTTCACTCCTTCTTCAGCAATATCAAATTGTATCAGATCATCAACAACATCCTGTGCATCCGACTCTTCTCCAATGTCAGTCAGGATAACTTTTAAGATTCCAACAGAATTTTCCTTTTCCTCAACCACTTTTCTCAAGATCCCCTCCGGATTGTCTCGATTCACTGTTTCTTCTTCTTCTCCTCCTTCAGACAGTGCCACATAAGACCATTCCGGTGATCTGTACATTTGGTTGGGTCTTCTAATTCTCTTTATCTCCTCAGGTTCTTTTGACTCCTTTTGCTCCTTTTTCTTCACTTCATTTTGACTCGACACCTCATTCACTTGTTCAGCTTTCGATGTATTTGCTCTTATTATTCTGTATCTCAGCTTCTTTACTCTGTTGTTAGGCCAAAGATCTCCTCTTACAACCATTTTTGGTCTTGTTTCCTTATTATTTCTTTCTCCAATCCAAGTTCTTTTTCTCAGAACTCGACCTTCTGATTTCTCATTTTCACTCTCATCCGATTCTGTTTCAAATACCTCTTGTTCTTCAGCAGTTTTCTTTTGCTCCACACTCTTTATCACCACTGTTTGAGACTTCCCTATTTCTTTCCCTCCTCGGGTCTCCAACACGCAATCTTCTTGCTGTCTACTTGTCCCTTCACCTAGCTCATCAGGAATATTCCCTACACCTCCTTGGGGGTCTTCCGCAATCTGTCCCTCTCTATCTTCTTCTGACCCTACTTCTTCAGATGCAATCCCAAGTGGATTTTCAACCTCCTCATCTGATTCAGGAGTAGTCTCTGTGGAACTGCTATTTTCTCTTCTTTCTTTTCCACTGCTTATTAGAACTTCAGGCTCTCTCACAGAATCTGATCTCCTTTTTGAAACTCTCAATGTTTCTCTTGAAGCTTCTCCTGGAAAGAAAGAATCACCTGACTCTCTTTCTCCTTCAGCTCTTCCAGAATTTTGATTTCTCCTTACTGGTTCTGTTTCTTCATCATCACTGGAATCTGACTCTTCAAAATACTCTTTACCAGTCCCATCTTTTGGGTTTGGAACTCTCAGAGTATGACTTGCATGCACCCAGTTCTTCACACCAGCACACTTCACTGCAGTTGTCGTAGTCAGAATGACTTGTCTTGGTCTTCCCCACCTTGGAACCAAGCAATTTCTTCTTCTGTGCACTTTAATCCTCACCCAGTCCCCTGGACTCAGATCATGAGCTTGCTTCTTCTCAAGTGTAGTAGCGTCTTCTCCAACCTGGTGAAACACAGAATGAACTGCGTCAGCCAGGCCTTTACAATAATCCAGAATCATGTCATCAGTTATTGTCATCAACTTATTGACAGGTACAAATGCATGACGCATTGCACGTCCCATCAAAATCTCATGTGGACTCAAACCAGTAGTTCTATCTGGAGTAGATCTAATAGTCATTAGCACTAGAGGCAAGACATCAGGCCATTTCATTCCAGTGGCTAAACACATCTTACCAATCCTGTTCTTGATTGTGCCATTTATCTGCTCAACAACACCAGACGCCTCTGGTCTGTAAGCACAATGTAGCTTCTGCTGTATGCCCAATGCTTCACAAATCAAACTCATGAGCTCATTATAGAAGTGTCCACCTCTATCAGACTCAATCGTTACTGGAAATCCGTACCTAGGAATCAACTCTCTTAACAGTAACTTTGCAACTGTTATTCCATCATTTCTCCTAGTTGGATAGGCCTCCACCCATCTTGAGAACAAACAGACTACCACTAGAACATACCTCAATCGGTTCACTTGTGGCATTTCAATGAAATCAATCTGCATTCTGGTAAAAGGACCACCTTCTCTGCCTATTGTTCCTAGACTCACCACTGTCTTTTTCCCAGTGTTAAATTGCTGACAAATCAAACATCTTTGACAAATGCTTTCTGCAATCGTCCTGAACTTTGCATTGTACCAAGTCTGTTTAAAAGACCTGATCATCGCATCCCTTCCCAAATGTCCCTGGCCATGATACATCTTTGCCATTGCTGACAACATAGAGTTAGGCATGACTGGTCTACCATCTCTATAGATCCAGACATGATCTGTTTCTCTTGGGGCACAACCTGCCTTGATCCAGTCTTTCTTTTCCTCCTTTCCTGCCTCATCCTGCAACTGTTTCACCTCATCCCACGTTTCTAGGACATTAGTAAACATCACAGAACAAAAAGACATTTCCCCTTCTCGTTCCCTATTAATCGAGTGATTATTTTTAGCACAATACTGTGCAATGTCGTTTGCAAATCTGTTTCCAATTGTCACAACATCATCTCCTTGTCCATGAGCAGCACATTTTACAACCGCTAATTCCTTAGGCAGCTGTATCGTCTCAAGCAATTTTCCAATCACCTAAGCATTCTTTATTGGAGTCCCACTCGACGTCAAGAAACCTCTCTGTAGCCAAAGCTGGCAAAAATCATGGACAACTCCAAATCCATCCTGACTATCAGTCATCACAGTCACTCTCAGATCTTTCCCAATTTCGCAAGCTTTCGTCAATGCCACCAATTCAGCAACTTGTGCAGATTTCACTCCTTTCAATGGTGATGCTTCCATAACTTCTGAAACTTTGCACACTGCATATGCTGCACTCAGCACACCATCATCATTTTTCAGACATGATCCATCCACAAACAGTACATGATCACTCTCAGGCAATGGAAGATCTCTTATGTCTGGTCTCGGTTTTGTACAGTAATCCAGCACATCCAAACAATTGTGATCATCTTCTGTCTTTATCCCCACACCTTCATTATCTGGCAATAATGTTGCTGGATTCACATTCACACATCTCTCAAGAGTCACATTTGATGCTCCCAGAATGACTTTCTCATATTTAGTCAGCCGACTATGTGACATATACTGAGTTCTGCTTCTTGTCAAAAGAATTGCCACATTATGAGGTACGAATACCCTTACAGGATATCCCATTATGATTCCTTCACTCTGTTCCAGACTTTTACATGTTGCAGCTACAGATTTCAGACAACCTGGTAAACCCACAGCTACAGGGTCAAGTGTCGATGAGAAGTACGCAATAGGCCTTCTCAGTAATCCATGTTTCTGAATTAACACTGAAAGTGCACATCCATTTCTCTCACTGCAGTACAACTCAAACTCTTTTTCATAGTCTGGCATACCTAAAGCAGGGGCTTCACACATTCTGCTCTTCAATTCCTCAAATGCTGCCATTTGTTCTCCATCTAGTTCCAATGGGTCTTTCATCTCACTTTTTGTCAGCTTAATCAGTGGCTTTGCTATCAGCGAAAAATTAATTATCCACTGACGACAATAACCCACCATCCCCAGAAACATCCTCACTTCTCTCTGGGTCTTTGGGGCTTTCATTTCTCTGATAATTCTGATCCTGTCATCAGTCACCTTTCTCAGACCCTTTTCAATATTGTGTCCAAGATAATGCACCTCTTTCTTGCAAAATTGCAATTTGGCTGGAGATACCTTTAACCCTCCATCTGCCAGATGATTCAGTAAAGCTATGGTATCTACTTCACAAGCTTCACGTGTCTTTGATGCCACGAGTAGGTCATCAATATACTGCACTAGTACTGAGTTTTCAGGCATGATCAAACTCTCCAATGACTTTTTCAATAACTGATTAAATATCGATGGACTCTCTGTGTACCCCTGTGGGATTCGACACCATGCTAAAATACGCTGGCCAAACCTAAATGCAAAAATCGGCTGGCTGTCATGATGCAATGGAATTGAAAAGAAAGCATGACACAAATCAATCACTGTATACCACTCAGCATCATGTGGAATCTGATACAAAATCACTGACGGATTTGGCACAATAGGACAACATGCCACCACAATTTGGTTAACCTTTCTCAAATCCTGTACAATCCTGAACTTCCCATTAGGTTTCTTTAGCCCCATTATCGGTGAATTACACGGACTACTCAGTAGTTCTCTCAAAACTCCTTGCTGAATCATTTTCTCAATTATAGGAGTTATTCCTTCAATTATTTCTGGTGTCATTTTGTACTGAGGAATGTTAGGATAAGTAATTCCCTCTTTCACTGAAATTTTCACAGGATCTACATTATTCATCAATCCCACATCCTCTCCAGTAAAATCCCAAACTGTCTTTTTCACTGTGTCTCTCAGCTCTTGAGGCAAATCCTCTGGATTAAACACAGCATATGTACCAAGCATCTCACTTTCTCTATTATCTAGAGTCATTCGGTACAAAACATCTTCATCTTGTGTTTCAAAAGCTATTCCATCCGGAGTACAAAAAATTGTACAGTTCATTTTACATAACAGATCCCTACCCAACAAGTTCACTGGACTAGTGTCACAGACCACAAATCTGTGCATTTCCGAAACTTTCCCTATTTGTACCCTTACTGGTTCAGTAAGTCGTGTTCTGATTTGTGTATTTGCTACACCAACTACTTGAATTGCTTCATCCGAGAGAGGAATATTTCTAATATCTGCTGACCTGACAGTTGATCTCGTCGCACCTGTGTCTACTAAAAAAGTAACACTTTCTTCATTTATTTTTCCATCTACAAATGGTCCTGCCTGGTCTATTTCTAGAGTTGCACCAAGTATGCACTCTTCCTCCTCTCCTCGGCACCGTCAATAATCACCTTCAGACTCACTCCCTTCATTCTTTAACAAATACTGTTGTACCTGGTTAGAACGCCTTGATTTGTTTACCTGCTCCTCATTGTAGAATCCCGAATCCTGATTGTACTTTTGTGACCCTCTACTCTGCGGCAAGGGCGATTTTGGCTCTTGGCTCTGCTGTCTCACAACCTTCTGTTGTTGCTGCTGTCGATTATTCCCCTCGTTCTGCACCTGTTGATTTAAGGTTTTACTCTCGTTATTAGCTAATGGTGGATTGGTACATTCAGATCTCCAATGTCCCAGTTGGCCACAGTTGTGACAAGGGAACTTTTTCTTCGCTTCCTCAAGATTCCCCTTTCCTTTCCCTGCATATCTGGGCCTATTCCCTGAATTATTTACCTGTTCCACCAACTGTGCTTCTTGTCTCTCCGCAACCTTCACTTGTGCCCACATTGCCTTCTCTTTCAGCTTTCTCTGTTTTGCTTCAATTTCATCACTGAAGTATTTTGCATGTCTCAGAATCTCATCTATTTTCTTACTCTGCCAATCCACTGTATGCTCACGAATTCTCTCACTAATCTCAGGTCTCAGGCCATATACAAATCTGTATACAAAATGACTCAAATCTTTGTCACCCAGGTGCTCATCCCCACTGAATTGTTTAAAAGCCAGTATCAGCCTCTCATAAAAAGCATGAACTGATTATTTTGCTTCCTGATGTGTTCGATCTATCTTAACCCAGTCTGTCTCTTTTGGAGGTACTTTACTTTTCAGGTATACAATCACCTGATCATACTTCCTCATTACCTCTGGATCTGGTGCTCCTGTTCTCTGATCTCTTGGATATTCCTCAGTAGGCCAACTTACAACTATTTTACACTCAGCCCACAAATCTGCTGGAACAATTATATCAAACAGACTATTCAGGTCAATCCACAGCACTTTTGACAATTTCACAAACCTGTCTACCTGCCTATACCACTCGACGGGCTTTTCTCTCAGTCGAGGGAAATCATTCGTAAATGATAGAATATCCTGTCTGGTCCATGGAACATGTACATATCCTCCTCCAGGTATTTCTCTCATAGGATAAGCATCCACTGTTTTCTCTTTTTCTCTCACAGGAAATGCTGAATAAGTCCTGTCCACTGATTCTTCCCTTATCTTATACCATCTATCCTTCCATTTGTCTACGTCACCCCATTTTCGCAATAAGGCGATCATCTCTTTAATCTGTCCTGTTCTACCATTACCATTCAAATTTTCAATATCCTTGTCTGTAAAATCCATCCTGTAAGACCTCTGCAATGCTTTCACCTTATCAATGTCAACTCCTTGCTCATTCGCTATTGCTCTTAACCTGTCATGCGTATTTTTAGCCCTCCAGGTAATGTTTTTAACATGAATAACAATTCTCCATCATGATGATTTTTTAGAATGTCTGTAGGAACTGTCCCTACAACAAGCTCCTCTAATTCTATGCGTAACTTGGCCACATCAATTGCCTGGGAATCTTTATCCCTCTTTTGAAGGACTTTCATCCAATCATTCAAATCTTCAGCTGTTATTTCAGTAGTTCTTTTCACTGGAACCACCTTTTCTGGCATCCTCTGTGGTTCTAACATTGGCATCCCTGAACAACTAGCATCACTAGTATCCAATCTTGAATTAGACTGTACCTCTAATCCTCTACTGCATGTGTCACGTCTGGATTGTCTCAAACCATCATTACCTACTGTCCTTTTTCCTGAATCTCCTGAGGGACCAGCCAAACTTGTTATCTTATTCCCAACATATGGAACTACCAAATCATTTTCACCCATCCTCTGTTTATCAAAAACAGGCATAACCGGACCTATGGTTACAGGCACCGTAACAGCTTCCAGATTCTTCGTCAGCTCCCTAATCCTTTCAGTCAGTTCTGATGTAGTTCTGGCTAATTCTCTCGTATTCTCATCACCACATCTTTTCTCTCCCTCTTTTCCTCTGAAAGGGTTACCACTTCTTAATTCAGGTGTCACAACTTCTGTCTCAATGATACGCAATGTATCTCTTATCGGAGAAACAACTGGTGTGCTCTCTTCTGGTTCTGGTCTATATGGAGGTGGTCTCTTGTAAATCATGTCATTCAAGACCTCATCCTCATAATCACTAACTCCATATCTTCTCACTTCTGTCTCAGGAACTCTCTCCATTCCCTTCCTTTCTTCCTTCTCGTCAATTGTTCTCATAGGATATAATCCTAATGACATACTAGCATCTCGCCATCTCCTCATTCGATCATGATGAGTTTCACGATCATGTTTCCTCCCAAACATGTATCTATAATTGCCTCCAGACCTCTGTTTTTCTCGCTCATGTACTTCCTCTTCCCATTCCACTAAAGCCTCAAACTGTGTCGGCCTTGGTCTAGGCTCTAGACCCATCATTTTCTCTCGCAAATTTCTCAGCACGGCCAAATTAAATGAACCATGTTCTGGGAATGCTAAGACACCATCTTCCTTGGTATATCTAGCCCAATTCTCCAACCATATACAGGTATGATACCCATATCTCGCAACCATAAAGGATGCAGGCGTTTTCGTTGGAGGTAACAATTCACCTTCTCTTGTTTTAACATCTTTATCCTTGTCAAACCATCTCTTTATTTTTTCGAACAAGGATTTCTTCTTTTTCTCTTCTTGGTAATACATTTCTGCGTTTACCAAAACTTTCTAATCCCTTCCGTAATACAACTGTACAGTACGATATTTAATCCAATAACAGCGCGACTCACACCAACGCACCAATCCTGGAGCGTCTACGTCACCTTGTACCCCTTCCAATCCTTGTGCGGCTCACACCAACGCACCAATCCCAGCGCGAGCACTGTTCTGATCCACTACCCAATCAGAGCGCGGTCTCAATTACGTCAGCAGTCGCTGCAGTCGTTCCTGCTCCTGTCACTCGTCTACCCCTCCTTTACAAAATCTTCTCAGTAGACTTCGTGTCAAAATTTTACAATATCTATTAGTTACAACATATAAACATCTCCATTGTCTGTTTCGCTAACCATAGAATAGTAAAGAAAATCTTTTTCACAAGAATCCCGTCTTTTCCATGAAACAGCACTCACTTCTGTTCCACTACGGAATTATTACTCTCGTTGACACAGTAGCACATTCTTCTACTCTGCCCTTCTAACATGCATCCAGTAACTGCTTCCTCTAGGACTGCTCCAAAGAGTTTTACAATCAACTAAATGCTCATACATTCACGCACTTTCATACAAGAAAATGTAGTACATGCACACAGAATCCTGCTTTTCCCGAGAACAGCGAACAGTCTGTCCCACTACAGAATTATATCACACATTAACCAAGCAGTGTTTACCTCTGCCCAGTCCTCCAAACAAGCTCAGAGAATACCTATTACTTCTCCCGCGATAAGCTTTAACGGCAAACCTTACGGATCCCTGGGACTTAAGACCAGAGTTTCACAGATAACCTTCGCTATCATACACACTCCTTTTATACTAGAAATATATCCCTAATAGTAACACACAACGATGTCACTGATTCCGAACCCAGACAATGTGACGCGCAACTTCAATTGTCACACGTTTTTTCCTGCATACGTACAGGTAATTCCAACAATCCCGTCTTTCCCGAGAGCAGTATATACTTCCCTCTGCCCTACTACAGAACTGTCACCAGCTCCCAAATTCCAGAAGCACTACATAAAACTCAACATGACGACTCCAACATATAGTATTAGTACATATACCAACATCAATCAATAATCAATAAATCAAAAGCCAATGTACAAGCAATTTAATCAGATCAAGACAATAATCAAAACCATCAAATTCTGCTACCAGGAAATTGGTGCAGATCAGGACATATAAATTCTCCCTACTTCCACGGATAGAGTAATTTCACAGATACACACACATACACTCACCATACTCTTGGGCCCATTTCACTGACATACACTCATATTACTCTATCAGTACCAACCATGAGAGAGGAAACCTTCTAAACACCCTGCATCTACAACAAGGTCGATAAACCTAATTGATACTGTCCTGAGTCATGATTTAAACAACAATAATCACAATAGAGTACTCAATAATTGACAAGAAATAATCACCAACACTGTATTTAAAATTATGATTCTTTATCTAAAATTAGTTCAAATGGAAAGGCAATCAAAATAAAATCATTATTCTCATAGTTACCTATTCTAGCTAAATGTCATAAATGGGTCAGGACAGGTCTCTTAGTAGAAGTCTCCCAAGTCGCCGTCCTCACAGCATCGATCCTCACCAACGCAATGTTCGGAAAGAAGTGGCCTCAGAAATCCAAATGCAATGACCACAGACCCTCTCTAGTCTAGCATATTTATAATAAAAATTACAAAATAAAGCAACATAAAATGTTCTGAGTTTCCGTTGAGCCGCTGAGCAGAGCGAGCAGGAAAGGATGTAGCATCGCTACATTTGGAAAATCTCCGCTCAGAAAAAATCACAAAAATAAAAAGACGGAAGAAGGAACTCCAGTTTACAAATGTTTCTTTCGAAGCCGCTCTTCCTTGATATCTCGAGCAGAGCCACCGCAGCATTGTCATTGTTCATTGTGACCTTATCCTCGTCCAAGGTACTTGGACTTACGCCCAGAACTGCTGTCCTCACGGAAAACTTTTAAACCAGGCGAAGACTGTGGTCAGGTGACTCTCGACCATGTTCAGCAAGGCCCTCTCATCAAAATTCGATCACTCAAGCGCAGGCTTTAAACGGCAGCCATTTTATGATAGGCCAAAACAGACCATCTTAATTAAAAGAGACAAAAACAACGTTACCACAGCATAGTGATTAAACAGTGTTAACCCCACTAATACCCTTATGTGTATGTAATTATCTAGCCTTTGCCACACAGAAAAGCATTAATACACGTTATTTCAAAAGCGTTTTGTGCTTTAAAACAAACAGCACTCAGCAACATTCATTTAATTAAACATGCACATTATTATTAAGCAACATGAATGCATCCCCACATGTAGTTTTCTCTTGTTAGTTCGTGTTGATTAATCAGAATTTTCACACAAAACAAATAATTAACGTTACAAATTAATATTTTTAATTTTCGACATATAGACAAACCGGAGCTTAAAAACCCAGTAGATTTTCAACAGAAAACTCTGCTCCAGCAGTACTCCCTGATTTTATCCATCATGCTTTTATATAATTCTAAGGGGAGCTTATCAAGCCCCTTCGCTTGCCCTGTTTGCAAGGTTCTTTTGTCTTATTTATTTAGTCTACTGTCAGGTCTTGGTCTAGTGCGTCTCGGTCCTCATTCGTTAGCATTGGCAGGGTCATGTCTTTCAGGAAGTCTCTCCCAGTATTTCCGTCCCCTTGTTGTCAGTGTCCTCAAGGATCTAGTTCCGTCCTTTGTCTTGTCTCTCTTAACTATGCAAGTAACTCATTGGCTTTATCACCTATATCATAGAGACAATTCTGGGTAGCCAGCGCATGAGTGCCCGCTATTTTCCATTGGTGCTCTTAATGTATGCTGCTTCAGTTGATGGTGTAATGGGAGAGAAACTGATACCACACTTGCCAAGCGTGCCTCCAGGAAATCACATTCCCTGTCCTGAGCCTCGCACTTCAATTTACGTTCCTTCGACATTCCCCCAATCAAGGCTTGTGTCTGGCTTCGAATCACTGCCTTGAATTCATCCTATAGCCTGCAAGCTGATTCAACAGGCCGCCCGTTCTCTTTAAAATAGACGTCTGCTCCATCTCTCATACGAGCTTTGAACGTCTTGTCTTTTCAATATCACGGATCAACCCTTGGGGGGGTAGCATGAAGTACACAACCGGACCATCGAGTTGCACCTCTACCAGTGAATGGTCTGAGATTCCCCCTGCTATGTGTGTAGCGGCTCTAAAATCAACTTTATGGACAGTCTGGGTGAAAAGATAGTGCAGGCATGCCAGACTACCATGTACTGCAGACAGGTGTGTCCGGTTCTGATACCCTCTTCCCCTCTAGGGGCATTTAGGAGTATCATGACTATAGTATAGGTGCAGTTCTGTCACTCCAGTCACCCCAATGCGTATATGCTCTGTCGTAAGCGTCTTACCCTTTCACAGGACGAGTCAGTCTTGTCTGGATCTCCTTCCTGTTTCCCTTGAATGGCACGCCCGAACACTCGAGAGAGCAGTGACCCACCAGCAGGCTTTTGTGGAGCGCTTTTGTCCTGGATGTAGTGCTGCATTCAGTAGAGCACCCACTCTGTCTTTTCTTTGCAGTTGCCTGAAGATCAGCAGTCCCAAGGTAGCAGTCACACCTGGCCTGTCGGTAAGTTCAGCCCCTCTGGAGGCCCAACCGTCAGCAATTGAGCCCAAACTGTGGCCGGCTGGACCACAGGCGTAAGCTCAGACAGGATGTTCGACACTGGAGTAGTTGTAGTCCCTCATGGGCCTCTGACACAGAGTAGTCAGGAATTCAGCTGCTAAAAGCCCAACACAGGCTTTCCAGGAAGCCAGTAGATTCAGACCCTGTTGTGTTAGGAATTTGGCAAGTGCAACCTTGAACGGGCTGTTTGGCAGCACACAATTGTCTAACTGGGCCTCAACAATCACGTTGTCGTAGAGTATTATTTTCTGCCTTGAACTGTTGGGAGAGTCTTGGGGGTGGGGGTGAGGGGATGTCCCTCAGGCTAGCGGTTTACTCTGTCGCACTCTCACATTGCATTTATGCTACGCACACCAACACCCTAAACATGCACTTGATGTTAGAGCAAAGTCTGGGCACAGGCATAGAAATTGAGCATTACAAGGGTGTGTCAGTAGGAAGCCACTCCACTGACTATGATGCAAAGATCTCGTCAGACAATTGATCCTTGCAACAGGGTGCATTGCCATCACCGCTCTACCTGTTAAACCCATGACAGTCCTCTGCCTTAAATAAGGGCACACTTGGTGTGACCCTCCAGGTCACAGGACCGGTCCAAGACCTTTCATAGTCCCTTGTTAGAAGTTGCACAGTACTGGGGTGGCAGAAAAATCTCATGAAATTATTTTTTTTACTTTGTGGTAGATTTACCCCAGTAACATCCAGTTACAAGTTTTGACGCCATGGACTGGAGAGTTGCCATGAGGAACAGATTCTTCTGCCTGTCAAACCACATGCCATTCACTATTTCATAGTGTTTTTCTACTTTTATTTACCACTTGTGTTAAGCAGGTGGTAGATATATGCTTGTGGTTGGTTAGGGGAGATAGGTGAAGCAGGGGAGGGAAGGGGAAAGCATTTTTTAACAGAGGGAGTAAGGTAAATTTTATTTGCATGATTAACAAAAATCTTACAATTACTACATTCTTAAAGAAAACACACCAATTTAAAAGACAGACCAATAATTTTAAAATGTCTAAAAATCCAAATTAGTTTTCTTAAATAACATAAACACAATTTATAGACATTACATCAGACCGTCATCTTTCCAGGACTTAATATAAATAGTGTCAATTAATATGTCTGTAATTTATGTGTGATATCATAAAAATAGTCCTAAATGTTGTCCTTAATTATCTTAGACTTCCAGATTTCCAAGTGGACAACTCACAAGTATCCAACTTCTTTTTAGCAAGTATTACAAATGTAGTAAAATTGGTGTTCATTTTAATATCTGTTGGTCTAAAACAAACTACCATGGCATGTCTGCAGGTACGAACACCTCTGTCAATGAAGCAGTTTTTCAAATATCGTTTTCTTTTCGCCATCATAACTGCACATATACAAACGAAATGCAAAATACTTTCGTCCCATAGGTTGCATAGTCTGCACATAGTCGGCTTAGATGGTCTCGACCAGGGCACTACATGTTTTAAGCCAGGTAAGTTGCCGAATCGTGCTTTCATAAAGGTGTTTTTAGTTTGTAGAGACCATGGTATTTCTAAATATGGTTGGACCTTAAGACTTGTATATTCCTGGACCAACATCCATGCGTGGGATCTCTTAATAAACAGTTCTTTGTCTTTTAAAAGTGACAAATATTTAACTGATTTGTTAATTGTTTTCTTAAAACTTTGTACTGTTAAAGACATTTCTCAGATCTCAGCAATTGACAATTCTTCAAGAGCTTTTTGCAGATATTTATAGAAGGACAATTTTTCATTTTGTTGCATTTGTTTCCGCAAAAATGTGCACATTGGGTGATTGATATTAGTTTTGATTTGTCTCCAGGTCTTAACGTACTGACCCATTCTTGCATATTGTTGATTACAAAAGCCAAATTCCAGCCTTATCTGAGCAGGTGATACATTAAGTGGAAGCCGAAACAGATGGTTAAATGTATTTGTAATAGCATTATTTAATAATGCAGAATCCAAACCACAGAGTATTTCACCTCCACATGTAAGGCTCGGGAGCCATTTCGCTTTTATTACTTTTATTAATGGGGTATAAGTTGGGCCTCCCAAGGAGCTATAAAGTAGGCGAAAAGCCCCTTGTAGACTTTTGGCTCTTTTCTCCATTTTATGGTATGAAAAAGATCCTTTCTCATCAAACAGTATCCCAAGATATTTATAACATTGAACTTTTTCTAGCTCCCGCTTTTGGTGGTACCATTTGTATTAACTGACCTTCCGTTTCCTGGTACTGACTTCCATTACTTTTGTTTTTGTTTCGAATATAGTCATTTTGTTCTCAATTGAATACATTGATGTTTTGTTTATTAATCGCGGCAGTCCTATCCTTGTTTGGTTAAGCAGGACGACGTCATCAGCGTATAATAAGTTCGATATTTGTTTCTCAGCCAGCTTTGGTGTGTCTGCTAACTCATTGTTCATTGCAAGGGTAAAGTCTGATAAAAATAGGTTAAAGAAATATGGAGCTAAAACACACCCTTGCTTTAGGCCTTGAGTTGTTTTAATTTTCCTCGAAAGCTTTGAGCTATTCCCTAGCCGGACTCTTGTCCAAGTATCGGTATATAACAATTGTATTGCATTTAAAAGACTGGAGCTAATGCCATAACGATCCAGTTTCCTCCATAAAATCTGCCTATTTACGCAGTCAAAGGCAGCTTTAAAATCAACGAAACATAAATATAATGGCTTTTTCTTTGTTTTATATTTTCCATTAATATTCCCAGTGTTAACACATTTGTTGTTGTACCTTGACCGTGTACAAAATCCGATTGGTTCGGTGGAATTAAATGGTTTTCATTAGCCCAATCAACTAACTCCTTAAGTAGAACCGATGCAACTAATTTAGCTTCAATATCTTGGAGCGTAATTAATCTGTAATTGGATGGGAGGGACCAGTCCCCACTTTTATATGTAGGAAAAATTATAGATCCCTTCCATGACTCGGGGACTGTTCTTGATTGGAGAGCATGATTAAATACTGGTGTTAGATAGCTCGACCAATATGATGCTTTCTCTTTATACAACACCGCGGGAATCCCATTTGGGCCTGGGGCACCATTGGATCTCTGATTCTTTATTAATTTACATACTTGGTTTTCTGTTATCTCTATTGAATTATTATTATTTTCTCCTCCTATTCCATTTATAGCCCAATCAGTAGAATTCACAGCCATGTTATGAGTAAGATTCAAATGCATATCTATGAACGATACCCATTCAGATTCAGTTACTGTTGATGAAGTAGATTTCCTACTAGATCTACTCAGTTTGTTTACTAGAATCCAGAAGCATCTTGAATTACTATTTTTGCAAGCATATAGAGCTTTTGCCCACAACAATTGCTTTTCTTGCATTTTGTCCTTCCAGACCATTTTCCTTACTTCTGTATTTATCTTTTTAAGTTTTACTCTGTAATTTAAATTAACTGGGAACTTTTTTACCAATCTCAGGATTCTGTTACATTCTTTTTTTTAATTGATGGCTTTCAAACGAGATTTTCAACAATGAACATGCTGGTTTTTCCCTCCACTGACCTTTATTAGCATGTTATTGAGATTGACTGGTAATTAATTCCTTTGTGAAGAGAGACCATTTTTCGACAGCATTCGAATAATCTCCTTCGAAGTGAAAATCAACAATTGCCTGCGCAGTGTTTTGTAATAGAATCTTTGGTGTTATCTGACCAATAAAGTTTCTTATAATTTACTGTCGTTATTTCTCCCGGAAGTGTCATGTTGTTTTCAAATTTTAGGCCATTTAGGTTTAACTCAATTATTTGTTGATCGTGGTCGCTTATATCTGTTCCCTCTATCTGATAAGACGAAATTTTATGAAATAGATTCAACGATGCTATGGTATAATCTACTCTAGACCTATGATCCCCTGCTTGAAAAGTCCATGCTGGTGGCGAATCTTGAGGAAATCGCCCATTTAGCACTCTTAGATCTATGGTTTCTAATTCTTTTACAAGAGTCTTGCTGATTTTTTCATTCTTTTGTTCCCTCATACCCATTGTTGATGAAAAACTTGGAATTGACCATAAGTAATTTTGCCGTTGTATTTCCACATCTCTATCGTAAGACCATAGCATATTCATGTTATAATAACCGGTAATAATAATCTCAGGTTGGGTGTCATTGTCCAGTTGCTGCAATATCATAATTATCAAATTGGTCGCCATTGTTCTTTGTGATTTAATATAAGGTGTGAATATATACGTTGATTACTACAAGAGATTTAAGTATATTTTGTTCCTTGTATTGTATTTTGACAATTAGATAATCCTTTTGACTTTGAACTTCCATTTCACTTTCCATTTTTAGCTCAGTTGATATAAAAATAGCCAAACCCCCACAAGGTCTGCCATAGTTACTTGTTCTCTTAGCTAATGAGTAATAGCCCTTATACCCTTCCACTCTAAAAGGAACTAAAGCCCAAGTCTCTTGTAAACAAATGATTTGAAAACAGCACAAAGTAGCTAGTTGGTTATTCTGAATCTTTGCTTGAACCCCATTTATATTCCTCGAACATAATCTGACTCTTTCATTCATAATTGTTGGCCCCCTTAAAGGAACTTCAGATTGTAGATGTCAATCCTGCCTGACATTATGGAGGGCTGCTGTTAGCCAACCTAATTTGACAGTGTCAAATGATAGGTCTCCTTTTATTTCCTCCAATGATTTTAAAAGATGCCCGTTGGTCATACCTATGGGTTTTTTAATATTGAGTATTTCTTATTATTCTCGGTTCTCATTTGGTTATGATTTAGTAATTTTGATGAAGCAAAAGGGCTAGGATAGGAAGGTTGCAGGGGAGTTGTTATTTTTATTCCCCAGTCCTGAAAGAGATTATGTTCATGCATAATAAGGCTGGCGGCAGTAGATGATGTCCAAGTTACTAATGTCGATTCTCGATTATTATTCTTGATTGTGAGGAATTCAATTGATTCTATGTCGGTACATTTAATTTTCTTTAATGAGGGTACTGCATTACACAATTTTAATATGTTCCCATGATTCAAGATATCATTATTACCCCTAGATTTATATTCCGGAGTAAAAATTACCTGCACCACTCCTTCTTTTTGATCTGGGTTATTTAATTTAATTTGTTGCAGGCTATTTTCACCTAGAGCATGCTCAATTACCCTCGCATTATGATTACTAACAGTTTGAGACCATGATTGTCGATGTTTATGTAACTGCTTCGTTTTGGTTCCCAGATCTTGTGGTAATTTAATATCCTTCCAGGTTTTTAACAAATCTCTATTTGTTTCATCCCATCTGATACTCTCACTCTTTGCTCTATTTGTTTCCAATTGTGATGGCTTATTTTCCACCTGTTTATTACTTTCCTCCACTTGCAGCATTAATAAGGATTGAATTTTCCCATTCTCTATTATTTTTATACTATCAGCTTGCTTGTTTAAGCATTTATTTTTCATAAGTGCTTGTACCTCCGATAGATCCTTGTTAAATAGAGGGTAAAAGGGTTTTGTTGGAGACATTTGTTTACCCTCACCTTCACAATATGATATTTGGTCATGGTTGCTTCCAGTGTTCAATCTCACTATATCTGATGCATTTGTAGTTTTTATACTTTTAGAAGCTTTATTTCTTCCTTTCCTCTGTTTTTTCCTGTCTTTTTGATAGATGAACTTCCAGAGCTGCGTCTGTCATTGTTGATTGTGTCGAGCATAGGTTTATCACTTCTTGTTCTTTTGTTTTATCATCTATTTTTTCTTTAACAACAACAGTATTGTCTTTACATTTTATTGTATCTTTAGAGGGGCAGTCGGTCTTGATGGGTTGAATTCCCACATTAGGAAAATTCCCTTTTACATCGTCAATTATTGTTTTTAAAATATCCGGAATGGTAGCCAGTTTGTTAATTAGTGGGTCTGGGGCACAGCTACACTCTGCATACGTAGATATTGGCTGACATTTTGCCCTTACTATTAGATTATTTAGCCTTTTTTTTCTGCTCAATTCCGGCAACAGAGAATGCCATAGCGCTCAAAAGATCTATTTGGACCTCCATTTTGTTGGACTGATATGTTAAAGGTTCCAGAGTTAATTGCAAGGTTTTGAAGAATAAATCCCAACTTGCTCCAGCGTTCCCACTTCCTGGTACCTGAGTCTATGGTGTTGCCCATTTATGAATGATAGGTCCTTATACTCCTCTTTTTATGGTACTTTAAAATCATGTCCCTCGTCACAAGAATTAATGAATTGTGGATTAATATTCAAAACGTCTTTTTGATACGGAGTACTCCAACACAGCAGAGTTTCTGGGTTGCTGTTGTATTTGTCCCTATTAATTTGAGATCCATTATTTAGATTAAATTTCGGCTGGTCCAGTTTTTGAACGGAATTTATTTTAGACAGATTAAGATCCGATGTCAGTGGGGTATTGGCTTCCCTTATAATTTTCACCCCACCATCTAGTTCATTTGGAGCTTCTTGCTCTGGTTGATTTATTAGATGGTTCCCCTATACCGTTAGCTTTTCTGATTTTTACTTGCACTTCTATTGGCATTGGCTGCCTAGTTGGTAGTAATTGCTGAGTATCTCCCATTGTTAGATTTGTGCATTTTGGGTCCTCTTGTTGTGAACAACCACTAAGTGGAATAGTTAACATCTCTAGGTCCGTTATTTGACCCCAATGGTTGACTTGGTCCTTAGTTGAATTTGACATTCGTTCGACTTCAGCTTCAGACTCAGGATGGCCTTGTTCACTTATTCCTTGCTTAGGGGAAATAATATTTGTTCTACTCAGTGGTTTAATTAGAGTTGAAGATCATATGGGTTAGTTAGCAATGTTAGCATAGCACCAGTTGGATCTTTCATAAATTCAAACTTAGATGGCGACTTTCCCAGTTTCCCAAATGTATGAACCTTAGATGATTTAAAGGACTGTATGTCACCTGCCTGTTTTATTTTAAACTTATCCAATATTAGTGTTTGTTGTATTTTTCTTTTCCTTTTGATAGGAGGGAAAGGTGGCTGCTCCTTTCCTGACCTCATAATACTATAATAAAAATAAAAAATACTAATAGTATATTTTTTTTTTAATATCTGTTTGGTGCAAGTCCATATGACTTTAATTTCTGCCTTTGGGATTCTATGTTGCAACTCCATAGGGTACATGTATCCTTTGTGAGCTTCATAAAATGTTGAAAATTCTACAAATCCTCACTCCTGCATCCAAGTAATCTCATGCTGCCATTCTACACTCTGCTCTGTCTGAAGAACAGCTCAACATTTTCAAAATTCTGCATTGATTTGGCTTGTAAATTATATTTTGGGAAATTTACATGTATTAACTATTTAATTTTAATACTATAGGTGATTGAAATTACGGACGAAGATGGCAAGATTTAGCACTAGGCAACTGAATTTCGGTGCCATAAGAAGGATTATTTTGAAAAACTGAAGGACATCCAGCATTCTACGTTTAAACAATTTCCAAAAATCTAGGTGTGCCGAGGAAAGTACTATACCTGTAAGTGAAGTCTCTAATTTTGCATTTCATTAACCCAGAGCAAAGCCATATCTGTGCACACAGCATCAGAAAATAATGCCAGAAAGAGCAATCACAGCATCCTCATCTGAAATATTATCAGAAAGACAAATTGCCTCAGCATGACAGAATAACGTTCATCTAAAGCATCATGTAATTCCAGAGAGGAAGCACACACTGCATAAAAGAAAGATATAGCAAAAGGTTTCTTCTGCATATCATCAAAGAAAAGACGCTGAAAGAAGACTCCGAAGCTGACACGTTAACAACCAAAAGATTGGAAAATCACCCTTGTTCAACAACTGTTTTTAACCAGTTACGCAAGTTTGAGACTATCTGCCTCTGGATAGAACACCACGACCCACTCTGCTCACTCTTGCGAAAACCTCAAAAATTCACCACTTTATTGTGTTCATGATATCTCAGATTGTTTCCTTTTTATTGTGTACTGTTCTGTAATTCTATGCAAATCGCCTCAACATTATCTGTTGTGCAGGAGTGATATGTAAAACTGTTCAATATAAAAATGGATTAAAGGAGCACCGTTGCGCTATAGCTAATGTACATAAATCCTCATCTTCAGAACTACAAACCTTAACCTTACACCAAACATAGAAAGGGTAAAAGGAACAGATGTTCTGTGACTGATGATCCACAATAGTACTGTGCATGTTCTAATGTCCACAGTTACTGCCATTACTTCAGTGCAAAAAGGTACTTATCAGTTTAATCATTAAATATCAGACTAACAACTTCTTATCACTGCATTGCTAAGAACCTATACAAATAGATTTGAGAAAAACTTCAGTCACAAAATAAGTTGCTGCTGGAGAGGCTATTACCTAAAGACTATTATCTGGTTGAAACATTTCGATAGGTGTTACAGGGCTGCTTCTAGACATATTTTGTTCAATTCAAGTGTTAAGAAGATTACACACAATTTCTTTTAGAGATAAATGTTGAACATTATCTAAACAAGCCCGACTCTAAAATCAGGTTCACTCTTACCGTGGCATATAAGCAAGAGAAAACTAAACGTAGAGATATTAACTCTAGGAATACACCTTATATAAAAACACGGACTGTGAGAACATATTCAGTGTTCAAACCCGCCTCAATCGAGGCAAAATAACCGAAGTTGGGGAAACAAATTACCTGTGCCAAAAAAGATAAAGCCATAAATCTTATCTCATAGAATTTGACAGAATGCACACTGGGAAAAACCACTCACAGTGCTTAGTATGCCAAAAAAGTTTCCGCCGTAAATCTTATCTCACTGAGCATATGAGAATCCACACTGGGGAAAAACCTTATGAGTGCTCTGAATGCCAGAAAAGGTTTAGTATCAAACCGAGTCTATATCGACATGCATTAACCCACTCTGTGGAAAAACCTTACCAGTGCACTGAATGCCAAAAAAGTTTCAACCGTAAATCTTATTTCACTGAACATATGAGAATCCACTCTGGGGAAAACCCTTATCAGTGCTCTGAATGCCAGGAAACGTTTTGTAACAAACAAAGTCTTTCTCGACATGTAATGACCCACTCTGGCGAAAAACCTTACCAGTGCTCTGAATGCCAGAAATGTTTCAGTGACCAAAGCGCACTCACTCGGCATACAAGAAGAACCCACACTGGGGAAAAACCTTATCAGTGCACGGATTGCCAGAAATGTTTCATTGACAAAAGCAGTCTCACTCAGCATAGAAGAACCCACACTGGGGATAAACCTTTTCAGTGCTCTGAATGCCAGAAATGTTTCAGTTACAAAAGCAGACTCACTGAACATACAAGAATCCACTCTGGTGAAAGCCCTTATCAGTGCTCTGAATGCCCAAAACATTTCCAACGTAAATCACTTCTAACTGCACATGTGAGATTCCATACTGGGGAAAAACCTTATCAGTGCTCTGAATGCCAGGAAAGGTTTTGTAACAAACAAAGTCTTTCTCGACATGCATTAACCCATTCTGTGGAACAACCTTATCAGTGCTCTGAATGCCAGATATGTTTCAGTATAAAAAGTAGTCTCATACGGCATACAAAGATCCATGCTGGGGAAAAACGTTATCAGTGCACTGAATGTGACAAATGTTTCATTGAAAAAAGCTGTCTCACTCGGCATACAAGAACCCACACTGGGGAAAAACCTTATCAGTGCTCTGAATGCCAGAAATGTTTCAGTGAAAAAAGACATCTCACGGTGCATATAAAAACCCACACTGGGGAAAAACCTTATCAGTGCTCTGAATGCCAGAAATGTTTCAGTGAAAAAAGGTATCTCATGCTGCATATACAATCCCACACTGGGGAAACACCTTATCAGTGCTCTGAATGCCAGAAATATTTCCGAGACAAAAGAAGTCTTTCTCTACATACAATAAACCACACTGGGGAAAAACCTTATCAGTGCTCTGAATGCCTAAAGGATTTCAAACTTAAATCACTTCTAACTGCACATGTGAGATCCCACACTGGGGAAAAACCTTATCAGTGCTCTGAATGCCAGAAATGTTTCAGTGACAAAATGAGACTCACTAAACATACAAGGACCCACACTTGGGCAAAACGATATCAGTGCTCTGAATGCGATAAATGTTTCAGTGAAAAAAGCAGTCTCATTCAGCATTTAAGAACCCACACTGGGGAAAAACCTTATCAGTGCTCTGAATGCCAAAAATGTTTCAGTCAAAATATCAGTCTCATTCATCATATAAGAATCCACACTGGGGAAAAACCTTATCAGTGCTCTGAATGCCAGATACGTTTCAGTGAAAAAAGACGTCTCACTCAGCATATAAGAACCCACACTGGGGAACAACCTTATCAGTGCTCTGAATGCCACAAATGTTTCATTGGAAAAAACAGTCTCATTCATCATATAAGAACCCACACTGGGGAAAAACCTTATCAGTGCTCTGAATGCCAGAAATGTTTCAGTGAAAAAAGCAGTCTCACTTATCATATAAGAATCCACACTGGGGAAAAACCTTATCAGTGCTCCGAATGCCAAAAATGTTTCAGCCAAAAATCTCATCTCACTCAACATGTGAGAATCCACACTGGAGAAAAAAAATATCAGTGCTCTAAATGTCAAAAAAGATTCAGAGGTAGAGTTGGTTACAAGCTCCATAAGGAAAAATGCCATCAAAATAATTCAGTGCTCCGAATGCCAGAAAAGCATCAATCTTAAACTCAATCTCACTCTACATGAGCAGACGCACACAGGGGAAAAACATTACCAATGTTATGAATGCCAGAAATTCTTATTTGATAGGCACAGCCTCATTAACCATAAGCAACTCCATACTGATAAAAACCTTATGAGTGCTCTGAATGCCAGAAAAGCTGCTGAGAAAAACGCTATCTCACCATGAGAAACTCCACACTGGAGAAAATCCTTATGCCATAAAAGCTTGAATCTGAAAGACAGTGTTGTGCTTCATGAGAGATCCCACTCTGGGGAAAAACCTTATGAGTGCTCGAAATGCAAGCAAAGTTTTGGTTACAAATTATTTCTCACTTGACATGCGCGAACTCACACAGGGGAAATGGACCTTATGTGTGTTTTGAATGTCAGATAAGGTTTAGTCTTGAATACAATGTCATTTCACATGAGAGAATTTACACTGGGCTAAAGCCTTATACAGGAGGGGAAAGCCAGAAACGTTTAACTCAGGAAGGAGATCTCACTAAACATGAGAAATGCATCCACACGAGGTGAAAAGTAAGGCATATCTGGAGTTGCAGAAAAGCTTCTAACAACCTGACTTTACATGAGAGAGCACATATTGTAGTTGCAATAGGATTCATCAAGAAACTCTTGCAGGATAACTTAGGCTGCCCTCATGCAACTTCCAAAGAAATTTTAGGCCTGGATTATTTTGAGTATCAAAACTCTCAAGGTCTTTACTTTACAAAGAGAAGTGTTAGTGCTTGCAAAAATCAACTAATTGCCCAAAAAATCACAATATTAATGTCTTAAATTTTACTCCACCCAAAAGGTTTCTACTCACCCTTGTTTCTTAACATATGACTGATATCTATATTTTCATGATAATATTAAGCCTATGCGGAGTTCCTCAATGAAGAACTCCGCGAAGTGACAAAAAAACTCTGGTGGAGTTCCGCGAGCAGCGGAGTGCGTAAGGGTCATGCCGGTCGTGGTGATTTTGATCTCCTGGTGTTTGTCCCGCCCTGTAAAAATAATCGCGAATGGCACCATGTGCGGCGCAAGTGGGTGCAGTTGTTTCCACTCGAGCGGCAGCTTTGTTAATGCGAAGGAAGGTTTCTCAACGCGAGTGATTGTGACCTGCCGCGACCACTCGCATTGAGAAATCCGACGACCCACTTTGAGAAATTGCGCCAGGTGATTGATTTTGCTCGCCAGCTAGACCATGGCGAGCGTGAACAAGGAAAAATCTCATCAGGAGGTGGATTTTCCCCGCTCCGGCACATGACGTTGAAGAGCGCGAGCGTAGAAAAAGACCTCACTATGCTCCATGTAGCAGAGTTTTTAGGAACTATGCGAGCTCTGCGGAGTACGGAAAACTCCGCAAGCAGAGTTCACCACCCAGAATGAGATAATATACAACAGCAGGAAAATATAACAAACCAATTACTTGCCTTCGGTAACGCTCTTTCTGGTGGATACTCCTTTACCTGCAGATTCCTCACCTTGTGAATATTCCCCACACGCCAGACTGGATCCTCAAACTTTAAAGCAGTCCTGCTGCACGCAGTAGGAGACATCATGCAGCTCAGTGTCGACGTCATTCTGCTCCAGAAGTGACAAGCGTAGACGCATAGAAGCACTTCCCATGCGCACTGTGAACAACTACAGAGGTCTATGAGTTCATTATCTCACAGGTCTGTATCACACGTGCAGGCCCTGGGCAGATATGAATTCACTATTTTTATCATGATTAGAATTCAGATGAGGCCTTTTCATTTCCAAAAATTCTAATTGTATTCTCAGCAGCAAGTGTCAATATAAATCGTTGAGTGATGACTGCGCAGTGCTCAAGATGAAAGTGATATGAAGATAAAACAGTCCGATCCACATTTTGTACACAAAAACAGGGCTGTAAATTACTTTTGTACAATACAAGTTAAGCAAAGGCGATTCTTAGAAGACATAATATATATGAAATAGCCCCTGTATAGTCAATGTTTCAACCGTTCCAGTTAATTACCATGGTCTCATCAGGACGGTAGATCGCAGCCTCTCCAATATGCTTCTCAACTATATTCAATACAACCCAGTAAGGATTCTTCTGTATCTCGGGGCAGCGTACCTGGGAGGAAGTCAAATTCAACTAAGCAGTTCCAGCACTCGTTCGTCGGACCAAACAACTGCAGCCAGTGAATCCTCGGCTCGCTGTCAAACACGTTTGTGTGACACTTCCTGATGAGACCATCGTCATTGACTGCCTTGTCTGTGAGAAGCTGCACCAGCCCTCCTGTGATGGTGGGCAGGAAGGCCTTCACCGCCAAGTGAAATGCTCCCACTCCAACAACTTGATGTGGAGTTGGGTCTCTGCGGGTGACGAGGGTTCCCTAATCTCTGTCTCCCATATGGCCTTCCCATCCCAGAAGTGATACATCCGTCACCACTATTCGGTCTGGGTGGAATAGGGAGAGGGGTCTGCCCCTGGCATAATCTAATTCACTGGAGAAAATGTTGGATACTGCCTACAATAGGGTGAGTCAGTGTCTAGAAGGACACAAAGAGGTTTTGCGGCTGCACCAGTTGTAGCAACAGTTGACTCAATGGCTTGATGTCCTGGACTTTGCCTTTGTGTGCCATGGCCATGAAAGAACTGGGAGACCTGCTGTGTTTGCAGCAGGGTCTGGCGCTGGCAGTGTTGAAAAACCCTACTGTAGCCAAAAGGGGACGAGATTTGTGATGAAATTGCGTGGCGGAGGCAGACAGACCCAAGGAATCTGTCTGGGGCCTAGTCCGCTTTCTTGCTTAAAAGGTGAGAGCCATCGAATAGCTTGTCCATTAACGATGCTTGGGTATCTTTAGAGAAGCGTATAGACCTAATCCAGGCAATGCACCGAAGGTCCACACTCGTGCCAATCGCCTGCCCCAAGCAATTGGCTGTGTCCAAGTCACAACATAATACAAACTTTGCTGAAACACATCTATCCTGAACAGCTTGTGTTCGCCGGCAGAGTTTAGGCCACTGTTTCCCGCAGGGCATGATTATATTGGGGAGCATTGTGTCATTCAGACCCTCCAGGATATAGCTAATGGGGCCCACCAAACGCGCCAGTGCCCCGTCCACTGCTTGAAACTGGTTGAGGCCTCTGGCATTTCTTTGGTGGCTCCCACTCACCCCTTCTCATCCAGCTTTATCTCACTAATGTTTTGGTGGTGGGGTCCAGTGTTTTCAGGATACAATGGTGAGTGTAGAGGCCAGTGTTTGGCAATAGGGACAATGGTTGGGTATGGGTCAGCTTGGGTGGGGGTGGCAGGATAGAGGGCAGTGTTATGGCAGAAGCAGACAGTGTAGCCGAGTAGTGTTTTTAGGGCAAGCAGAAAGGGCCAGTGTTTTGTGGGAACGGATGATGGCAGTGTTTTGGGGAAAGGGGCTATGGTTTTCAAGGTTAGTGTGGTGGGGTTGGTGGCAGTGCTGTGGGGTATGGTGGCATGGAAAAGGGCTAGGCTATTCTAACTCCTTTTTGTTCTTGTGTAGAGTCGTGGAGGGTAGATTCTGCTTGTTCTAGAGCTCTTGGGCTGTCTCGTAACTACAAAATTCTCTTGCTGCTTCAAGGCTCCGGTCGGTCTGAGGCTCAGTACACTTCTGGGAAACTCAAAACCTTGTGGGCTGGATCCATATTTTTGAACTCCCACTTGAAAAGGGTGGAGGTAACATGTGTGCCCATCTCCCTTTCACAATTTGCATCATGCCTGTCCTATCTATCCTAGACAATTATTGCAAGTGTGAAAACGGGCCCCCTTTCACAGGCCTGGCCCAACGGAAACTCTTTGTTTT
The DNA here is from genome assembly GCF_964204655.1 of Triturus cristatus. Taxonomy (NCBI): domain Eukaryota; kingdom Metazoa; phylum Chordata; class Amphibia; order Caudata; family Salamandridae; genus Triturus; species Triturus cristatus. The sequence continues at coordinate 946,027,648 of NC_140586.1, forward strand.
GTAGCACAGTTCTGTTTTTTATGTGTTTTTTCAAATTATTTGATTTTGGGGATATTAAATATATACAACAGGGGTCTTCGACCTTTTCTGTAGTGAGAGCTACTTCTGATCAGTGAAAATCTTGAGCTACTTGAGGCTAAACATCTTGCGCATTGTTACCAGACAGTTTGTCAAGTAGGGCCTTTTAGATTGAAGACTAACCATCTGTCTACGCCTTACGCGCCATGGTACTCCTATGAACTCAAGAAATGTAAAAGAAAATGTAGGCACCAATAATCATTTTGAAGGAAGAGTTACAGCCTATAGTTCAACACAGTTAAATCACTGTTATCCTTTGGTAATAAAAATGTAGCAACTCCCAGCCAAAAAGCTGTGATGAACTAGCCGAATTCTTTTTGCTAAAGTAAATAAAATATTCCAGAATTTTAATATTACACCAGATAATCTTTAGGGACAGATACAGTGGAGGAACATACGATGAATAAACAAACTTACCATTTCCTGGTAATGAGTACATTCACCCCACTTTCTGAAGAGAAAGTCTCTAATCTTATCAACACTATGAAATTTGGAACCCTGCAGATTCTTGCCCTCCATCCTGTTTCAGCTACCATTTCTGCTCATCTTACTTTGTTATAACAATGGTGCTCAAGTCCGGCTTTTTTCCAGATGCTTGGAAAAAGGTATCTACTTTGCAATTTCTAAAGACTTCTTCCCTCGATCCCTCAGATGTAAAGAACTACAGATCCAAATTGGTCCTTCATCTTCCTGCTAAAATTTTAGAAAAGGCCATGAATCAGGAGATCACCACCTTCTTTGAAAATACGGACTGTCTGGATCCTGCTCAACATGGATTTAGACCCTACTACTGTACAGAGTCGACCTTATCCGCAGTAACTGAAGAGATCAGATCCATTGTTGATAGAGGAGGTTAATGCAGCCTTATTGCTATTGGATCTTTTGGCTACATTTGATATGGTTAACCATTTCTCTTTGGTAAGCCGTTTAGTAAGTATAAGCATCAACGGTACTGCTCTCAAACTGAGCAGGTTGTTTATGTCAAACAGAGAGTGAAGATTTTACATCTGCCCCATTTTCACTTCCTTGTGGGGTTTTGGGGATCTTCAATAAGTCTGACTTTGCCTAATGCATACATCACTCTGTTAATTGAACTAGTTCGATCCTGCTGTTTCTCTGCATTCTTTTATGCCAATGATACCCAAATAGTGGTATCGGTTACTGCAGAACCTGAAAAAGTGGGAAAAGATTTTAGAAAGAGTATGACTAGCATTGCTAATTGGATGCAGGAGAATTTCTTAAAATTGGATGCAGAAAAAACAGGGTTAGTGCTATTTGGTAAGGATTCCTCCTTCTGGAACACCTTTTGGTGGCCACACAGTCTCAAGCCCCTTCCACTCCCAGTCCAGAAGGCTAGAAATTTGGCTAGTCGTCTTTGACTCAAAACTCACTTTTATTGACCACTCCAATCAGCTAACCTCTTCCTGTTTCCTTATGTTAAAACATTAAAAGAAAATCTTGCCCTTCCATCCCATGGATCTTAGGAAAAGTGTTATCCTGGCTCTTGTCGTACCTAAAATGGATTATTTTATTGATCTTTATATGGGCTCCCAGTTGTCTTCTCAATAAGTTGCAAACAGTCCAAAATGTGGCAGCAAGAGTGCTGAAGAACCTCCCCAAATTCTGCTCAGCCTTTGAAGCCATTTAAGAGCTCCATCGGCTGCCTATTAGGGAAAGAATTAAATTCAAAGCCTTATGCTGTGCCCCTAAGGCCCTGCATCAGGTTGGCCCTCGCTTCCTGCAAGATGTTCAAATGATATGCCCCTTCTCGTACTCTATGGTTCAGCAATACTAGGCAGGTATGTGAACCCAGAATAGAAAGTGTCCATTGGGGAGGAAGACGTTTCTCCTACTCCACCTCCATATGGTGGAACTTTATCCAATCATTTGAGGTCAGCCTAAACTATTGATGTTCAGGAAGGCACTTAAGACTTTTCTTTTCAGCCCATAGTTTAATGTTCACATCTAACTGCTTAGCAAATGTTTAGGTATTTTATATCCCGTACTGTCAGGTTTAAAATGACACTAGTGCCAAGATGCCTTTTTGGTAATCGTGCGCTTGTTATAAAATTAACATTTACATTATTAGACTCTGCTAGCTGCAGCCTGATGATAATAATATAAAATAATCACAGCCTTCCCTGAACTTTAAAAGGAAAATATGACCTTGTTCTTATTTAAAAATTAAATCAAAGCTGTGAGATAATCCAGTAGTGTCTGGGAGCTACTGGTAGCTCGCGATCGACTGGTTGGAGACATCTGCTTTACATTTGATCAAATTCTGCCAAAAGCAATTCCAAATATTTAATTTTTTGTTGTTTTGGGGGGAGGGATCTGTTGTGATTTTGAGCCCATACATTCATGTTTCATCCTTTTTACATCTTTAGTTCTTATGCGTCCACTGTATTCCTGTTTACACTGTATTCCTTTTTTTGGTGTTTTTAAAAACCTTTTCTAAGAACGTGAATTGAAGAGGTTGATATGTTTTCACCCTCCTTTGTGGATTTTTTGCAAACTGTTAAAAAAAAATTCCATTCTTTGGCACTACCAGTGTTGCATAGTGCACAAATTTAAACAAAAAAAAACAGTGTTGCATAGTGCATAGGTTTCAGTATTTATTTCACTTTTTTGCTGAGGCTGAATTTGGTATGAATTCGGACTTTCCTTCCGCACTTTTATTCTGACTTTTTCCGAATCCCGTTCGGTTACCATAAGGCAGACTTTGTATTTGAAATTCATCTTCCCCTTGTCACCTGATCTTATTCTGGTTTTTTTTCCTGACTGCAATGGACTTCTATGCACCTATATTTAAACTCGGTTTGTACAAATTTGCTTCAAACATTTTTGTTTTCCCTTTCTTTGCAGGTGGTTGATCTTGCCCTTTTTTCATTTCTCTGTGTGCATGCAACCTCATTTGAAAGAATGTAAAGTTTTCCATTGTGCACACTGTACCTTACTTTGGTTCAGTATATACAGAGCTATTTTCTTACACTTGGGCCTCGAGCTTCCTATGGTGGCTGTCAGGACTGGCCTTCTGACTGAGGTGCTTCAGCCGGCAGCAGCCTCTTTGGATCCCCTGCTGCCTTTTAATGAGGCCCTCACTGACATCCTTCTGGGCACTTGGTCCAAGCCCAGCAGCTTCTGTGGACAGGATGATTACCCGACGCCACCACCTGGCCCTGGCCGACTCATTATTCCTCTCCCAACATCCTACCCCTGAGAGCTTGGTGGTCAAAGCCTCATCCTCAAACGGCGCATTCCCTACTGCTCTGCCAGATAGGGAATTCAAGAAGCTGGACCATCTTATGAAGAAGATGTTTTCTTCTGCCAGCTTAGGACTGCGGTCGGTGAACACCACATGTCTCTTGGGCCGTTACACACACACACACACATGGTGTGGGATGCGGTTGCTCAGGTGCTGCCACAGTGCATGGAGGAGGCCCGGGCTGTGCTTACCCGCGTTGTTGCTGAAGGGTCGAGACGCAGCAAAGTTCACCATCCGGTGTAGGCTGGATACGGCCGCCTCGCTGGGTAGAGCGGTTTCCACGTCGGTAGCCCTGAGACGCTACGCCTGGCTGAGATCGTCTAGCTTCTCTGGGGATGTCCAATCTAACCTTTTGGACATGCCTTTTGATGGCCGTCGCCTGTTTAGTGTCAAGGCGCTCGAGTGTTTCAAGAACTCTAGGGCTACGGCCCGATCCTTGGCCCTCGCAACAACTTCAAACCCCATGCAGTCTGCCTTTCGTGGCTACAGAAGGGGTGCCCCACTGCGTTCCACCCAGAGCCACAGGGTTGTGCAAGCTACCCAGCCACTGCATGGTCGGGGACGTGGGACCCAGCGTCATGGATCTGGGGGCTAGCGGGCGGGCCAGTCAACCAAAGCCCCCCCTGTTGCAGCCTCCAAACCTTCCTAGTCCGACCTTCCAGGGCCACCAGTTGCCAGTGGGTGGCAGGATCTGCCATCACCTCTCCCACTGGCTCAACATTACGTCGGACAGGCGGGTTTTGCAGTTAGTGCGAAAGGGCTACTCCATCCCCTTCGAGACTACTCCTCCCACCATGCCACCAACACTCCATCCCATGTTGGAGGATCATTTCGCCCTTCTCTGCCAGGAAGTTACAGATCTCTTTGCCAAGGGAGCTATTAAACGTCCCTGTGCCAGAAGTAGGTCGTGGTTGCTACTCCCACTACTTCTTGGTACCCAAGAAGGAAAAAGGCCTGCGTCCTATCTTAGACCTCAGGGACATCAACCGCTTCCTCCGGAAGGAGAAGTTCAAGATGTTAACCTTGGCTCAGGTCTTGTCTGTCCTCGACCTTGGAGATTTGATGGTAGCGTTGGACTTGCAGAACACTTACTTTCACATGCCCCGTCTTGGCTGCCCACCGGCATTACCTACGGTCCACGGTAGGCCACACGCATTTTCAGTTTACCACGCTCCCCTTTGGCCTTACCAGCCCCCCCAGTGTTCACGAAAGTGATGGCGGTGGTCGCAGCTCATCTGCGCAGATCAGGGTTTCAGTCTTCCCCTATCTCGACGACTGGTTGTTGAAGGCGGGCTCGCCCAGGCTGTCGTCTCCCACCTTCAGACTACGACGGACTTCCTGCATTCGCTGAGGTTCACAGTTAACGTGCTGAAGTCGCACCTGATTCCCTCCCATAAGCTCCTTTTCATCGGAGTGGTTCTGACACAGGGCAGTTTTGGGTCTATCCTCCCTAGCAGCAAGTCCAGGATATTCGGGCTATGATACCGATGTTTCGGCCTCTATCCCGGTTTTCGGTGAGAATGACCCTGAGGCTGCTGGGCCTAATGGCCTCCTGCATCCTGCTGGTGGATCATGCCAGATGGCATATACTTGCTCTGCAGTGGGACCTGAAGTTCCAGTGGGTGCAGCACCAGGGGAATCTTTCCGATGATGTTCAGATTTCATAGGGGACTGCAAGTCAGTTGCAGTGGTGGTTCACAAACCAGGATTGGGTCAACGGCAGATCCCTCTCCCTTCCCCAACCTGAGTTCACAGTAGTGACGGATGCCTCACTCCTGGGATGGGGTGGCCATATGGGAAAGGTGGAGATCAGAGGCCTCTGGTCTCCGGCGGAGTCCAGGCACCACATCAACATTTTGGAGCTCCGGGCGATTAGTCTTGCACTGAAGGCAACCTTCCTTCTGTCAAAGGAAGAGTGGTGCAGGTGTTCACGGACAACACCACCGCCATGTGGTACTGCAATGAACAGGGCAGGGTCGGGTCGTGGACCCTATGTCAAAAGGCTCTTCTCCTTTGGACATGGGTCGAACATCAGGGCCTACCTCTGGTGGTTAAACCCCTAGCAGTTTCCCTGAACGCCAGGGCGGACAAACTCTGCTGCCGGTGCATGATGGATCACGAATGGCGTCTTCACTCGAAGGTGGCGCAAGGTCTCTTTCAGCAGTGGGGAGAGCCTTGGTTAGGTCTATTCACCACCGAAGAGAACGCGCAATGTCAGCAGTTCTGCGTGTTGGAGTTTCCAAGGCGGCTCTCGCTCGGCAACGCTTTTCGTCACGAGTGGAGTTGCGGCCTCCTGTACGCCTTTCCGTCTGTACAACTTCTGCCAAAATTGCTAAAGAAGATCAAACGCGACTGGACCCAAGTCATTCTTGTGGCTTCGGACTGGGCACGAAGAGTCTGGTACCCCGAGCTCCTGAGCATGGCCATCAATCCTATTGTTAACAGATTTCTGAAGTGCATTACTCATCTCTTTCCTCCTTCTCCTTTCGTAATGCCCCAGTGGGAGTTGAATCTTGTCCTCACTTATCTTATGTGTGCTTCCTTTGAGCCCCTACATAATTGAATTGTCCTCTTCACCTCCTTTGAAGGCTGCTTTTTTGCTTGCCATCACCTCTGCTCGCAGGGTAAGTGAGCTTCAGGCTTATCTTCCAGACCTTTCTTGCTGTCCATCCGGACAAAGTAGTCCTCCGTACTAAGCCCTCTTTTCTGCCCAAAGTGATTACCTCTTTCCCCATAGGTCAGACCATCACATTGCCCACCTTCTCGCCGCCTCTGCACCCTTCCAAAGAGGAGGATAGATTCCACTGTCTGCACCCAAAACGTGCGCTGTCTTTCTACCTTGACCGCACTAAAGACTTCCAAGTGAACGATCAACTCTTAGCGGATTATGTGGGCACCAAGAAAGGTCGGGCAGTCCTATGCATTAAGATCTGTTATTCTTTGGCTAAAACGGAACCTCCAGTAGAACTGCGCACCCACTCTACCTGGGCGACGTCAGCCACTACTGCTTTGGGAGCGTGGAGTTCCGCTGGTTGAGATCTGTCACACAGCCGGTGGGCATTCCTGCACATGTTAACTAAGCATTACTGCCTGGACAGCTAAGTCCGGAGAGATGGCTTTTTCGGCTGTTCTGTCCTCCAGTATTTCCTCCGGGGTTGGTATTCCTGGGCTATCTATTCTAAGGGAAGGAATCTATAACTAATAGTCTCTTACAGATGAACAAGTTACTTACCTTCGGTAACAATGTATCTGTAAAAGACATATATTAGTTATAGACTCCTTACCTCCCCCCCCATCCTCCCCATTCTGCACACTGACTTCTAGGGATAGGGACTCCCTTACAGGGCCCTCGTTTTGTGCATCAGGGGTCAGTGTCTTGCATGGCTCTGCGCTTCTGGCAAGGAACGTCGTATCAGAACTGACGTTGGCGCGCAGGAGCGGAGTCTAAGTAGACACCCGCTGCGTCATCCCGGCCACCACTACGCCGATGACGGACGCGGAGTCGACCAATGCCACCTACCGACACGCAGGGGTACTGCTCAGTAAAAATGTCTTCGGATCCAGTCTGACGCCTTTGGGCAGTTCTAAGCTATGGAATCTATAACTAACATATGTCTTACAGATACATTGTTACCGAAGGTAAGTAGCTTGTTCGTTTTGTGCCTACCAGGGATGGTGCATCAATTGAGAAAGAGGGCAGATAATGAACAACATTAATATAGAAAGAAAACTGGGTGGGTGCCAGTGCACAGCCCTGGTGAACCCCTTAATTGATAGTTAATCGTTCAGTCACCTGGCCCTGGGTTCTCCAGCGAACCTGGGCATAATAACCCTCATGTAGACTGATCAATAGGCTCAAGAGCCTCCTGGGATGGCCCATAACACCCAAAACCTGCCATAGCCTGCTTCGTGGAACCAGGTCAAAAGCAGATTTAAGGTCGACGAAGGCAACATACAAGTTGCCCTGCCAACCACAACGATCCTCCAATAGAGTAAAAGGAAGCGAAAACCTGATGAATCGTGGATATCTTCTTCCTAGAGCCTGTCTGAAAGGGGGATACAATGGCTTTAGCTGCAGTCCATTCCTCAATCTTGCTCACTGCCAATTGGGCAGAAATTCGCACAGTTGATCAAGCTGATCAGCCTGTAATAGGCTGGATGGAATCTATCCCCCTTCTTATATATCGGGACGACGTCCGCTCCCTTCCAAGAGTCAGGTACTGGGGCACCACTGATAATGGCATTAGTTAAGAAAGGTTATACCAAGACAATTTATCTCTTTCTAGCAGAATGATATAAGCTGAAATGCTGTCTAATCCTGAAGCTCTACCTCTGGTTATTGCATCCAGAGCCGAGGATGTCGGCCAGGTCAAGGAAAGGGCCAGGTACAGCTATAGAGTGGGCTGTTTACACAGTCCCCAGCACAGTGTCCGGCTCATTAAAAGGAGTTACTGAATAAAGATTGGAGAAATGATCAACCCAGGTCTGGGGAGAAATGTTATTTTGCAGAGGTGAAGCAGAGACCTCTCTCCCCTCCACTTTACAAGTGCCCAAAACCTGGTGGAGTTCTTAACCCCTTCAGTGCCACGCCCTTTCCCCCTCCTGTGCCGGGCGTTGCACTAGTGGGTGGGGTTCATGACGAGATAGTCTCGTCATGGGCACAGCACAACCGTGCTCCATGACGAGACTATCTCCTCATGGGCACTGAAGAGGTTAAGAGAGCAAGCCAATCTGAGTTCCTGCCATCTTTCCTCCTCCCAATCTTTCTTAGCCCGAGCCTCTGTCCCTTTGTACCACTCTCCGCCCAGACTGATTTCTGAGATGTCCTTTGTGAAGGATGTCTACATGAAAGTTTAAGGGCCAGATGCATTAAAGTGTTTTGCCCATTCTGTGCCTATGGGGAAATGTGTTCATACATACTAATTAAACCAATTGTTTACTTTATGAAAATTCCGTTTGTGGCCGTTAACAGGGACTATAAGGTAGTACAATATTTTCTTGAAGTTGTTGTGGAAGCAGTCATTGGCATGCCACACTCTTAGTTCTTGCAAATCGATTTCCCAAAGGTAGTGATAGATTGATCTTCGCCTCGCCAGATGACCAAAATATCGTTGATACACATATATATCAGAAATCCCAATTGGCACAGACAAACCATGGGAACAAAAGCAGTGATTGGGATAGGACGGGGCCTAAACACCATTTTCCCTTGTCCATGTAGGATAGTCCCAAATCTCCATTGGTTGCAATAGGAACAAGGGAGTTGTCCCTTCTCTGACGGAGGGGGCCCCATTAGACTTGACCTTTTCCACATGAGTGATTTTTCAGGGTGTGTGGTGAAGTGCCAACGGTCACCTAACATACAAGAGAATACGTATGGCTAACCATATAGAACTATGGCTCCTGATAACCAGGTGCCTTAGAATATGTGCGAGGAACAGTGCCTGTTCTTTTCTATATTTTCATATGTATCTTTTTTTTATTGTACTCTCATAAGCTCAGAAGATTACCGCCACCAGATACCTGTAACAGATTGTCCGTTGGACATGGTCCAAACATCCTACAGTTATCCATACAAGATTGGACACTCTGATTCGGGTGCACTGACCTCTCTATACCCTTAGACATATGGGGCTGACCGCTTGCAACAGGATACATGCGTAGTACAAGGGACACCCATCACTCATTTATACTATGGGCAATCTGGTTTTCGGGTGAGCTGATTTTCCTAATGGGTTTTTTGCCCTTGGGTATACAGCGCTGACCCTTTAAAAACACATGCCAATACATCGTGGTATTTGCATTTAACTTCGATGGAGGCCCGTCTTTAGTGATTCTATTCCATGTGAAGAAGCGGCTGTGTATGACAGAGGCAAGAAAGCCTTCAGCATTTAGTGCGCGTTCATTCAGATTCATGCTGCCGGCATGGGACTACATGTCCCCAGTACTCGTGGTCACGTGACTGCATCAGAGTGATGCGATTATACAACCTGAGTGAGTAGCCACACACCAAATTCGGCTTTAGCTAGCCCCGGATCCTCTATTCAAGCAACAGCAATTACTCTGGACACCGTCATCCATCTGCTGTGGTGTTACGGATTGCTGGCTCCCCGTATATAGGTATGGGTCTCTGACCCTACGTTCGTTATATCTGTAATTTTTTCTGCACCGAGGCAGCGTGTTCCTTCTATACAGGAATGGGTCTCTGAACCTACCTTTTTGTTTAACTTGAATCTTTTGTGCATTGAGTGCGTCTTTTCTATTTTTTCTTGTTATGAAAACGTAAAGAATGCTGCATTCGCGTTAAAGATATGGAAGTTTCAAAGCACACTCTCTCATGTCGTAGGAAAGTTCTCAGTGCACATTTGGCAGGTGTTGTGTCTTGAAAACAAAGCACGCTGCACCCATGCGGAGGTCAACTATTTTAAGCCCATGTCCTCCATTGCACCGCAGCTTTGTTATTGCAGTGCACATCAAACACGTCTGCAGTTTTCAACTTGAGGAATGCTGCATCTATGTTTAAACTAGGCAGTGTTATCGTGTGCCTTACCGCTGCATATTTTAATGGGGCAGTTGCTTCTGCAATCTAAGCACGCTGTACTTGTGTGTTAGGCCAACTAGCTCTAAGAGTCTTTTTTTTCCCCCATAACACCACATGTTTCCTTTGGAAGTTAATGCTTTAGGTTCTGCCTTTGTTCCCCCTGTCCTGCCGCAATACACGCCTGTTATGAGGCACGAGCCATCAAAAGCATTGATACACAAACTTCAAGGCAGACACACGACTGCCTCCACGGTCTTGGCGTGTCTCCCCCTAGTGTTAAACACCATTATGCTGCCAGCTTGTCTCGATAAACCTTAGTGTCATCTGAATACATGCTTGGGGAACCTATTAGGGACTTCACAGCCGTACGAAAATACCTCAGTCACTATTGCAGACACCCCCTATGAGTATTTGGACGGTTTTTAATCTACATGGGCACACTTTATCTTAACACTTGTCCTGAAATGCCTAGAACTGTTACAGTCTTCCAGAAGACTTATTTTCTTACCATGCTCACCTTCCTTTAATTCTTTATTAGGGCGGAGAGTCATCCTGAGCCGCATGCCACGGTGAGTTGAGGCACATTTCCCGACGTCAGCGGATTAACCTTTCTACAGTATATTGTTATTGTAGTGAATCTTATTGTCTAAAAATTATTTTATTTTTCACCTATACTAAGAATAATAGACATTGACTATACAGTATATGGTTGTGTCCCGTTCGGACGGGTTTGTATGTCCTGGACTGAATAGCTTTGAAATGTAACGCTAGCACAGTTGTTCAAATGTCTGACATAGATTTTTTTCAAACCATTCTTACATTTCTTATGTATGTATTCATTTAGGTACCACCAGTGAATTCACCACTCTATAAAGATTAATATGATCACTGGATGGTTTTGTGTATTAAAACCCTTCTTTATACTTATATTGGTTCGTACACCATTTTTAGGTCTCGTCTGAGCCAGCGCGCATGCCCTGCACTGCGAGGCTTATAGTAATTGCTTTAAACTCTGAACACACACTTGTGCGTGTGCTTATTTTTCCTTGCTGTCTCTCTTTATCACCTTCCCCTTTTCTGCCTTTCCCTCTCTTGCTTTGGGACCTTTTCAATGTTTAACAAAAAGCTGTGACACCTGCTGACCGATCTTTGTTCTTTTAATAAGGCGTTTTTTTTATCACCCTGTGCCTGGAAGCTGTGGCAGATTGGAGTACGACAAACCCATGAAAAATGGACCTCGTCTGCCGGTTTCTGAGCATTAACCAAGGAGAAATGTATTGCGTGATAGTTTGGAGAGATGAACTGTCCCGTCAGAGATCCCACGGCAGCTCTGTGGAGACTCAAATTCACGAGCTCCTTCTTGCAAGGAGTTATGGGAACCAAATCATGCACGCCGTGCCCTCTGACGTTTTGCAGGCACCATAGTTAATTTTAAATCCCACCTTGCACAAAAAATTTCATAATGCCATCCAATCTTTTGAGATCCGGAGCGTGGGGTCTGTCTTCTATATCTATGCGTTTTAATACCAAATAATGAAAGCGGCTCGATTTTTGCACCGTATAAGTCAAATTAGTTTACGAGAACGCTGCGTGCCCCTTGCATCTGTTCCCTGCGACGCGTGCATCATTCCAGGAATCCGAGCCAGAGCTGGAGGCTCCCACCGCATTCCTGTGCTTTTGTAGCCTGGTTCATCGAATTGTTTCCTTCTGAAATATTTAACCCCGGTTTATCGAAAATGCCTTCAGTATTGATACAGTGTCTATTTATTCCTTTACATTTACTTTCCAGTTGGCCCAGTAATATTTTCTTTTTGGTAGGAGGTATGTTTTTGATCATTCAAATGTAACTCCTGTAGAGGTGCACATTTCCACAAAGGATATCGCATTCACAGTGTATCCTTCCTGCTACATGGGATATGTGTGTGGCCCGGAGCGTTTTTCAAAATCATCCAATTTTCTTTTGTATATTTAGAAAGCTTTTTTTCCTATCCTTGTGCTTGCGAACATGAATTGTATTAAAAATACAAGCCTTTACTGAGCCAATAGACTCTTCGATAGATATTGTTTGCTGTGTTTTTCTCTGCCAGGCGCACAACATATAGACTGTTCACAGACTTTCTGTAATATGCTTCGTTCTGGGCAGATCTACTCTAAGCCCCACTCTACTTCTATCCTCGTGTTAGTGCAGCCCGATGTAAACAGTAATTGTAATGTATTTGCGTTTATATAACGCTTACTACCTCTGACGAACATTGAAGCTCTTTTTCGGCGAGTAGCGCGCTACTCCAGGATCCAAAAATGGTTAGGGATGAATTAGCATAGGGAAATATAAAATTTATTTGAGAGCTGGACATTTTGGTGGGTTGAAAAAGATAGTGGAGGGATAGAAGAGGGAAGGGTTAGCATTTATATAGCGCTTGCTTCCCCTGATAAAGTGTTGAAGCACTTTTCGGCGAGTAGCATGCTACTCCAGAACCCAAAAAGATGAATAGGTAGATCAATTATGGTGGGTAGGTTGTTCTATTATACACACACAACTGTACGAAAATTAATAAAATTCCTTTCTAAAGTTGTATCCAAGAGACAAGTATAGTCTCTGATAATAATGTATACAATACTGATAAGTTTTAAGTTGGCTCTTGTTGAATTGTACCATCCACCTTGTAGGTACTGCTATTTGTATCAGGTCCACGTTGTAGGCAGACACAAACGCCTAAATTGTGCACTATTAATATTAAGCATAATGTAGGTGAACAGATGACAGTAAGGACTGTACAAGCTGTATTAGGTGCTTAGAAGTAGAGTGACATAGAGGGCAATAAACACTCCACTAACTCTGTCACTTGCTTAGTACAGACGAACACCAAAGGCCCTCGTACATAATGAAACATCGGGGTGCACCCTCTTTCTGCGTCCCATGGGCATTTTGGCGTTTGTTCTACAGAAGATGCTGCAGACACTTCCATAGCCCTTTATGTATTGTGGATCACGTAGGAGAGATTCTAAGCGAGCATGCTTTCCTTTGTATTGGGCATGGCCACATTCAAATGTGGGAAAACCTTTTGTTTTGCGACTGCACTGTATTATTATTTTTTTGGGGGAAATCTTTCTTTTATTATTAACAGTGCTCATAAGACCATACAATTCAATACCATGTACAAATAGCCCATTGGAAACAGTTCAGGGATCATCTGGGGATTACACATCTGAACAACACAAGTGTCTTTCATGAATACAAATTGACTACTCCTCCAAGGACTGCACTGTATTATTGACACGGTCGAAAAGGCAAACAAGCAGTCAGGAGGCGCACTGATTGTATACCCCCCACTCCCCACCTGACAGGATGGTGACAAACCCCAACCACCTGCAGGGGAAACTTGCCACCTTGTTTAATAATAGCTGCCAGACGCTTTACTTGGTAAGCTGACTGGTGGTTTACAACTGCGCCTACGTTGGGGCACCACATGTTTTTTCCAGCATAATCTGGTGTACACCCCCTGTGTGGGATGACAGCACCCACTGAAGACTGCACCGTTGTGTAGTCTGGGACAGTGCACCTTCACTGTAATTCTGAACTGGGCCTTTAAATACGGAACTATTTTGCGTACCTATTTAATTCAGGTATACAAAGAATGTGGTACTACTTGTATACTAGGGTAGGACAAGGAAGATTGAATTTCTAAGGTGGCGGAAATGTTTTTGTCAAAGTGCTTTATGCCCTAAACACCCTCCCGTACCCTGAACATAATGAGATTGCGTAGATTACACCTCTGCGTGCCTAATGCTGCCATTTGCATTTCAAGACCTGTGATTAATGTGGCTTTATCAAGTTCAAAGCCATTAGGCGTTCCCGACCTGTCTGATACTTGCATATGGAAAAGGTGGGACATTTGCAACCTAAAGATAGATAAACATATTCATAGGTCACGAATTATGTCTGCATCTAAAATAAAACTGTAAATTAGGAGAGGTGATAAGTGAGAAGTTAAAAGGCAGCTGCTAATTGAGCTGCATTTGTACATTGGCCTTCCTATATTATGAGATCTATTCCTGCTTCAGTCTTTGATTGCAATGAATACTAGGCATGAAGTCCTCGTCGAGCTGTTTAAATATTCCACTTGTATCGCCAACTCTTCCCCACTGCATCCTTAACCGGTGGCCTAGCCAGTGTGCCTTGGGCCCCAAGGCAAGAAAGGAAATGTGACCCCTGCCCTCTGTTTGGACTGTGGAAAGCAGCAATAATCATTGTTCTGTGGGCCCATCAGGCCTCTGTTTGAACTGTGACAAACAGCAGTTATCAGGGTTCAGTGGGCCTTTTAGGCATCTGGGACCTGGTGCCACTGCACCTGCTGCACCAATGGGAAGCTAAGCCCCTGCCCTTAACAGCTCCTATTCTAGCCCCACTGGAGAACCGAAACAGCCAAGTACTGATCTGGCCATATCTGCAGGAATGCAGCAGCCTCTTCCACTGAAGGGATTTATGTCGCATGAAAGCAGCATGCGGGAAACAACCATTTTCTGAGGCAAAGAACCAACACCTCGTCTGTTCCAACCTGAACTGCCCCCACTACCCTGAGCTCATTATTGTGGTATTTAGTATACCTTTCTCTATAACAAAACATGCCTGAACTCCTCCCTCTCAGTGAGGGGGCTGTATCACGGTGCAAGGAGATTCTCAATAAGGAAGCAGGCCAACTATGGTGGGTGAGGGAAATTGTCCTTTTAAAGGGATAGTTCATCTGAGCTAGGTCTTCATTTGCAACAATATTCCTCAGAGACCCAAGGGTTTCTTGATTGTGGTAGAAATACATTTTTACCCCTTCATTGTACGTTCAAGCACAGACCAGTGCATGAAATGTTGTGATCTATGTAGGGAAAATACTCTGTGCACTGAGAAAATGTGTTAAAATAACAGAAAGTTGATAATAGCATTTAATACCTTCTCAAACCTGGATTTATCTTGAAGAGAAGTCTGTTAATTGTAGCAGTTTTTTGATACCACAAGGTATAAGAAATTAGGGGATCTTTATCTGATATCTCTATCAGTAAATTATCTGAAATTATTGAACATAAACTTTTGCATGTATTATTTCTAAAGAGAAAAAGGAAGTTCTATATTGGTCTTTTCTAAACTAACCCCAGTGCGTATGACTACAATAACCACCTCTCTCAAATCAATACTGTGCTTGTCTTAGTGAGAAAGCTAAATGATCTAGGAGAAACCAGGAACTGGCGTCAGTATTTTTCTTAGGAAGCTTCAAGTTAGAGAGTGAAAACACTTTTAAGAATGCCCCAAAAATTGTGATAAAGATATTTCAATATGTTTGACAAAAAGAATAGGTACATTTCATGACAATATTGAAATGGGAAATAAAATAACAGGAACAAATATTTACACCACATGAGAAAAATATTAGAAACTAAATTTCAGCAATATAGGAAATCTGAGGTTCATGTACTAATAACCCATTTGGTAAAAAGTGGTTGCTTGTAGAGTCAGCACACTACTGTGTCTGTGATTGCTTTTAAATAAAGGCTATTTTTAATGCACCCCATTTTACTTTCAGATTCACAAATGTCCCCTTGGGTTACTACCTCCAGTTACTGTTTTTCAGCCCACATATGGTTTCAAAACGTAATACATACCTTAAGGATGTATTAAATATTCAGAAGGAAAACTATTAACATTCCCCTTCCAAATTCTGAATTGTTAAATGGACTTAGTACATTTCAAAAAGGGGTTTAGCATTTGCAAACGATGTGTATTACCGAACCAGTGGATTTTTTTAACAATAAAACCCTTGGTACATGAGGCCATTTTTGTCAATTCCCTCCAAATTAAGTTTGCTAATAAACTTAGTTGAATGATAACAGGTGCACGTTCCTATTTAGTGTTAGTGTTTTGCTTCAGAACAAATAAAAACCATCACACATAACTCTTACACAATACTAAAAGACAGAATTTCTTCCATCCAGCTTTAATGTTTTGTTAAATATATTGCAAATGTTGTCACCTAAACAGGAAAGCAGCTAAAGCAGTCTCTGGACATAAAATAGGATGTAATCATAATCTTTAGATACATTTTCTGAGTTTCAGGAACAATGTGTGTCTTCTGGGTTTACTCTAAACCACTATAATAAACATATTCAGTCCTTTTAGATTTAATCTGTTTGTACTGGCTTCTATTGCAGACAATAATCTAGATTTAGACTAAGGATCAATTCCACCCATGGTTTTAAATTCTATATATCAATGATCTCTATTAGTGTTATCGCAACTAAAACTGTAATAGAACTGATCTGAGAGATGGACGTCCAAGTATTATGCTCAGTCAATATATTGAACAAACTATGGAGTTAAAATCTGAATAGATTAGATCCACAAGCATTGCCTGACCACTGTATTTTACATCAATAGATTACTTATCAGCACATTTTCTCTAAGTCCAACTCAGTCATCTTCTATTTTTCTCGGAGCTCGTGCTGGGTCTGTTTGAACTCTTTTAAAATATGACATTTTAATGTCCAAAAGTTCAGGATTCTAGTTTCAAGCCTGGTCAAACCTTAATGAATGCTACACCAAAAGACGCCATTAATGCAACACCAAAAGATGCCCTTCTGCTCCTACATTTTATTGTGCACCATAATTCAGAAATGGCATGTTTTTGCTTTCGGAGGTATAATTCTAAACATATTTATTGTTGGTGCCCACCGAAACATTATCATTAATTAGGAAGATAACAACAAGTGGTCTTGTGATGCTTGCTGGAATGAGAAGTGTTTAATCAAAAAGTGGATTGAATTCAAGTTTAGGCGACAATTTTACAAAAGTGTATGGATTTTGTATATATTTAAAATTGTTGATCTCCAAAATGGCCTAAATCAATAAATTGTATTGAAATTCAAGTTTATCATTTGAATCCTATTGTCGGAAAAGATGTGATTTTGAACCCCATGAGGTGGTTCCTTTCCACAAAGCATTCAGGTTGTAATCATGAGTCAAATAATGCGGAGGAGGTTAAAATATTCAAATTGAATTTTAATTACACTTGAAATGTTCATTATTCTCTTAGTATTTTAATGTGCGGACTTTATTGCTTAAGGGGAAATAATTAGTATTTGTTTTTCAATATGTAGGAAGCATTACATTAATGAAATCACTGTATCCCACCTTCTTTCTTTCCTTTCCTGTTCTTTATGAACGTTTGTTGTTGAACTTTAAAGATTGCCAGAAATTAGGAATTGTGCTCTACATAACTTTGCTGTGTTACAGTATGTTGATTTTTATATACTACTTTTGTCTCTTTTGTGTATGGCAACTGATGTTTTGTTTTGCTTTAATAATCAGCTTATGTTTATTAGGTTTTATTATTCAATAAAATGTTTCAAACACAACAAATGGTAGTTGATATGTATTTACAACTGCAGCATTTTTATTGTATGGGCACTTTCAAAGGGGCCAAAAATATGGTCTGTGGGATGACGGAGGACCACATTGGCATCAGCAGGTAGAGGATTGAGCAGGTGATTAGGGGTATATGTAAGGTTGGAAGTAGGGGAAACAAAGCATGTACATTGTGTGGACTGTGACTCCTGGCGTTATTGTGAGGGATACTATGCTACCCTGTAAATGAATCCCCTAGTGATTATTATCAACAAACTTTATTCGTTTTTATAACAGAAAACCATAAAAGTCATACATAAAATAATAAAACATCTTCCAAGTTACAGATTGACAAATATAATATGTCCAAGTTAATCAGAACACAAGATAAAAAATCATGAATTACAGTACAGAAGTTAATCGCAGCTTGACCTAAGTCTAACAGCGGCCGTAAAAAGTTAAAAGTATGCAAAACAGTGTCATTAGAGAGGAGTTATAAAAAGATAAGAGCTGGTTTCACCCTCCTAAAACCCGCTTTTTTGAGAATGTGAATAATAAATAACTTTCTAGGGACAGCATAAAAACTACAAAACATTAAAAAAAAGGGCATCATGTCCTGAGGAGACTCACCGTTGCAGGCACAGGGCATGAGGCACTGGACACTGTGGAAGCAAGTGTGTACCAAGAGGTAATGAAAGAGGTTGAGCGAAACCGGGTCAATAGAAAACGATCATGGATGCTTTTAAGCCCTAGAAGATAAGGTTCGTTGGTTGGTACAGTTTTTAACACAATGTACTTACACACATTAGGCTTACACAGCTCATTTCCCTCTCTAACACAGCAGCTCATTCTTAAAAAACACTCTTTGACCAGAGAAAGGTCCCTCTTACATATGCGCTCAGGGTTAGCAAATAGTTCCTACCTACCCTGGAGAGGCCAACTCTTATATACTGGAGCCATCAGATGCTTGAGACATGGTCAAGTGAAAGGCATTCCCATAGGGCATCTTTGCTAAGTGTATTTTCTTAATTTGCCCAAATATTAAGCCACAAAGCCAGGGGACGGAAAGCCAGTACATCTGAGAGGAAAGGCATCCCCAACTCTTCGTGCACGACATAAAACGGGGTGCTTTGTGGGACAGAAAGGGCCCATTGCAGGAAAGAGTTTTCAGCACTTTGCACTGCCCCTACCCCAATGTGGCCCCATATCTCACTCCCATAACTAACCTTTGAGATATATTTGGCTTCATATATATCTTTAAAAGAACCCCTATTGGCTTTCCTCCCACTCTGCTGGCAAAGTTAAAAACAGCTGCAAAAGCTTTCACTATACCCCCTTTCTTCCAAGTAAGCAAAGGGCACCAACTCAAGGAATCGTCAAACACAACTCCCAAAAAGGAGAAAACATTGGTCTTCGGTATTGACGAAAGTCCGAATTTAAAAGTGAACTGCTTAGTTTTACGAGGTCCCGCATAATGAACGACTTGGAAGGATTAAACGAAAGGTCCAAGGTCCAAGTCCTTCATAAGAATTCAGAAGAAGTTGTAGGCCCCTAGCTGTCCTCACACAAGGACTGCGTCGTCTGCGTATAGGAGGACTGGCAGGCTACGCTTGCCTTCCTGGGGACAATCAGCATTTGTGGCCAAAAGGGCCTTCTCTAAGGAATTAATATATAGGTTAAAAAGAAAGGATGCTAAAATGCACCCCTGACACACCCCTCTCTTGATGTCAAGCTGACTGGACACTTTCAGATCCTTTGAATAGCAGACAACCGCGGTTGAATCACTGTGAAGATCCTTCAGAAATAAAATGATGTTACTGTCATTGCCAATGGAGGACATCAACTGCCACAGCTTGGACCTATTGACCCAGTGGAATGCTGAGGACATGTCCATGAAGGCTAGGTATATGGGGCTGGAACGAGCCACAGTGTATTTGTTCAGAACCATGTACAGGTTTAAACACTGTTCCACAGTGGAACAACCTGGGCGAAAGCCGTATTGGATATCGGATAAAAAGTTGTTTTCATCAACCCAAGATACAAGTGTGTCAAGTACCATGCGGCCCACCACCTTCACCACAGAGTCCAGAAGAGAAATGAGCCTATAACAATAGGTACTGTACCGATCTACCTTTTTAAATACCAGGACTATAATCGTTAAAGCCCAAGAATCTGGGCGGCCATCCTGGACTACAGCATTGATAACAGCTGTGAGGACAGGCACCCAGGTTTGTATGTGGGTGATTTAGAGATATGGCGGGATCCCATCTGGCGCGGGGGCCTTGTTTTTAGATCGACACAGAATACCGGCTCTCACCTCTTGCGTGGTGAAAATAAGTTCCGACTTGCCTTCCACCCTTTCCTGCCCCTCAGTTGGCGGGGTATCCGACTGGAAGATACCCTCGAAATGATGTACTCAATTGTCCTCAGTGATATGGGCATCCAGTAAATTAGCAATATGTCCAGATAGAAATGGGCTGCTAATACTCCCCCAGAACTTTGAGCTATTACGCAGTGTACTAGCCTCCACTAAATTGATCCAGGCCTCCATCTTCAGGGCTGACTCGCGAGTTGCTAGAGCAGCCTTATATGCTCTTCGTAGGCCTTTGACCGCCACCCGGTCTCGGGGCTTAACACCCAAGGCCTGTCTCAGGTTCCTGGAAGCACGCTGAACCATCATGGATCTGGTTGCTTACAGTCCCCACCCAAGGCCCGTAGTAACTTCCTTATGACAGTAGACGTGGATCCAAATGCACCCATTATGTCCGGAGCACTTGCCTCATCATCGAGACAGGGTGCAAACTTGCTGCGACACTGAGTTAAAAGGGACTCGTGGAGTAGCTCTGGGACAATACATGTGTGTATTCAAGATATGGGAGTGAATCTCCACCCACTTTCTGCCCATCTTTTTAATTGTCTCCTGTTACTGTAATTTGTAAATGGTAGCTTTTCATTGGTCAATAGAATGCACCCAGTATATGGAACGCACTCCCTAGACACCTCCGATGCCACCGCTCCTTCTCCTGCTTCAAAGGAAACCTGAAACTCCTTCTTCTCAACAAGTACCTTACCGCACACGCCAACTGAACTAGGCTCCAATAACTCACTCTCTCCATGACTCGACCGTTTGGGGTAGTTAGTTATTTGATTGTTTCAGCTTTCTAGTATGTCATTCACTTCTATAATTTATGCTGTTCTAATTAGTCTGCACACTATAAACACACCTCTTTTTGCCTGATTCTCTTTATCTCTGTTTATGCTTGCTCGTTAACCTAAGTGTATAGCATTCTAAGCAGAACTATGTTATTCTATTTCTGATTTTATTCATCCTATGGAAAGCTACATTATGCTAGTTCTTTTTATGTAAAGCGCTCTGATACCTTTGCGTCTAGCTTACGCTATATAAAATTTATAAATAAATAGGCTTAGTACTCCCTTAGCGTCACCTTTTCTCATGTTGTAACCTCCCTTTGGGACTCCCCCCTTATATGTGTTGCTTCGCAGTATGTTTTATTTACGATCTGGGACACTATTTTCTTAAAAGACTTTCCCCAACCTGTTGTTGTAGGCACGACACGCTCACCCGCAATGTAATGACTTTTTTTTTTTTTGCAATGCAGCATGCCCTGCTTGGACTTTAATAATGGCGGCGCTCAACTTTTCTTTTGTCGAGCGTGTCTCGTCCAACTTTATTTTTGAAACATTGTACGTTTTTTTTCTCCCAGTGCGGCACAATGCTAATGGAGCCCATGTGTCTTCTTTTCAAAATCTGCGGCTCTACTGACTTGCCCCTCTCATGAAACTTGCTACTTTATGAAAAAACAAACATATATATATATATCGTTTTTTTTCTTCGAAAAATGCGTCTGTCAGTAAGCGGGTGGTCTGCACCAATAAAGTATTTCATACTTTGAAAATTGCTCCCGTGAGTGCTTTCCTTTTGGTACTAAGAAATCAAGTGTACCTTGTTGGAGTGTATATATATATAGATATATATATATATTTCCAAATGCATGTGATGCTCTGAGGATGCCCTGCCTGGCGGACCGGGGCTCTTTGCACGGGCGTCATCTGTATCATATATTCCAAAAGAGACAGCCTCTGCTCCCAGAGGCAAATAGAGCCCACCAGTTGGTGTAGTCGTTTAAAATCCTTTATTAATTCGTTGGAAGGTTCAGCATAACGCGTTTCAGCCTCCTCTAGGCTTTATTCATATGCATCATGTGATGTGATCAGTTGATCCCCACAGGTCATATCAACACTAAAGATGGACAACGAGTGAACATCAAAGCGGCCGCGAAAGTCCTCACCATTTGCCACCCCCTCCCTTATCCCACTTCCTGCTTGTTTCTCATTCCTGTTCGCCATTGGCTTCTCCTGCCTTAGTTTCCTCCCTCTTTGCTCCAGTTTATGATGCTCCGGCCTGCTCCCTCAGGCCCTTTTGTCGCTCGTGT
The DNA here is from genome assembly GCF_964204655.1 of Triturus cristatus. Lineage (NCBI taxonomy): Eukaryota > Metazoa > Chordata > Amphibia > Caudata > Salamandridae > Triturus > Triturus cristatus. The sequence continues at coordinate 946,049,373 of NC_140586.1, forward strand.
TTCCTTTCCCCCCTAGGCGCTCATGTTTCCTTTCCCCCTGGGATGTATATTTCTGTTTTTTTCTCATTCCTGTTCGCCATCGGCTTCTCCTGCCTTAGTTTCCTCCATCTTTGCTCCAGTTTATGAAGCTCCGGCCTCCTCTTTGCGCTAGTTTCCCATCTCCCAGGGGCTCCCTTCTCCCCTTCCATGCTCGGCTTTGGATAAGAGGTGGAGTCTGCAGCATGCGCCAGTGTTAAGATGCGGGAGCCTGTTAAACACCCCCCACCCCCCCTTTCAGGGTTTCTTGGATCATGCTAGTCCTGTGTACTCTTAAGAGCAAATGCCACTACGAACAATTTTGGGATGTCGGTCTTCTTTATGCATTAAACGTGAACATTTAATTGTGCTGTTCGAATAACCCCTTTACCATATTTGAGTCTCCAGAGGTAAATTACATAAAAATTAACTACAATATGTACAAGTCCAACCTCACAGTAGTACTTTTTGTATGGAAACAGATGCACACCAGCAGGCATCGGAAGACCACATTCCTATAGTAAGTATACTCGGGGCATTTTTACTCACAGTTGCATCTTCTGTTCGCACACAGTCACATAAACTGTGCTTATAAAACTCACATGTTTCACATGCAGGTTTTAAGTGTGCAATGTTGGGAATTCATTTGTTTAAAATCACAAGATTCGAATGCTAATAACTTGGAACTGATTAGGCTAGCGTAATATAATTTTATATTTGCTTCTTCAAAGGCGGAGCCAAAGTAGCGGGGCTTCAGTGCTTCTGATGTCGGCCAGGGAGTCTCACCTTAGGCTTTCACGCTCATTGAAGCCAAAGGCTCTGGGGACGCAGCCCCGTGATAATCACCTGTTAAAAACCCATTAGACAGGCATGTGCGGGTCTGCGAGGCCGCTGAAGGTAAGTGTGCGAGAGAGCGTTCCCTTTATTTATTTTTTTTATTATTTTTTTTTTGGAAAACCTTTATTGACATTGCAAATAAAGACAAGTATGGGCCTACAACCCTCGGGGCCGGCCGCTAACCAGTGAAAATAACAGCAAACAGATTTTAATCACATGTAGCACCTCGGGAAACAGATTTTCTATGCTAGTATTCTCTTGTCCACCGAATAGCCCAAGAGGGGAACCAGGATATAAAAGGTTTTCATTTTACAATAAGGGATAGAAGGATCAGGTGCCAATCAAGTTCTCAGCAGCGAAAAAAGGCAGACAGAATAATGAACGTCAACAATAAATGGCAATCTATCAAGTCAATGGCGCAGAAACAGAAGGTTCAGGATGTGGAGGAATATCACGAGCCGTTTGCGCCTGCAGTCTCCTGCCCTAGGACCCAGAAAACCCCACTGAAATGAGGCACGAATGAAAAACAATGATTGGCCACGAAGGACACCTACCGCACTGACCCCAGAAAAAGACAAAGAAGAATAAGAAAAGAAAAAGGAGGCCATAGAAACAAAGTAAAGGACTAAAGAAGCCCCTCCCCCACCCCCCCACCCTGCACCTCTGCAGATGACTACGGCCCCCCCCCCCGCAGCGTGCCTGTCGCCCCAGAAACAGACCCGAAATATAGAAGAAACAGAGAAAAAGGGGAAAGAGAGGAAACCCCCCCTAACAGAGAAAGGGGAGAGAGTAATAATAAACTGGAGGAGGGCCTTCAACCATGCCCCCGGCTTCTCCCTCCCGCACAATATATTCCTCCCCAGCGCAAACAGTAAACAGCAAAAATTCAGCCATATCTAAGAGAAATGGGGAGCATTATGCACTGGCTACACTATTAGTTGCGTCGTGAAAGCACACCACCCCCCAGCCCGCCCGCCTATTAATTGACCACCTCTGAAGGGTCAACCTTATCCTTGGCCACTCTTCGCGAATCCACCAGTGCATACCCATCGACCCACCATCATGTCCGAAGTTACAAGGAAGAGGAGCGTCCAGAGAAGACTAGGAAGGGACACACACATGTGGGGAGGACGTTTCGAAACATCAGCACAGTCATCGTCATGGAAGATCACCTTTCCCAGTACTGCCCCAGGGCCCGCGCCGCACACAAGGTCCAGGAAGGAGAAATCGGCCAGAGCAGGCGATCGTTACGTGAAGATTGCCTGGGTCGCCGGAGGCCGCGTATGGGACAAAGTCACCACCGTCTGCTCAAGTCCAAAACCTCCGGAACAGACCGACCCCACAGCCAGCCGACCACACGCTGCCACAGTGTCCAAAGTTTCCATCCGTCCCTTATTCACAGAGGCGGTCACGGTACTTTCCTCCTGTGGAAGGTGAGACAGAGCCTTATGTACCTGGGGACAGACAGACCGCAACTTTTCCGATGCTGACCCAATACCATCCAGCTTCCTCCCCAATACCCGGGCGCCGTGGACCAGGGCGGAGTGAAGGGCTCCGAGAGCATCTAGAAGGTCACCGTACCCCAGCACGGTCCCCCGCGCTCGCTCCGCCACGCTCCTTTGCGCCACACACTCCCAATCTTGCTGTGACCCAGCGTACAGGATGACAGAGTCCATCCCATCAAGATGGCCGCAGGGCAGGGCCATCCCAGATGAGGACCGGGTCTCAGGCACGGGCGCTGCAAGTTCCATATCCCTGCAAACAAAGGTCCGGAGGCAGGCAAAATGTGTATACAGTGTGCGGCCACAGGTAACAGTCGTTCTCCCTCTGGGCCAGTGTCCGCGAAAACCGGGAGCAGCCCGCGCAAATCGGGACGAGCCACAGGCCGCGTCCGATCAGTTCACTGGCGAGGGTCCAGGCGATCGCCGATAAACCCCTGGAATCGTCACCCCGGGTATGCACCCGTCACGCTGCTCTCGGTGATAGGAGCGACCACTGCGAGATTCAGGCCAATATTCGCGCCGCTTCGGTAGTCCGACTCCACCTGGTCACCAATGGCCGCTGTTGTTAAACTGCCGCCCGGCCATGTTGTCCACCCGAGGTCCCGGTTCCAGGGCTGCACAGGCCGCAAACATCAAATGAGCATTTCTCGGGCGGTACCGCCGCTGGAAGCTTCAGGATCACACGATCGGTTGCCGCTCTCGATCACCAACACGGGCATGTAGCGCAGGCTGAGGATCACATGCAGGATATCTGTGCGGGATGTGGAGGTTCACGGAGCCGGGAGCCTACGCTGCCGTCCCGGTCGCCATCTTGGCTCCTCCCCTCGGCTTCCCTTTATTAAATCTAAATCGTTTATGCTTTAAACTCCTTTTGCTACTCTGTGCTTCACACTTTTTCCATTCTTCAGGAATCACATTTTATTGCTATTCGTTCTAACATATATTTTTCTCTCTGAGTTGTTTATCTTAAAATGCCATAGTCGTTGCATAATTGCCAATTTTTAAGGCCATTCAAAGGGAGTTTTCCACAAATGGGAGTACTTGTATTTTTCTAATTCCATCTTACTGGAGCTGGGTACGTTTTAGAAGGAGAATAACATAGTGATTTGTGACTGGAATCTCGGAGTATCTGGTGAGCCACGGTATGCAGGACCTGTCTATCAGCATCTCTGTGACTCTCTCTGTGACCGGCTGAGGTGTTCCTTCCCAAACTCTGATCTCACTCTGCCCCCCACACCGAAAAACATCAACATCATAAACTCTATTTTAATCGTAGGGTGTGGAAAGTTACTTAAGCAGCACGAGCGTTGTTCTAAGTAGCGTGCTCATTTGGCAGGCTGCATACTGTGATTTAAAAACAAAAACAACAAGCATTGGCATAGACAATAGGTCTCGCTTTTTGGACCCTATAAGTATTTAGTTATTCAGCAGAATATCTTTGGTGCAACAACTTCAACTGCTGCATGGCTAAATACTTATAAGGTCCCAAAGGCGAGACCTATTGGCTATGCCAATGCTTGTTGTGGCGTTCCCGGTGCACACTCTGGAGATTCGTTTTGGGAATTCCATATTCTTGCAATATAGAGATCTGGGGGCCTGGTCTGGACAGGGCCAGAGTGTGTAAAGTCTACTCCACTGTTACAACATGTCAATTCCTTGAAAATCACTTAATGCAGCCTCGAGGCTGCCTCACACCGACGGGGCATATGGAGTGAGTGGTAACCGTTGTCCAGAGAATGCACAACTCCAAAATGCTTATGATTGATAGTGAGCCCAGCGTTGTTTCTAGTTTCTGAAAAGTTAAGAAAGTTACTTTTAGCGCCATTTTCCGTGGCATTTCAGGCCATTCAAGGACACACCACACTATCCCGAACGTCATGTTCAAATACACAGAGGAAGCCTGCGCTATTGGCCTGGCATGTACCGCACCTTAAGGGTTCGTTGTTCTGTCTCAGAACTCTGTATTGCAGCTTCTGACCCCAGCTTGGCAGTTGGAAACTATACGCAGATGGAAACTTCCAGGTGCCAAGACTATTGGTAGGGGCATTTCATTATTTGTATTTATAATTGCAGTTTATACAGCGCAAACGTGGCCCGATGCAGCAGAGCGCTAAATACGAGAACCAGGCATTCTGTGTGAATGCCTTACGTTAGATTGTATTTTTTTAAAGGTACGGGGAGATGAGGGTGAAGTGAGATGCCCAGGGTTACAGTATTGTTGAGCCGATGCCGGGACTCGAATCAGGTTCCCTATTTCCAAATTCTGCAGCTCTATCCGGTTAGGCCACATCCCCCCCCCCCTGGTATTGTAGGGCAAGGCTGTGCTGTGATGCACTAGGGCTCTGTCAGGGGTGCCACATCATCCCTAAAAGCAAATGTGGTGACTTCCCTTTAGGTAGAGTGCAAAATCCCTTTCTTTGAATTGGCCCAGCTTTAGCGTTACCAACATGGAGGACATTACGCTAGATTTTCCGAATATGAATGTGGATCAAAGCTAAGGTTAAAGGGCCATTTCAGAGAACGCACCCCCTCCCCCCCCGCTGCTGTAGAGGGGCCATTTCGATTGGACAGGCAGGCCGTGGACAGAGGGGGTGGCTTACTTAGATCCATGAAGCTCTCACCTGTGCCTGCTTGACAGCCCTTCTGAACACCGCCTGCCACCCCTTTTCCCAAAAATACCTTGTAATTCAGCCGCCGACCCTCTCCATGCACCATGTTTCAGCCATGCACTTTCCTTCAAGGACAGATTAACTTCTCTCCACAGGGAGGGATCCAGTCTCCAACTGGGCCACCCCCAGCACATTTACCAGACGCATTCCTGTGGCCTCCTTTTCACCCACAGTCAGTCCTTTGCCCTCTATCAATGCATCCCTTGGTGTTCACAACACTGGTCGTCAGGAATCTGACTCTTTCAGGTGCAAACGTCCCTGGTTAACATGACAAAACTGCCGCAGGCATAAGACAACATCCGCATCATGAATTTGCCGGAAGGAATAGAAGGTTTTAACCCAATTAAACACATTACCGACTGGATAGCGACATTCACGCCAGCACAAGCTCTCACCGCCTTCTTCTCGGTGGAGAGGGCCCACAGGGTACCAACACGCAGACCTCAGCCTGGCATGCCTCCTCGCCCTTTCTTGCTAAAGCTCCTCCATTATCAAGATAGAGACACTATCCTACGAGCAGCCAGGCAACAGGGGCGACTGCAGATAGAGGACAAACAGATGATGCTGTTCCCGGACTACTCCCGTGCGGTCCAACAGCAACGGGCCACCTTCCTGGCAGTGAAACGCGCCATGCGTATGAAGAACATGCAATACGCTCTCCTCTTTCCGGCCCGCCTCAAAATCATCTACGAAGGTGAGATACACTTTTTCACGGACCCGAGTGAAGCGGAAACATGGGTGGAACAGCACGCACGGCGCCCCAGAGACAGCTCCAGCCAGCAAACGAATAAGCCATCCGGACGCACGGGGCGCCGACCTCGGAGGGTCTCCCTCACGCAACTCAGTGTGCGAACCGGCACTACCACTGCCAGCTCACCGGACCTAGCGCAGATCATCACGGAGCGTCGGAAAGCTCTGCAGGCGGTGGCCACACTGAGTCCCCAAGAAAGAGGATCGGACACAGAGAGAGGTCCCCACCTATTCAGCTCGGATGACGAAAGGAGTGCTACGCCCCGGTCTCAGGAGGGTTCGATGACATCCCCCGTGGTGACCCCCCAGACTGCAGACACACTCATATGACACGTCGTCAACAGACCAGATAACCGAGGGAGCTGATGCGGCCTGCCCTATGGACAAGCACGAGCAGAGCAGAATATGAGCCCGACAAAGCGAGATTGCGTCCATCTAGACGAGACGCAGCCATAGCAGCAGGAAAACAACATTCCCACCGCTTTCAGAGGACTGACAGCAGCCACGACACGGGCAGGACCTTTATAGACATCAACAATATACGGGCAGCCGCCAGAGCGAGAGCTGGGAACCACCGAAGTCACCACCCCCTCAGTTACGAACTAAAGTTTCAGTATGAAAACCAGTTTGGGTGCACCGCCTCGTGCGATACGCCCCCAGTATTGGGACTGTTCCCCTATGTTGCAGTTTACCCCCCTCCCCTATGTGTTAATCCCCCGCATATTCCTGAACGGGCAAGGCAACATTCATAGACGGTACAGTGCACAGATGGACGGTAGGTGGCGGGCGACGGGGTGGGCGCAGCGGACGTGGGGTCTACAATACAGCAGGGACACATACACCCGACTTCTCACACCATGTCCCACAGAATTCCTAGCACAGACATAAAAATTCCTTACATTGAATGTCAGGGGAATGCATACGGCCCGCAAGAGGTACTCTATTTATGCCTATATTAAGCGACAGCAGGCCCAAGTTGCAATCTTGCAAGAGACGCACCTGACAGCGGGGGAGGTGGACCGGTTGCAGAAAAAATGGCGAGGCATAATATGTGCCACGACGTACTCCGCATTTGCTAGGGGCGCGCTAGTGTGGATCGGACCGAGGGTACCATTCAAAGAACAAATCAGACTCATTGACAAAGAAGGCCGTTTCGCAATGCTAATGGGGCTACTGGAGGGCCAGCAACTACTGATAGGAAGCATATACGCCCCCAACACGGAACAGGAGCGATACTGGAGCAGACTCACAAACACGCTGGCACACTACACGTCAGTCTCATGGCTACTGGGAGGGGATTATAACTGCACCCTAGACCCACACCTAGACAGATCACGCCCCCCGCAGATACACTCACCGTCATACAAACAAGCTGCATGCCTCCGTAGCTGGGCAGATAGATGGGGGTTGGCAGATATCTGGAGGACTCGCCACCCCACCACAAAGCTTTATTCCTTTCATTCAATTCCGCACGATTTGCGGGTCAGACTAGACAGGTTCCTGTGCTCAGCGTCGCTTTTACCCAAAGTACAAGACTCCGACTACCTAGGCAGAATAGTGTCGGATCATGATGCACACACTGTGGTCCTCAGATGGCGACAGCCCCACCCCCCCAATCCCAACATGGAGGATGCCCCAAGAGTGCCTCATAGACCCGGTATTCTGCCAAGCCCATGAGGAATACATGCAGGAACACTTCCATCAGAATGACAACACGGCCACCACGAGATCTATAGAGTGGGACGCATTTAAAGTGGGTGCTAGGGGGCACTGCATCCAACAAGTGGTGGGGGTCAGGAGAGCGCTGGACAGGGCCCTGCAAAAGGCGGATGTTAGAACCGGCGGTCTCTAGTTGGCAGAGGTATACACTTCTGACAAATAGGGACCCACCTTCTCCAGTCAGGGCAAGGGGATTACACACTCAGATAACCCCTGCTTACCCCCTTGGTAGCTTGGCAGAGCAGACAGGCTTATTTCAGAGGCAGTGTGTTAAGCATTTATGACCACATACAGTAATAAAGTGAATCCACTACAAATGGACACAACACAGGAGTTATTATAAAAATACTATTTTTATATAAGGCTTAGCACAAGACCAAATAACGACAAACATATACCACAATCTTAATAAATACTCTTTGGAAGGAAAAATAATAGTTCAGGTAAAGTTTCTTCTTAGGAAATAGTTCTTTAGCAACAAAAGTAAGTATTCTTCTGAACCACAGTTCATGGCAACAATGTGACCCCCACAGGATTCACACGACGTCGAGTTTACGATATTCCCAAGATTCGGCGTCGACCGCGAGGAGCGCTACGTCGAGCCTGGAGTTGCAACAGAACCCACAAACACAGTACCTTTGGAAATGAAGAAAACGATGATCCACGGCGTCGAGATGTCGGCGTCGAGGTCGGCGTCGATCGTGCCTCGGATTCGGGTTGATCCGCAGCGGCGTCGAGAGGTGTCGGCCGGAGCAGAGCTCACGGCGTCGAGAAGGGCGTCGAGTCGATGCGATCAGCAGCGGCGTCGAGACGGGGTCGCTTAGAGCTGGAGCCGATACTCACTACTCAGTGGCGTCGATACCGGCGTCTAGACTGGGTCACTTGGAGCTGGAGCCGATACTCACTACTCCTGGCGTCGATCAGGCCCGGCGGCCGGCGTCGAAGACTCGGAACACTGGAGCCGTTACTCACGATGTCGAGCTGGATTCGGCGGCGTCGAGACTGCAGATTTTCCCTGTGCACTGGAAATAACACTTTCCAGCAACCAGCAATTCAGTAGAGGGTGAAGTCCTTTGGCCCTGTGACTTCAACAGGAGGCTGGCACTCTTCCAGCCCTTGGAGATTTTCTAGCAAGCTTTTGAGAGTACACACCAAGTTCCTCTCTCCTTGTTCCTTGGCAAAAATAAAGAAGCAGCTTCAGGTTCCCCCCAGCAAACAGCACACTGGCAGAAGGGGGAGGCAAGTCCTTAGATCAGCAGGCTTCTTGTCCTTGGTAGAGGTTTCCTTGTCAGAAGTGATCTGAGTTCTTGGTTCAGGGGTCCTTCTCTTATACCCCTTTTCTGCTTTGTTCCCTTTGTCCAAGCAGGGAAATTCCCCCCATCCCAGGTTTGTTGTGGGTGTTGCCAGGCAGAGGCACCTGGCCTATTCACTGAGCAGGGCAGGGTCCTCAGCCGCCCAGCAGGAGGCGGAGCCATTATTGTCACTGGCAGGAGCAGGGCTATCAGTCGCCCGGCAGGAGGTGGAGCCAGCATTGTGTCAGGCAGGGCAGGCTATCAGGGACTACTCTTCCCCCACTCTAAGTGTAGATGACTCATTCACCCCACACTGACTCATTCAGACCTCTGGAGCCACCCAGCCTCTGACACACACACCAAACCAGCAGAGACTGGTGGATAGTTGGACAAGAAAACAGCCACTTTCTAAAAGGGCTATTTTCAAACACAGAATTTAAAAACCATCCATCCTAAAGGGTGTGTTATTAAATTCTGAGTTCAGGGATACTAAACTCGACCTGCTACCATGCTCCCTGAGTCAGATAGATTATAATGGAGTTAATAATCAGTCTGCTCACTCTGGCCTAAGGGAGGCAGGTAGCCCTTCAATAGTGAAAAACGAAAATGGCTTGAATTCACTATTAGGTTATGCCACACACATCAGGGCATGACCTACCTTTTACCCACAATGCACCCAGCCCTAGGGCCTACCATAGAGGTGTCTGAAATGCGGCAAAGTGAAGGTTTTAGAGACTGGCAAGTAGGTTTCCTTGCCAAGTCGACATGGCAGTCAGGGACTGCACGCAGGCTCTGCAGTGGCAGGCCTGGGACACATTTTATAAGCTGCTTCTGTGGGTGGCACAACCAGTGCTGCAAGCCCACCAGCAGCAGTTAACTTACATGCCCTTGGCACACGCGGTGCACTAGACTAGGGTCTGAACAGTAAGTCAACCAAGCCAATCATGGTAACACCAATCAATGTATCAATTTAACATAGGGAGCACTTGCACTGTGGCACTGATCAGCAGTGGCACAGTGCCCAAAGCAATATTCCAGCAAAAACATCGTAAACAGAGGAGGCCAACAGAAAAAAAAATGGAGGAGAGACTCATGCCAATGATGCCAGGTCTAACACGTGTCCCCTCCAGCTGAAATGTGGGGAGAACTACCCTTCACCCAGGGAGTCCTCATCACTAAGGTGGAAAAATCTGGACAGACCATCAGCATTGGCGTGATCTGTACCAGGGCAGTGTTCCACCGTAAAGTCCATCCCCTGTAGGGAAATGGACCACATCAACAATTTGGGGTTTTCACCCCTTATCTGCATTAACCATCTGAGGGGCCTGTGGTCTGTCTGAACCCGGAAGTGAGTCCCAAACAGGTAGGGTCTTAGCTTCTTCAGCGCCCAGACCACAGTAAATGCCTCACGCTCTATCGCACTCCACCACTGTTCCCTGGGAAGTAACCTCCGGCTGATGAAGGCTACAGGTAAGTCTCGGCCCTCTTCATTGATCTGTGCTAGAACAGCCCCCACACAATGCTCTGAAGCGTCCGTCTGGACAATGAACTCTTTGGAAAAGTTGGGTGCCTGGAGGACCGGTGCTGTACACATTGCAGTTTTCAGGGTGTCAAAGGCTTTCTGACAGGCGTCAGTCCAGATCACAAGTCTCGGCTGCTTCCTGGAAGTCAGCGAGGTCAAGGGGTGCACAATGTTGCCATACCCCTTGACAAACCTCCTGTAGTAACCCGTGAGACCCAAGAAGGCTCTCACCTGAGTCTGGGTTTTGGGCGGTTCCCAAGCCAGGATGGTATCTATCTTGGGTTGCAGGGGGGCCACCTTGCCGCTCCCTACTTGGTGCCCCAAGTACACCACTGAACCCTGCCCAATCTGGCACTTACTGGCCTTGATTGTGAGGCCTGCTCTGCGCAGGGCCAACAACACTTCCTGGAGGTGGCGCAAGTGTTCCTCCCAGCTGGCGCTGAACACTGCTATGTCATCCAGGTAGGCAGCGCTGAAATCCTCCAGTCCAGCCACTACCTGGTTGACCCACCTCTGGAATGTGGCAGGGGCATTCTTCATCCCAAAGGGCATAACCCGGAACTAGTAGTGCCCATCTGGTGTGGAGAATGCAGACCTCTCTTTTGCCCCATCGGTCAAGGCGATCTGCCAGTACCCAGACGTTAGGTCAAACGTACTAAGGTACCGGGCAGCCCCTAACCGATCTATGAGCTCATCAGCTCTGGGGATGGGGTGCGCGTCAGTCTTGGTGACCGAATTGAGTCCTCGGTAATCCACACAGAACCGAAGTTCTGGTGAAGCACCAGGCGCTGCAGCCTTTGGGACCAAGACCACTGGGCTGGCCCAAGGACTGCTAGAGGACTCAACCACCCCTAAGGCAAACATCTTTGAGACCTCCTCCTTGGTGTATGCTCTGACCTTGTCAGTCACCCGGTAGGCCTTGTGCCTCACAGAAGTGCTGTCCCCGGTGTCCACATCGTGGACACACCACTGAGTGACACCAGGGATTAAGGAGAACAGATCAGGGAATTGTCCCAGCAGATGGCGACAATCTTGCTGCTGCTCAGGGGTCAGTGTGTCAGAGAGGACAACACCATCCACTGACCCATCTTGCTCTTTTGCACACAGGAGGTCAGGAAGAGGCTCCCTCTCCTCCTCCATTCCAGCATCTGTGGCTAGGAGCATGCCCACTTCGGACCTTTCTAAGTGGGGCTTTAACCGGTTGACATGCAGGACCCTCAAGGGGTTCCTGGGAGACTTCAAGTCCACCAAGTAGGTTACATCACTCTTTTTCTCCACAACCTCAAATGGTCCAGTCCACCTGTCCTTGAGCGCACAGGGTTCTACAGGGGCCATGACCCAAACTTTCTGACCAGGTTGAAGCTCAACCTGAGTGGCATTCTGGTCGTACCACCGCTTCATCTCTTCCTGGCTGGCCTCCAGATTTGCCTGAGCAAGATCTCTGAAGTGCCGAGTCTGGTTCCTAAAGGCCAGCATGTAACTGTATACATCCTGGGGAGGTTTCCTGGGAGATTGCTCCCAGCCTTCTTTGACCAGACTCAAAGGCCCTCTTACCGGGTGTCCATACAAAAGCTCAAAGGGACTGAACCCAAGAGACTTTTGTGGCACCTCACGGTAAGCAAACAGCAGGCATGGTAAGAGGACGTCCCATTTATGCCTCATTGGTTCTTCAAGAGCCATAATCATGCCTTTTAGGGTCCGGTTGAATCTCTCAACCAGCCCATTACCTTGAGGGTGGTAAGGAGTGGTAAACTTGTAGGTTACCCCACACTCCTTCCACAGAGACTTCATATAATTAGAGATGAAGTTGGTGCCCCGGTCTGACACCACCTCTCTGGGGAACCCCATGCGGGAGAAAACACCCATCAGTGCCCGTCCCACCACGGGGGACTTCACTGTGCGGAGAGGGATGGCTTCCGGGTACCGGGTGGCATGATCCACCAAAACCAGGATAAACCTGTTGCCCATGGCTGTTTTGGGGTCCAGTGGCGCCACAATGTCAATCCCACTCGCTCAAAGGGGGTACTGACTACGGGAAAAGGTTGGAGGGAGCCTTCTGCTTCCGCCCACTGGCAAGTTTGGCAGGTCCTACAATGGATGTCTGAATCCCTTCTCAGCTGGGGCCAATAAAAATGGGTGACAAGCCTGTCATAGGTCTTGTCCAGCCCCAGATGTCCAGCTAACGGAACGTCATGAGCCAACCCCAGTAGGAAGGCTCTGAAGCGCTGGGGTACCACCAGCACACGGGCTGACCCAGGCTCAGCAGCCTTAGGCTCGCTACACAGGAGGTCGTTCTCCCAGTAAATCCAATGTGATCCTGACTGATCACCTGTTGTTTGGGCTGAGGCCTGCTGCCTCATACCCACAAGAGAAGGGCACACTTTCTGTTCAGCACAAAATTCCTCCCTGGAGGGACCACCATCCTGCTGCCAATGGGTCAGCTCGGGCAGGTCTCCCAGTTCAGCCACTTGTTCCCCTGTAGGTTCCAGGGCATCCCCCTCAGGGTCTGCTCCCTCCTGGACCGTGGGAACGATGGGGGACGGTTTCCCGCGCCCCCTGCCTCTTCTCTTCATGGTTGGGTCCTGGGCCATACTTTCAGGCTCCGGGACCCCATCAACACCCTTACTAGCTGACATGGACCGGGTGGTCGCACACACCCACTCCGGCAGACCCAACATTTCCAGATGCGCTTTTCGCTCCACCTTAGCCCAAGGGGAGTCCTCCAAATCATTGCCCAGGAGACAATCAACAGGCATGGCGGGCCTCACAGCAACCTGAAGAGTACCTGAGACCCCCCCACACTCAAAAGGAACTTGAGCTACCTCACACTTACTCTGTGAGTTGTCAGCAGCTACAACGGGGTAGAATGCATGAGGGACCACCTGCTCTCTGGACACCAAGTGACACTTGACAGCTGTCACACTTGCTCCGGTGTCTCTGAGAGCTTCCACCCTATGGCCATTAATGGTCACCCACTGCCTATATTTCTTAGTGTTACTAGGCAGAGGGGTTGGAGGGACCATCTCCACGTCTCCTAAAGAGACCAGGGACATTTCTGCGGGACCCCACCCACCGGGGGCACCCATCTCACTCCCTCCCAGGGCTACATTCGCTACCTGACGGGGGGGGTGCACGCAGCGGTGCATTCGAATCCTTCATGGGGCACTGGGGATCATAATAACGGTGTCCCACCTGCTTACAAACGTAGCAGGTCATTGGGCCCCTGGGAACAGGTTTACCTGTCGGGACCTCTGGCTTCTTTACAGGGGGAGGCTGGGAACCCTTCCCTTGGTTCCCTTGGGGACTACTTTGGGGCCCTTTCTGAAACTCCCTCTGTTTACCCCTGTCCCCCCCACTCTTCTGCTGGGGACCCTGCCCACCTTTGGCTGAGTCTCCCACTGGACCCTTGTGGACCCTGGTACTGACCCAGCGGTCCGCCTCCTCAGCAAATTTTCTAGGGTTAGATATCTTGCTATCAATAAGGTGCTGGCGTAGCTCTGGAAAACAGTTATTAGACAAGTGCTCCCATGCAAACAAATCATAAAGAGCATCATAACTATCCACCTTGCTACCCTTTACCCAACCATCCATGGCTCTGCAAAAGAAGGACACATATTCAACCCACGTAGTACCAGGCAACTTCTTACATTCTCTAAAGGCTTGTCGGTACTTTTCTGGAGTTAAGCCATACCTCAACATTAAAGCATCTTTCATATGAGTATAAGACATCCTATCCTCAGCAGGCATGCCCAACAAGGTATCTCTCCCGTCATTGGCAAAGCGACACCACAACCCCGCGCCCCAATCTTTCTCAGGGACCCGGTGGGCCAACAATGCTAACTCATATGCTTTAAACCATTGACCAATATCCTCATTTCTACTGTAATCTTTTATCACATCTTTGGGAAAATAAAACCTACTTTCTGCAGGCACAGATGGAGTGCTGCCACCAGAGGGATTCAACTCTAAACTCTTAGTTTTAAGCTCCATCTCCCTCAACATCTTCTCACGTTCAAACGCTAATTTCTCTCTTTCAAAATCTAATCTTTTGCTCTCCATTTCAGCTTCTCTCGTGCTTCTTGCATTCTCTAACTCCAACTGCCCTCCTAATTTAAGTTTTGCCATCTCTAACTTGTACTCCCTCTCCTTCTCCCTGTCTTCCAACTCTTCAGGAGAAAGGCTCTTAGAGGAAACACTGCTGCCGGGAGATGACACGTGCCCATTCATGTCCTCTTCCTCTTCCGGTACCACCCCCGGATCAGAGGGATTTCTGGCCTCTAACCAGGCCTTCAGTGCTTTGAGGAAGTTGTCTCTCAATCTGAGACCTGTGGTAGGAACTTTAAACTGCTTGCAAAATTGTTGTAGGTCCTTTATTTTGTACTTATTTATCAATTTCTTATCAAATTCCCCCACAACAATCTCAGCAGGTGTAGCAGCTCCGGCATTCACCATGGTCAAAACTGGCAGTGTTTAAAAAAAAAATAAGCTCCAGGAAAGCGGAGAACAAAAATAGAATATCCTACCAAAAACAGATTATGGCTGCGCTATGGTCTGCTTTCACTATGTAGCGTACACTAATCACTGCACATGAGTCATAAATGCAAAGTTCAATCCTCACCGCTGACCACCAATGTTAGAACCGGCGGTCTCTAGTTGGCAGAGGTATACACTTGTGATAAATAGGGACCCACCTTCTCTAGTCAGGGCAAGGGGATTACACACTCAGATAACCCCTGCTTACCCCCTTGGTAGCTTGGCAGAGCAGACAGGCTTATCTCAGAGGCAGTGTGTTAAGCATTTATGACCACATACAGTAATAAAGTGAATCCACTACAAATGGACACAACACAGGAGTTATTATAAAAATAGTATTTTTATATAAGACTTAGCACAAGACCAAATAACGACAAAAATATACCACAATCTTAATAAATACTTTTTGGAAGGAAAAATAATAGTACAGGTAAAGTTTCTTCTTAGGAAATAGTTCTTTAGCAACAAAAGTAAGTATTCTTCTGAACCACAGTTCTTGGCAACAATGTGACTCCCACAGGAGTCACACGACGTCGAGTTTACGATATTCCTAAGGTTCGGCGTCGACCGCGAGGAGCGCTACGTCGAGCCTGGAGTTGCAACAGAACCCACAAACACAGTACCTTTGGAAATGAAGAAAACGATGATCCACGGCGTCGAGATGTCGGCGTCGAGGTCGGCGTCGATCGTGCCTCGGATTCGGGTCGATCCGCAGCGGCGTCGAGAGGTGTCGGCCGGAGCAGCGCTCACGGCGTCGAGAAGGGCGTCGAGTCGATGCGATCAGCAGCGGCGTCGAGACGGGGTCGCTTAGAGCTGGAGCCGATACTCACTACTCAGTGGCGTCGATACTGGCGTCAAGACGGGGTCACTTGGAGCTGGAGCCGATACTCACTACTCCTGGCGTCGCTACTGGCGTCGATCGGGCCCGGCGGCCGGCGTCGAAGACTCGGAACACTGGAGCCGTTACTCACGATGTCGAGCTGAATTCGGCGGCGTCGAGACTGCAGATTTCCCCTGTGCACTGGAAATAACACTTTCCAGCAACCAGCAATTCAGTAGAGGGTGAAGTCCTTTGGCCCTGTGACATCAACAGGAGGCTGGCATTCTTCCAGCCCTTGGAGATTTTCTAGCAAGCTTTTGAGAGTACACACCAAGTTCCTCTCTCCTTGTTCCTTGGCAAAAATAAAGAAGCAGCTTCAGGTTCCCCCCAGCAAACAGCACACTGGCAGAAAGGGGAGGCAAGTCCTTAGATCAGCAGGCTTCTTGTCCTTGGTAGAGGTTTCCTTGTCAGAAGTGATCTGAGTTCTTGGTTCAGGGGTCCTTCTCTTATACCCCTTTTCTGCTTTGTTCCCTTTGTCCAAGCAGGGAAATTCCCCCATCCCAGGTTTGTTGTGGGTGTTGCCAGGCAGAGGCACCTGGCCTATTCACTGAGCAGGGCAGGGTCCTCAGCCGCCCAGCAGGAGGCGGAGCCATTATTGTCACTGGCAGTAGCAGGGCTATCAGTCGCCCGGCAGGAGGTGGAGCCAGCATTGTGTCAGACAGGGCAGGCTATCAGGGACTACTCTTCCCCCACTCTAAGTGTAGATGACTCATTCACCCCACACTGACTCATTCAGACCTCTGGAGCCACCCAGCCCCTGACACACACACCAAACCAGCAGAGACTGGTGGATAGTTGGACAAGAAAATAGCCACTTTCTAAAAGGGCTATTTTCAAACACAGAATTTAAAAACCATCCATCCTAAAGGGTGTGTTATTAAATTCTGAGTTCAGGGATACTAAACTCGACCTGCTACCATGCTCCCTGAGTCAGATAGATTATAATGGAGTGTAACGCCCTGAACGTCTCAGGATCGTTTAACAGACACGACAATGAGGACGCAACCACTTGTGAAGGGTTAGTTCTTTTAATGAAGGCAAATAAAATACAAAGAACAAACAAAAGTTATAGTCACTGGAATCCTCCAGGCTAAGTACGTTACCAGCCCACAGCACGGATGGTCCTAACCGTCCTCTGCATATACGCCGATCCCGGCGTATGCCAACAGAGGGCAGAAATGAAATGGCCGACAATGCCAATCGGTAGGCTGTGAGGGGCACGAAGAGTGTTGGGGAGAATCGAGGAGTCAGGGAAACACCCAGCCGGGGTCTCTACCTGAAGGGAGCAGCCGCTCAACCTCTTCCTCAGACTGCACCGGGACGCGGAGTCACCTCCTGGTGATGCGTCACCGATACCCCAATCACAAGCAAGAAGACTGAACCGAGAGCAGCCGCTCGATCGATCCTGTGGACTTCCGAGTCTGTAACGCGGCAAACACCTCCTGGTGTGCGTTACAGCTGGCAGTCCCTGTGTCTCTGGTCGGGCTGGGAGTTACGACTCCAACCAGCAAAAGCGCCACTGCGCTTGGACTCAGCCGAGTCAAAAAGCGAAGCTCAATGGTTGACCGGTAGAGCTTCCGGGTCCTTCACAGGTGACGATGGGGCAAGACACGGCCCAGGGAGTAACGACTCGACCTACCTCCGTTCTTGCCTTACTGGAGCACCACTCCGGAACACTGCTCTTCACGAAGCAGGTACGTCGGTGTAAACACAATATCCGACAGCCTTGTACCTCCCGGTTCCTCCCTTTATAGGGCGTGTTTTCCTTGAGTTATGTAACAGCTCTCCTGTTTACATAAGGGCGTGTTTTCCTTGAGTTATGTAACAGCTCTCCTGTTTACATAAGGGCGTGTTTCCCTTGAGTTATGTAACAGCTCTCCTGTTTACATAAGGGTGTGTTTCCCTTGAGTTATGTAACAGCTCTCCTGTTTACATAAGGGCGTGTTTCCCTTGAGTTATGTAACAGCTCTCCTGTTTACATAACCTCTCAACCGCTAAGCATCCTGGGAGATGTAGTCCGTTTTCGCTGGTTACCGTTTTCCTCCCCTCGTGTGACAGGAATTCTTGACAGTACATCCTCCCTCTCAGCGGCTCCCCACGGGTCCAGCGCTGGCAGGAAAACGCCGATGGAACAAGGAGACCAAGCGCGGAGCATGAACCCCTTCAGCCGGTTCCCATGAATGCTCCTCCGGGCCATAGCCTTTCCACGCAACCAGGTACCACAGCTTCCCCCTGCGCCATTTGGACGCCCGTATGCCCGACACTTCATACTCCACCTCCGACTCCACGCATACCGGCCTAGGTGTCCCAGACGGCTTGGAGGGTGCTGGTTTGAGCAATGATACATGAAAGACAGGGTGTATCCGCAATGACTGGGGCAAGCACACCTTCACGTTCACGGGACCCATACACTTGGTAATTCGATAGGGGCCCATGTACTTGGGATGGAACACACTGTTCTTTCGAAACCTCATGTTTCTTGTGGATATCCAGACGTAGTCTCCAGTGCGGTACAGTGGCCCGGGCCTTCTCTTCCTATCTGCCGCAGCCTTGTATCTTCTCTTGGCCTCTATTAGGACAGCCCTTGAGCGCATCAACGTGTCTTTTATGTGTGCCACCCTGTCCGCTGTGGCGGGAATCCTGTCCTCTCTGAACGGATGTAGAAATGGCAAGAACCTGGGATGTTGGCCATAGTTGCTATAGAACGGAGATGACTGTGTGGAGCTGTGAGTGGCGTTGTTATAGGCTATCTCTGCAACCCATAGCAAGTCGACCCATTCTTCCCTGCCCTGGTCCACAAAACATCGCAGATACTGTTTGAGCGTTTGGTTCAGGCGCTCGGTTTGGCCGTCCGTTTGAGGGTGGTAGCTGATGGACAGGGCGGTCTTAACATGCAGCGCAGTGCACCAAGTCTTCCAGAATTGCGCAGTAAACTGCGACCCCCGGTCCGACACGATCACCCCAGGTAATCCATGCAGTCGTACCACATTCTTTAGGAGTAGTGACGCCAATTCCCCGGCCGTAGGGACTCTCTTGCAGGGGATGAAGTGCCCCATTTTCGTCAAGTAATCCACCACCACCAGTATTGCCGTCATCCCCTGGTCTACCGGTAGGCCCACCACGAAGTCCAGTGATATGCTATCCCATGGTCTATCCGGGGTCGGAAGTGGATGTAAGAGCCCTTGGGTTCGGCCATGGTCGGCCTTCATGGTAGCACACGTAGGACACTCCTGTCCCCACCTCCTGACATCCACTCTCATGGTTGGCCACCAGAAATGCCGTCCCATGCTGGCCACCGTTTTTTCAAAGCCCAAATGACCTGCGCATGGAGAGTCATGGCACCAGATGAATGCTTGTTTCCTTAGCCTAGGCGTGGGTATCAATAGGCACCTGCCCTTCAGGGGTATCCCGTCCTTCAGCTGCCATTCTCTGTGACTGAGGAGCCACCTCCGCCATGCGAATGACCTGATCCCTCTCTTTATTCCCCTCAGGAAAGTATCCGGTTGGATAACCCCCAATACCATCCTCGGGGAAATGATGGAACGCTCGGTTGCAGGCAATGGTTCCTTAACTGCAGATTGACGGGACAGGGCGTCCGCCTTCCGGTTTTCCGTCCCCGGCCGATATGTGATGCGGAAGTTGAACCCCGCAAAGAAGATCATCCACCGCAGCTGCCTGGGAGAAAGGTGTCTAGTGGCCGTCATGAACTGTAGGTTCCGATGGTCCGTGTACACCGATACCACATGTCTTGCCCCCATCAACCAATGCCTCCATTCGGTGAAGGCGTCCTTGATTGCGAGAAGCTCCTTCTCCGCAATATGGTAGTTGCGTTCGGCGTCGTTGAGTTTACGGGACATGTACGCAACGGGATGAAGCACCCCTGTGTCGTGGTTGCGTTGGGACAAGATAGCCCCCAGCGCCACATCCGACGCGTCCGCTTCCACCACGTAGGGGAGATCCGGATCGGGGTGAGCCAACACCGGCGCCTTACCAAAGGCGCTTTTCAGGGCCTCAAAGGCTTTGTTCGCTTCAGGGGACCAGACAAACTCCTTGGACTTCCTCAGTAGCTGTGTGATTGGGGCCACCACTCCTGAAAATCCATCTATAAACCGCCTGTAAAAGTTGGCGAAGCCAATGAAACTTTGGACGTCCTTCACGCTTTGGGGCACCGGCCATTCTTTCACCGCCTTGATCTTTCGTTCTGCCATCTCCTGTCCCTCTGGACTCAGCATCACTCCGAGGAATTCCACGGATGTGACGTGGAAGTCACACTTGCTGAGTTTACAAAACAGCATGTTTTCCCTCAGCTTTTGGAGCACAGCTTTGACGTGGTGTACGTGCTCCTCCACACTGGACGAATAGATGAGGATGTCGTCGATATATACGACCACGTAGATATCCAACTCCTCTCTGAATACCTCATTCAAAAAGTACTGAAAGGCTGCCGGGGCGTTGCACAGACCGAACGGCATGACGAGGTACTCAAAAAGGCCGAACCTGGTCTTAAAGGCGGTCTTCCACTCGTCTCCGTCCCTCATGCGCACCAGATGGTATGCCCCTTTCAAATCCAACTTGGTGTAGATACGAGCTTTCTTGACCTGTTCCAGAAGTACACTGATGAGAGGCAAGGGGTACCGATTTTTTATGGTTATCGCATTCAATGCCCTAAAGTCCACACAGGCTCTCAGCTCCCCATTAGCCTTCGGGATGAAGAAGAGTGGCGAGGCGGCCGGAGATTTGGACGGGCGGATGAATCCTAGCTTGAGGAGTTTATCCAGGTACCCCCGGAGATGCACGTTTTCAGGCTCCGTCAGGGCATACAGCCTGCCGCTGGGAACGCTGGCCCCTGGCACCAGGTCGATCTGGCAGTCAAACTGTCTATGTGGTGGTAGCACTTCCGCCTTCACCTCATCAAATACATCCTCAAAACTGTGATAAGCCTGGGGGAGAGCCACATCTTTTTCTGCCGCTGTAGCCACCGTCTGACTCCCGCTCTCATCTGCGTCAAGGGATTCCGTTCTTATTCCACAATGCAGGATGCAATACGGTGACGTCATTTCGATGCGATGTGTTGGCCAATCCACAAAGGGGTTGTGTTTCTGTAGCCACGGCAATCCCAATATGACGCCATATTGGGGCGCTCGGATGATGTTAAAATCGATTTGTTCCAAATGGTTCCTCCCATATCTCATCGGAAGGACCCCCGTGTGCTGTCCGATGGGCCCCGTCACCAATCGCCTTCCGTCTACCGCATAGACGTCTTCGGGTACTGCTTTGGGAAGAAGCACTAGCCCTAGCCTGCATGCCTCGTTGTGGTCCATAAACATGCCAGTGGCCCCTGAATCCACCATGGCCACAACGGGTATCCACTGGTTATGCACTCCCACGTGCACCGTGATAAACAGGTGTCGTTGTCCCTTAGTGACCGAGTTGGAAAGTGAAGGGATGGATGAGTGACTCCGAGATGCCCCTTCTCTGGTCTTGGAGTCCTCTAGTTTTCCGCCGGTATGTCCACCACGGCTGTTACCGACCGGTTGGCCCGATAACGTGACGTCTTCGGTTTGGCAGGGCATTCACGTACGTAGTGGCCTTTTTTGCCACAATATAGGCACAATCCTTGTTTACGGCGTGACTCTTTCTCCGTGGCTGTGAGGCTCGCTCGTATTGCGCTGATGTCCATGGGGTCTCCCTTGGATGCGGTGGAAGTTTCAGGACTTCCCACCGTCACATAGGATGGAAGGGATTTTCCTTTTCTCCCATGATCCCCCTTTCTTTCACTTAGCCTATGTTCCAGCCGTAATACCAGGTTGATAAGGCCCTCACATGTCTTGGGTTGAGGGTCAATATGAGCCACGGCGTCCTTGAGCTCATCGCACAGCCCTTGATGGAAGAGCGCCGTCTGTTTAGCAACAGGCCACTTGGTTTCCGCAACCAGCCTTCGGAACGCGTTGAGATACTGCACCAGGTCGTTGGATCCCTGTCTCAACTCAAGCATTTCACGGTCCGCCGTGTACGAGTCAGCCCTTCTGTCGAATACCTTCAGGAATTCCTCGCGAAAAGCACCCCAATCACATAAGAGGGGGTCGTCCCTGCTCACCAGAGGTACGGCCCATTGTGCCGCGTTTCCAGCCAAATAGGATATAAGGAAAGCCACACGAGCCTGACTCGTGGGGAACGCCTTTGGTTTGCACGATAAATGTAGCGCCACTTGTGTGAGGAATACCTGCACTGTGTTAGGATCCCCACTGTACCTCTCTGGTGTTGCCAAGGGGATGGCTACCGGCATTTCCACTACTACCGCAGGGGTCTGGTTCGTGAGGGAGGTGCTGGGCGTGAGCGGGTCCAATTGGATAGCATCCAGTCTGGCTTTTACATCGGCTGTTTCTTGCCTAGAGGCAGCCACTTCAACTTGCATGGCCGCTAAAGCAGCCAGCACATCATCAAGTGTTGCCATGTCTGTTATCGACCGGGAGACAGTTAGTGTTATTATGGTCGGATATTTTGTAACGCCCTGAACGTCTCAGGATCGTTTAACAGACACGACAATGAGGACGCAACCACTTGTGAAGGGTTATTTCTTTTAATGAAGGCAAATAAAATACAAAGAACAAACAAAAGTTATAGTCACTGGAATCCTCCAGGCTAAGTACGTTACCAGCCCACAGCACGGATGGTCCTAACCGTCCTCTGCATATACGCCGATCCCGGCGTATGCCAACAGAGGGCAGAAATGAAATGGCCGACAATGCCAATCGGTAGGCTGTGAGGGGCACGAAGAGTGTTGGGGAGAATCGAGGAGTCAGGGAAACACCCAGCCGGGGTCTCTACCTGAAGGGAGCAGCCGCTCAACCTCTTCCTCAGACTGCACCGGGACGCGGAGTCACCTCCTGGTGATGCGTCACCGATACCCCAATCACAAGCAAGAAGACTGAACCGAGAGCAGCCGCTCGATCGATCCTGTGGACTTCCGAGTCTGTAACGCGGCAAACACCTCCTGGTGTGCGTTACAGCTGGCAGTCCCTGTGTCTCTGGTCGGGCTGGGAGTTACGACTCCAACCAGCAAAAGCGCCGCTGCGCTTGGACTCAGCCGAGTCAAAAAGCGAAGCTCAATGGTTGACCGGTAGAGCTTCCGGGTCCTTCACAGGTGACGATGGGGCAAGACACGGCCCAGGGAGTAACGACTCGACCTACCTCCGTTCTTGCCTTACTGGAGCACCACTCCGGAACACTGCTCTTCACGAAGCAGGTACGTCGGTGTAAACACAATATCCGACAGCCTTGTACCTCCCGGTTCCTCCCTTTATAGGGCGTGTTTTCCTTGAGTTATGTAACAGCTCTCCTGTTTACATAAGGGCGTGTTTTCCTTGAGTTATGTAACAGCTCTCCTGTTTACATAAGGGCGTGTTTCCCTTGAGTTATGTAACAGCTCTCCTGTTTACATAAGGGCGTGTTTCCCTTGAGTTATGTAACAGCTCTCCTGTTTACATAAGGGCGTGTTTCCCTTGAGTTATGTAACAGCTCTCCTGTTTACATAACCTCTCAACCGCTAAGCATCCTGGGAGATGTAGTCCGTTTTCGCTGGTTACCGTTTTCCTCCCCTCGTGTGACAGGAATTCTTGACATGGAGTTAATAATCAGTCTGCTCACTCTGGCCTAAGGGAGGCAGGTAGCCCTTCAATAGTGAAAAACGAAAATGGCTGTAATTCACTATTAGGTCATGCCACACACATCAGGGCATGACCTACCTTTTACCCACAATGCACCCAGCCCTAGGGCCTACCATAGAGGTGTCTGAAATGCCGCAAAGTGAAGGTTTTAGAGACTGGCAAGTAGGTTTCCTTGCCAAGTCGACATGGCAGTCAGGGACTGCACGCAGGCTCTGCGGTGGCAGGCCTGGGACACATTTTATAAGCTGCTTCTGTGGGTGGCACAACCAGTGCTGCAAGCCCACCAGCAGCAGTTAACTTACATGCCCTTGGTACACGCGGTGCACTAGACTAGGGTCTGAACAGTAAGTTAACCAAGCCAATCATGGTAACACCAATCAATGTATCAATTTAACATAGGGAGGACTTGCACTGTGGCACTGATCAGCAGTGGCACAGTGCCCAAAGCAATATTCCAGCAAAAACATTGTAAACAGAGGAGGCCAACAGAAAAAAAATGGAGGAGAGTCTCATGCCAATGATGCCAGGTCTAACACGTGTCCCCTCCAGCTGAAATGTGGGGAGAACTACCCTTCACCCAGGGAGTCCTCATCACTAAGGCGGAAAAATCTGGACAGACCATCAGCATTGGCGTGATCTGTACCAGGGCGGTGTTCCACCGTAAAGTCCATCCCACGTAGGGAAATGGACCACATCAACAGTTTTGCGTTTTCACCCCTCATCTGCATTAACCATCTGAGGGGCCTGTGGTCTGTCTGAACCCGGAAGTGAGTCCCAAACAGGTAGGGTCTTAGCTTCTTCAGCGCCAGACCACAGCAAATGCCTCACGCTCTATCGCACTCCACCTCTGTTCCCTGGGAAGTAACCTCCGGCTGATGAAGGCTACAGGTAAGTCTCGGCCCTCTTCATTCATCTGTGCTAGAACAGCCCCCACACCATGCTCTGAAGCGTCCGTCGGGACAATGAACTCTTTGGAAAAGCTGGGTGCCTGGAGGACCGGTGCTGTACACATTGCAGTTTTCAGGGTGTCAAAGGCTTTCTGACAGGCGTCAGTCCAGATCACAAGTCTCGGCTGCTTCCTGGAAGTCAGCGAGGTCAAGGGGTGCACAATGTTGCCATACCCCTTGACAAACCTCCTGTAGTAACCCGTGAGACCCAAGAAGGCTCTCACCTGAGTCTGGGTTTTGGGCGGTTCCCAAGCCAGGATGGTATCTATCTTGGGTTGCAGGGGGGCCACCTTGCCGCTCCCTACTTGGTGCCCCAAGTACACCACTGAACCCTGCCCAATCTGGCACTTACTGGCCATGATTGTGAGGCCTGCTCTGCGCAGGGCCAACAACACTTCCTGGAGGTGGCGCAAGTGTTCCTCCCAGCTGGCGCTGAGCACTGCTATGTCGTCCAGGTAGGCGGCGCTGAAATCCTCCAGTCCAGCCAATACCTGGTTGACCCACCTCTGGAATGTGGCAGGGGCATTCTTCATCCCAAAGGGCATAACCTGGAACTGGTAGTGCCCATCTGGTGTGGAGAATGCAGACCTCTCTTTTGCCCCATCGGTCAAGGCGATCTGCCAGTACCCAGACGTTAGGTTAAACGTACTAAGGTACCGGGCAGCCCCTAACCGCTCTATGAGCTCATCAGCTCTGGGGATGGGGTGCGCGTCAGTCTTGGTGACCGAATTGAGTCCTCGGTAATCCACACAGAACCGAAGTTCTGGTGAAGCACCAGGCGCTGCAGCTTTTGGGACCAAGACCACTGGGCTGGCCCAAGGACTGCTAGAGGACTCAACCACCCCTAAGGCAAACATCTTTGAGACCTCCTCCTTGATGTATGCTCTGACCTTGTCAGTCACCCGGTAGGCCTTGTGCCTCACAGGAGTGCTGTCCCCGGTGTCCACATCGTGGACACACCACTGAGTGACACCAGGGATTAAGGAGAACAGATCAGGGAATTGTCCCAGCAGATGGCGACAATCTTGCTGCTGCTCAGGGGTCAGTGTGTCAGAGAGGACAACACCATCCACTGACCCATCTTGCTCTTTTGCACACAGGAGGTCAGGAAGAGGCTCACTCTCCTCCTCCATTCCAGCATCTTTGGCTAGGAGCATACCCACTTCGGACCTTTCTAAGTGGGGCTTTAACCAGTTGACATGCAGGACCCTCAAGGGGTTCCTGGGAGACTTCAAGTCCACCAAGTAGGTGACATCGCTCTTTTTCTCCACAACCTCAAATGGTCCAGTCCACCTGTCCTTGAGCGCACAAGGTTCTACAGGGGCCATGACCCAAACTTTCTGACCAGGTTGAAGCTCAACCAGAGTGGCATTCTGGTCGTACCACCGCTTCATCTCTTCCTGGCTGGCCTCCAGATTTGCCTGAGCAAGATCTCTGAAGCGCCGAGTCTGGTTCCTAAAGGCCAGCATGTAACTATATACATCCTGGGGAGGTTTCCTGGGAGATTGCTCCCAGCCTTCTTTGACCAGACTCAAAGGCCCTCTTACCGGGTGTCCATACAAAAGCTCAAAGGGACTGAACCCAAGAGACTTTTGTGGCACCTCACGGTAAGCAAACAGCAGGCATGGTAAGAGGACGTCCCATTTACGCCTCATTGGTTCTTCAAGACCCATAATCATGCCTTTTAGGGTCCAGTTGAATCTCTCAACCAGCCCATTACCTTGAGGTTGGTAAGGAGTGGTAAACTTGTAGGTTACCACACACTCCTTCCACAGAGACTTCATATAATTAGAGATGAAGTTGGTGCCCCGGTCTGACACCACCTTTCTGGGGAACCCCATGCGGGAGAAAACACCCATCAGTGCCCATCCCACCACGGGGGACGTCACTGTGCGGAGAGGGATGGCTTCCGGGTACCGGGTGGCATGATCCACCAAAACCAGGATAAACCTGTTGCCCATGGCTGTCTTGGGGTCCAGTGGCGCCACAATGTCAATCCCACTCGCTCAAAGGGGGTACTGACTACGGGAAAAGGTTGGAGGGGAGCCTTCTGCTTCCGCCCACTTTTCGAACTTGCCTGGCAAGTTTGGCAGGTCCTACAATGGATGTCTGAATCCCTTCTCATCTGGGGCCAATAAAAATGGGTGACAAGCCTGTCATAGGTCTTGTCCTGCCCCAGATGTCCAGCTAACGGAACGTCATGAGCCAACCCCAGTAGGAAGGCTCTGAAGCGCTGGGGTACCACCAGCACACGGGCTGACCCAGGCTCAGCAGCCTTAGGCTCGCTACACAGGAGGTCGTTCTCCCAGTAAATCCAATGTGATCCTGACTGATCACCTGTTGTTTGGGCTGAGGCCTGCTGCCTCATACCCACAAGAGAAGGGCACACTTTCTGTTCAGCACAAAATTCCTCCCTGGAGGGACCACCATCCTGCTGCCAATGGGTCAGCTCGGGCAGGTCTCCCAGTTCAGCCACTTGTTCCCCTGTAGGTTCCAGGGCATCCCCCTCAGGGTCTGCTCCCTCCTGGACCGTGGGAACGATGGGGGACGGTTTCCCGCGCCCCCTGCCTCTTCTCTTCATGGTTGGGTCCTGGGCCATACTTTCAGGCTCCGGGACCCCATCAACACCCTTACTAGCTGACATGGACCGGGTGGTCGCACACACCCACTCCGGCAGACCCAACATTTCCAGATGCGCTTTTCGCTCCACCTTAGCCCAAGGGGAGTCCTCCAAATCATTGCCCAGGAGACAATCAACAGGCATGGCGGGCCTCACAGCAACCTGAAGAGTACCTGAGACCCCCCCACACTCAAAAGGAACTTGAGCTACCTCACACTTACTCTGTGAGTTGTCAGCAGCTACAACGGGGTAGAATGCATGAGGGACCACCTGCTCTCTGGACACCAAGTGACACTTGACAGCTGTCACACTTGCTCCGGTGTCTCTGAGAGCTTCCACCCTATGGCCATTAATGGTCACCCACTGCCTATATTTCTTAGTGTTACTAGGCAGAGGGGTTGGAGGGACCATTTCCACGTCTCCTAAAGAGACCAGGGACATTTCTGCGGGACCTCACCCACCGGGGGCACCCATCTCACTCCCTCCCAGGGCTACATTCGCTACCTGACGGGGGGGTGCACGCGGCGGTGCATTTGAATCCTTCATGGGACACTGGGGATCATAATAACGGTGTTCCACCTGCTTACAAACGTAGCAGGTCATTGGGCCCCTGGGAACAGGTTTACCTGTCGGGACCTCTGGCTTCTTTACAGAGGGAGGCTGGGAACCCTTCCCTTGGTTCCCTTGGGGATTACTTTGGGGCCCTTTCTGAAACTCCCTCTGTTTACCCCTGTCCCCCCCACTCTTCTGCTGGGGACCCTGCCCACCTTTGGCTGAGTCTCCCCCTGGACCCTTGTGGACCCTGGTACTGACCCAGCGGTCCGCCTCCTCAGCAAGTTTTCTAGGGTTAGATATCTTGCTATCAATAAGGTGCTGGCGTAGCTCTGGAAAACAGTTATTATACAAGTGCTCCCATGCAAACAAATCATAAAGAGCATCATAACTATCCACCTTGCTACCCTTTACCCAACCATCCATGGCTCTGCAAAAGAAGGACACATATTCAACCCACGTAGTACCAGGCAACTTCTTACATTCTCTAAAGGCTTGTCGGTACTTTTCTGGAGTTAAGCCATACCTCAACATTAAAGCATCTTTAATATGAGTATAAGACATCCTATCCTCAGCAGGCATGCCCAACAAGGTATCTCTCCCTTCATTGGCAAAGCGACACCACAACCCCGCGCCCCAATCTTTCTCAGGGACCCGGTGGGCCAACAATGCTAACTCATATGCTTTAAACCATTGACCAATATCCTCATTTCTACTGTAATCTTTTATCACATCTTTGGGAAAATAAAACCTACTTTCTGCAGGCACAGATGGAGTGCTGCCACCAGAGGGATTCAACTCTAAACTCTTAGTTTTAAGCTCCATCTCCCTCAACATCTTCTCACGTTCAAACGCTAATTTCTCTCTTTCAAAATCTAATCTTTTGCTCTCCATTTCAGCTTCTCTCTTGCTTCTTGCATTCTCTAACTCCAACTGCCCTCCTAATTTAGGTTTTGCCATCTCTAACTTGTACTCCCTCTCCTTCTCCCTGTCTTCCAACTCTTCAGGAGACAGGCTCTTAGAGGAAACACTGCTGCCGGGAGATGACAAGTGCCCATTCATGTCCTCGTCCTCTTCCGGTACCACCCCCGGATCAGAGGGATTTCTGGCCTCTAACCAGGCCTTCAGCGCTTTGAGGAAGTCGTCTCTCAATCTGAGACCTGTGGTAGGAACTTTAAACTGCTTGCAAAATTGCTGTAGCTCCTTTATTTTGTACTTATTTATCAATTTCTTATCAAATTCCCCCACAACAATCTCAGCAGGTGTAGCAGCTCCGGCATTCTCCATGGTCAAAACTGGCAGTGTTTAAAAAAAAAATAAGCTCCAGGAAAGCGGAGAACAAAAATAGAATATCCTACCAAAAACAGATTGTGGCTGCGCTATGGTCTGCTTTCACTATATAGCGTACACTAATCACTGCACATGAGTCATAAATGCAAAGTTCAATCCTCACCGCTGACCACCAATGTTAGAACCGGCGGTCTCTAGTTGGCAGAGGTATACACTTCTGACAAATAGGGACCCACCTTCTCTAGTCAGGGCAAGGGGATTACACACTCAGATAATCCCTGCTTACCCCCTTGGTAGCTTGGCAGAGCAGGCAGGCTTATCCCAGAGGCAGTGTGTTAAGCATTTATGACCACATACCGTAATAAAGTGAATCCACTACAAATGGACACAACACAGGAGTTATTATAAAAATAGTATTTTTATATAAGGCTTAGCACAAGACCAAATAACGACAAAAATATACCACAATCTTAATAAATACTCTTTGGAAGGAAAAATAATAGTTCAGGTAAAGTTTCTTCTTAGGAAATAGTTATTTAGCAACAAAAGTAAGTATTCTTCTGAACCACAGTTCTTGGCAACAATGTGACCCCCACAGGAGTCACACGACGTCAAGTTTACGATATTCCCAAGGTTCGGCGTCGACCGCGAGGAGCGCTACGTCGAGCCTGGAGTTGCAACAGAACCCACAAACACAGTACCTTTGGAAATGAAGAAAACGATGATCCACGGCGTCGAGATGTCGGCGTCGAGGTCGGCGTCGATCGTGCCTCGGATTCGGGTCGATCCGCAGCGGCGTCGAGAGGTGTCGGGCCGGAGCAGCGCTCACAGCGTCGAGAAGGGCGTCGAGTCGATGCGATCAGCAGCGGCGTCGAGACGGGGTCGCTTAGAGCTGGAGCTGATCCTCACTACTCAGTGGCGTCGATACCGGCGTCAAGACGGGGTCACTTGGAGCTGGAGCCGATACTCACTACGCCTGGCGTCGCTACTGGAGTCGATCGGGCCCGGCGGCCGGCGTCGAAGACTCGGAACACTGGAGCCGTTACTCACGATGTCGAGCTGGATTTGGCGGCGTCGGCGGCGTCGAGACTGAAGATTTCCCCTGTGCACTGGAAATAACACTTTCCAGCAACCAGCAATTCAGTAGAGGGTGAAGACCTTTGGCCCTGTGACTTCAACAGTAGGCTGGCACTCTTCCAGCCCTTGGAGATTTTCTAGCAAGCTTTTGAGTGTACACACCAAGTTCCTCTCTCCTTGTTCCTTGGCAAAAATAAAGAAGCAGCTTCAGGTTCCCCCCAGCAAACAGCACACTGGCAGAAGGGGGAGGCAAGTCCTTAGATCAGCAGGCTTCTTGTCCTTGGTAGAGGTTTCCTTGTCAGAAGTGATCTGAGTTCTTGGTTTAGGGGTCCTTCTCTTATACCCCTTTTCTGCTTTGTTCCCTTTGTCCAAGCAGGGAAATTCCCCCCATCCCAGGTTTGTTGTGGGTGTTGCCAGGCAGAGGCACCTGGCCTATTCACTGAGCAGGGCAGGGTCCTCAGCCGCCCAGCAGGAGGCGGAGCCAGTATTGTCACTGGCAGGAGCAGGGCTATCAGTCGCCCAGCAGGAGGTGGAGCCAGCATTGTGTCAGGCAGGGCAGGCTATCAGGGACTACTCTTGCCCCACTCTAAGTGTAGATGACTCATTCACCCCACACTGACTCATTCAGACCTCTGGAGCCACCCAGCCCCTGACACACACACCAAACCAGCATAGACTGGTGGATAGTTGGACAAGAAAATAGCCACTTTCTAAAAGGGCTATTTTCAAACAGAGAATTTAAAATCCATCTATCCTAAAGGGTGTGTTATTAAATTCTGAGTTCAGGGATACTAAACTCGACCTGCCGCCATGTTACCTGAGTCAGATTATAATGGAGTTAATAATCAGTCTGCTCACTCTGGCCTAAGGGAGGCAGGTAGCCCTTCAATAGTGAAAAACGAAAATGGCTGTAATTCACTATTAGGTCATGCCACACACATCAGGGCATGACCTACCTTTTACCCCCAATGCACCCAGACCCAGGGCCTACCATAAAGGTGTCTGAAATGCGGCAAAGTGAAGGTTTTAGAGATTGGCAAGTAGGTTTCCTTGCCAAGTCGACATGGCAGTCAGGGACTGCACGCGGGCTCTGCGGTGGCAGGCCTGGGACACATTTTATAAGCTTCTTCTGTGGGTGGCACAACCAGTGCTGCAAGCCCACCAGCAGCAGTTAACTTACATGCCCTTGGCACACGGTGCACTAGACTAGGGTTTGAACAGTAAGTCAACCAAGCCAATCATGGTAACACCAATCAATGTATCAATTTAACATAGGGAGCACTTGCACTGTGGCACTGATCAGCAGTGGCACAGTGCCCAAAGCAATATTCCAGCAAAAACATCGTAAACAGAGGAGGCCAACAGAAAAAAAATGGAGGAGAGACTCATGCCAATGATGCCAGGTCTACCAGCGGAGACCAAGCTAGAGGAAATATCGAAGAGTGTAGACCAAGGGAACGCCACACCAGCGCAATTGTCAGCGGCAAAATTCTCTCATGCAGAAACGTTGCGAGACCTACGCAAATACAATTTTCGGGCATACGCGGCAAAGACGCACCGGGAGGGGAATAGAGCGGGATCACTCCTGGCATGGCTAGTCAAACAAGACACAACACCACACCTTATTACAGAACTCACGGCCTCAGACGGGCAGCTTAAACACTCTCAGGCTGATATCCTGCACATCTTCCACGGATACTACGCGGCATTATACCGGTCCCCGCAGCCGGACCATCGAGAGATCTCGTTAATTTCCTGGGCCGGTTGTCCATGTCCAAGATCCCCCCGCAGACGGGAAGCAACTCGACAAGAAGATCAAACCCGCTGATGTGAAGCAAGCGATCAAGTCCCTGGCGCGCAGGAAAGTACCAGGTAAGGAGGGATTCCCACTCGAGTACTACCACACGTACGCGGCACAGTTAGCGCTGCGACTGACCTCCATAAACGAGGAGGCGTTGGCCCACAAAATACTCCCGGAATTGATGCGGACATCGATCTTGGTGACCTTCTTGAAGCCGCACAGAGACCCCACGCTCCCGGCTTCCTATCGGCCGATAACGCTCCTGAACGCTGACTGCAAGATCCTAGGGAAGATCTTAGCGGAACGATACTGTCAAATCCTTCCAGCATTGGTGCATGCCGACCAATGTGGGTTTGTTCCCCAGCGTAACACCTCGCATAATCTGCGTCGCCTTTTCCATATCCAGGATCAGACAAAAGAACGATATCCCCGGGCGGCGTGTCTGGTTTTGGACCTGGTGAAGGCGTTCGACACCCTGTTGTGGCCCTACCTATTCGAGGTCTTTCAGTGCGTGAACGTCGGACCCACACTACTGGCCTACACCCAGCTCCTATACAGAGGTCTCACTTCCAGGATGCGACTCGGCAAACTCATATCGGCTCCATTCTCGGTGACCCGAGGGACCAGACAAGGATGCCCCCTCTCTCCTCTCCTTTTCGCTTTGGCGATGGAACCCTTGGCCATACGGTTGCGACGGGAGGGGGAGGCGTGGGGGATTCCCATAGCGGACGTCACCCATTGCGTGTCGCTATACGCGGACGATCTTCTGATATATGTCCGTGACATATCGGCCGACCTTACATCAATCTGGACAACGCTGCGGGAGTTCGGAGAGACCTCGGGACTCAAAGTAAACTGAGAGAAATCGTCAATTTTCCCTCTGGGTGCCCAAACAGGGCCCCTGGTGATAATGCTGGGAACTCAGACGCTGTCGTGGGACGAGACGGCCCCCAGATACTTGGGGGTGCGTCTGTACCCCTCCCCCAGAGACCTCTTCGAGGGTAATCACCGAAGGGCGCTGACAAGCCTGCGATCGGCGGTGGGATTCTGGAAGACACTGCCATTAGCGCCCATCGGTCGTGTCGCCATAGCAAAAATGATTATGGTGCCGAGAATGCTCTATTACTTCGCGAACCTTCCTATAATCCCACCGCGCTCCTTCCGGGAGTTAGACACACTATTAGCAACCCTGATCTGGGGAGGCGGCCGTCATAGAGTGGCGCTATATCTACCCACGACAGGCGGAGGCCTGGGAGCACCGTCCTTCGAATCATATTTCCTCGCGACGCAGCTCCAGTGGTTGTCCCATTGGACGGCAGAGAGGCACATGGAGGAGACGATCACCGAGAGAGGCAGACTGCCTCTTCCCGCGATCCGACGAATGCTCTTGCCGGGTACTAAACCGGCACGCACGCACCCGCTACACGTCGTTATAGCCCGCAAATGCATGATGCGGATACACCGCATGTCCAGGGGCCAACCACTATATCCCCCCCTACTTCCCCTAGTAGGATTCCCCCAGAAGAGCGGGTACTTCACCGCGAGAGCCCTCCGAGTATGGACTGACCATGACATCACAGAGATGGAGGCGTTTTTCCAGGAAGGACAATTGAGGACATACGCCCAACTGGTAGAATGGTATGTCCTCCCCCAGGGACAGTTCCTACGACACAGGCAAATTTTGGAAAGTGGTAGCCAATTCTGGAAACTACGAGGTGGGGAACCCCAGACACATCCAGTATTGCACATGGTGTTGCGAATGGGGACAGGTAGGCACCTCATCACATGGCATTATAAAGCGATCCGGGAGTTGATGGACGTCTCCCTAGACAGGCTCCGGGGAGCGTGGGAGGACGACGTAGGCCACGACGCAGAGTGGCGCAATGCTCTGGAATTTCCAAAAAAGGTCTCCAGGAACGCGCAATTCAAAAATATTCAATTCAACATCCTGCACCGGGCGTATCTTACTCCGGAGAAGCTCCGCCGGTTCTACCCCGATACGCAATTCAGATGCCCCCGCTGTCAACTGTCAGAAGCCGACTTCAAACATATGTTCTGGACCTGCCCATCCATTCAAAGATACTGGGACAGGGTGCACCAAACCATTCAATCGACAACCAATCTCCCTACTGCCTCTACGTGGGAGGAATGCGCGCTGGGGATATCCCCGAAAAAGAAAACCGCAAAGGTACAATGGAAGTTTGCGGCATTGGCCATTCTCCTCGCGAAGAGGAACATTGCGATGCACTGGAGGGCTATAGCGGGGCCTTCGGGGTCAGCCTGGGCGGGAGCATTACTCAAATGGGGTGCGGTGGAGGAAGAGATGCTGCGAGAGGAAGAGGTGAGGGGCGCCCGCAAACATCCAATATCTATGGAATGGGCACAACTCCTCATACACTTCAAACAGAAGTGTGCAGAGGGAGACACACAGGACACGACACGGCCCACTCCCCGCGCTTCTCTGGCTCCCCCAGCCACCCAGGACCGATAGAAAGCACTGGCGGTTCGATAGACAGGTAGAGCGCTTAGACAAGAGAGGCGAGTGCAGGCCCCAGCTCTCGCAGCGCGCCCGCCTATAGACCCACCCCCCCTAGCTCACCCCAGAACTCGTCGAATGCACATACATTCAATCTATGCACAGTTCATCACGGAAGCTTCTCCTTGCCCGCCCTACACCCTCTCCCCTCTTTATGATCCACTCATTACTTCCCCCCTTTTTCCCCGTTTCATTTTCTCCTCCCTTCCCACGATCTTTCCCTTTCCGCCCCGCAGTTGGCAGTTGATCCCATCGGCAGTTCACACACCGATGCACTAGTTACACGAACCAGACTATTATATAGGTTGTGAGGGAAAAGCTACGTGGCAGTATAGGGGAGACAGAGTTGACCCTGGATAACTTGGGACAAGACTGCACTAATACGACGATATACATGATGGTCTATCAGAACGCATCTGCAGGAGACATGTGTCATTAGTTATATCAGGAAGTTCTGATGATCGCGTGCTTAATGTAACCACCCACTGCAAGCTGAAATGATGATTCCTGATGATGCGCAAAAATGATTAACCTGTACAACAGTTAAAATTCTATGTGGAAAGATGTATGTTAAACCCTAATAAAAACATTTCAACAAAAAAAAACTATACTTGTAATAGTGATTTTATAGCACACTAAGTATGAGTTACTATCCATATCAGCGGTCTCCAACCGGTCGATCGCGAGCTACTGGTAGCTCGCCAAGGCCCCGTAAGTAGCTCGCGTTGGTAGTGTCACAGTTTAGTAGCCCATTAACATTGTTATAATATTTCAGCCTTTTTTTATGGCGACGTTGCCCGCCCTCACCCAAACCAGCTGCTCAAATTGAGTTTCGATGGGGAGGGGCGGGACAAAGGGGATTACGTTGTTCCTCCAGTAGTCTCTGCGCCGCCGCCACCTGCCTTTCAAACCCTGGTATTGCGTTTTCCAGCCTGTGTGTCGCGTGCCAGTGCACAGCAGAAGGCATGGCATGGCAGAGCGGAGCGGCCGGTGCTGGAAAGCGTGCAGGTGGCGCAAGCAGTATTAAACTGCTACCGGGCCCTGTGCCACCTGCCTTGTTCAGCCTGCCACCAGTTCGACCGGAGCAACAGGTAAGCTTAATGAGCCCTGCGCAGGCCTGATCAGCTACACACCCGTAGAGAGCCCCTACCCTGACCTGTTAGTTGTATAGGCGAGGTGGCTTATTGCAGTCCAGGGACATTTCAATTTTTGCACGTTTTAGAGTTTTTTGTTTTTATTTTACTTAATTTAAGCAGCATTATTTTGTTTTTTCATGTCATTTTTGGTCGCATTTGTAGGATGGTATGATTTGGGAGGAAATAGTCTTTGAGATGGGTAAAGGAGCGTGCGCTTATTGCTTATGTGAATTATGGGTGAAAACTGGGGATGATAGATTTTTCGTTTTCATGCAATGATTATTAGGAGAAGTGTAGCTCACTGGTTAGAGGAGGCATACCCTGAAGCAGAGATCAGGCCCGGGACCTGGGTTCGATTCCCGACGCGGCAGGGTCCAGAACCCAATTGTCCACGGACTCGATAATTCTCGTTTCGGTGCCCACTCTAAGCATGAGTTCACACTATGCAGCTCTGGGCAACAAGCCTGCTTAATCTCCACAACGGCCCCCCGCGGCGGGATGCCTGGCTTTCACCTTGGGGATGCCCAGTACGGGTTATCTTACAGGGAAAAACCAGGACGGGTTCCCAATGCAAGCGCCAAGATGCCCGTAGGGTGATAGTTGCGCTCTATAAGTACTCCAATCAATCAATCAATCAATCAAGCTCTTTCTTGAAGTATTGCACATAAAACATTTTCAAAGCTGTCTCTTAAATGTTTAAACTTCTAGCTGATCAGGTCACGGGGTTAGAATTACACCTGTTTTTATGGCGTGTACGTGCTTTAAAATAACGCACGGTAGTGGTTTGAACAAAGCGTAATGCTGGCAGCAGGGAATGGAAGTGCACATGATGATGAGGTTGGCGGTTGCGGCTTTGTAAGTGATTTATGTGTTTATCCATTTGTTCAGAGATTAGGAGGCAAGAAAAGTGACTGTTATCTGCAAAAGAGTGATTTAGTAGCTGGTTTAAAGCGGGACGCAGTAATAGCTGAGAGAACAGGTTTTGGGTTTCCTTTTAAGCACATGCGAGATTAAACTGGAGGGATGGGATTAGTTTTTGCATTTTAGGATTGTTTAAAGATGATTGCATAAAGAAAAGAAGAATGTTTTGAAAGATTAAGGATATGTTCTGATCTAGCAGTGCAACAGAAGGGTGCGCAGATGCGTGCCCCCTTGGATACTCCTTGCAGTCCAGGGCACATGAGACCATAAAAAAATAGATTAAAACGCTGCCTTGTAATATAGATCCTATCTATGACTCATGATCTTTCTCGTGTTTCAATTAAGCTTTATGTTTGCACTCTGCAATGAAACTGAAAGTAGTTTGTTTTTCTGCTTCAAGAGCTTAACAATGTTAAGTGCAAACCATTAAAATCATATACATGCAATTCTTAATTTGTAGAGAAATACTTCAATTGCATAAAAGAGGATACGTGCTCAAATTACCAGGTTTACCTGAAATGTTATAAAACAGTGTTTCTCATATGAGTCACTTTCTAAGGCTCACTTAAATAAAACATTAGGCATGCTTGCTGCCGTGTTGGTATTCCGTCCCATGGCAGATAATTTGGTGATGCGATGCTTGTCAGAACATCAAAAAGTGTCCATCACGTGGAGGGAAGTTGCATCATGCTCCGTTATGTACCAAGTGTTCTTGATGCCGGTGGGTGTTCTCTCTCCATCTATTATGTACCAAGTGTGTGTGCTGACAGGGTATACAATGCACATCATATGCATTACCTGTCCTACACCCTTAATGTAAGCAGCAGAGGTATGAGGTCCAAAGGCGCACTATGCCCCACTATTATATTACAAATAAAACATCTTGACACAGCAGATAAACAGTGTTCTCGGCTGTCAAAACAGATGACTGTCAAGGTGGGTTACACATGGTGGCAGTTTGTCCGGTCAAGTTCACAAAAACGTGCCCATTCTTTGCAGTGAGGGTAGCTGGCCAAGTGTGATAATGCACAAAGCACAAAACGCAGTTTTGAAGAGGGATACTGTTTTTTTAAAATTAGGAAAGTTTTGAATCACAAATAATGTAATTTAAGTAACACATTGACTAATACAAAGGAAAGCTGGAAGAGCAACGTGTAAATGGGTCTTAATAAAAATAAATGTCCATCTTCCATTCCAGAGATGCCAGTGGACACATCACATGCAACTCTCAACCAATCTTGGCTTTCTGCTCAATAGAACATTGCATTGTGGGCCTTGTGTATGTGCTTTTAGGATTGGAATTTTGGGCTCTAAATGTCGCCATGCAAAATGTTATCTAAAAGCCTGAAGAACTGTCTGAAAGTGTTACAACCGATATGAAGTCACTTGGCTAGGCAGGATATTATTATATTAATGTCAGTACAAATATAAACCTCCTGCCCTCATCAGTACACAAACTACACTCAGCAGTTGCGCAGCCAACTGTAGTTCAAACACTGTAGTATCCTTGCAGCTGGGCGTGGGGGGTCTCTCGGAAAAATGCACGAGTTGCTGGGCCTTTAGTAGCTCACGATGAATTTGATTGACCAGAAGTAGCTCTCACTACAGAAAAGGTTGGAGAACCCTGATCTATATGAATAAATGAAGTGTGTTTGTATAAGTGTGTAGCTGAGTAAATGTAAGTATGATCCATTGTTTGCATAAGTGAGTAGGATGACTGCATAAGTGAATAGGATGTGTGCTGGCGTGTAATGTCGATATAGGTGTATAAGTATATTTGAAAGTGTTCTATTGATCATTGACAGCATGTATGAGTGAATCTATAGGTAAGTGATTAGATGTGTGTGTACATCTAGGAATCACTGAGTGAGTTTTTAGAAACTTGTATTGGTGTGTCAATGGATTCAAATATGGTACTCTGTATTTTACAGTGTGATGAAAGATTATACTACTGTATGATGTGGTGTATCTGATTTTCACGTGGATGATGTAATCAGTGATGTCATCAGTGATGTAATTTGAGATGTCATCAGTGATCTCACTGACCATGTCATGAATGATGTAATATGTGACATCATCAGCAGTGGATTTCGGGCACGCGAGTTATAGTTAGCAGAACTAACTATAACGGAGGAATTTCAATGGTTTTGTACGAATCAAATGTCCAGCTAACTATAACAGCCCTGAAACCTATGGTTTTTTCAGTGAATTTCTAAGGTTTTTTAAATGCTAATTCCTAACTATAACATGTCTGAAACCTATGGCTGAGTATGCCTACCACTGGGTTGGAGGCTGTCATGAGTATCTTCCAGGAACTAAGTGCAAAATTAAAACCAGTCTTTTATAGACAAAGCAATAGAGTCAAGCAGCAAACAGTCCCTGGGTTAACGATGCATGCAAAAGGGCTAGGAATGAGCTAATGGTATTGGTAAAATCGAAATCCCCTGCAGAAATTGCAAACAGTAGTAGGTTGTACAAACTAGCCCAAAACAAAGCAAAAAGGGATTGGGAGTGTGAAAATTGGAAATTGCTGCTAAACATAAGAACAGCGAATATTTTTGGCATCTATTGGCAAAGGCATCACCAAAACTGATAGCACAAACTGATTTCTATATTCAGCCCCACGTATGGGAAGAATATTTTGGGGCTTTGTTTGCAGACCAAGGCCCGTCGTTCGCTCCAGCCTTAAGCATGAATCCTTGTGAACAGGTAGTAGTTGATGCTGAAAACATCACTCTTGCGGAAACAATTACGGCCAGTAAGCTCCTGCATAGCGGTAAAGCACTGGGTCTTGACAAACTTCCAGGAGACCTGTTTAGGGCTGAACCGACTGTTTGTGGCCCGCTCCTTCAAAGGGTTTACAATGGTATCCTGAAGGGGGTTGCTATTCCAGAGACTTGGCGGGGTGTCGAAATCATTCCCATTCATAAGAAGGGTGATAAAGGGTCGCCGGGGAATTATAGGCCCATCAGTCTTATCGATGTATCGCAAAAAGTTTTGCAAAATTATTCTAACCAGAATCCAAAACTGGATAGAGGAAAACAGTGTTTTGTCAAACCTACAGGCAGGATTTAGGGCTGCAACCAGTACCACGGACCACGTTTTTAGGTTCCTCCTGTTAATTTGGAAAGAAGTCACAATCAGAGGAGGTCACCTATATGTAGTGTTCGTGGACTTAAAGACTTTCCTTCGATTCCATTGATCGGTTCCAACTTTGGCAAGCGCTGAGCACATTGGGATTACCACCTTATTTGCTCAATTCTTGTCAGGCTACCTCAAGACACGTTTGCCAGGGTCAGGTGGAATACTGAAGGCACTCTGACAAACGCCATAGCTGTTCAGAAGGGCGTTCGTCAAGGATGCGTTCTTGCTCCCACACTGTTTATCCTTTATATCAATGGCTTAATACGAGAACTTTCTAACTGCGGTGGCGACCCTCCAAAACTGGCTGGCAAGGTAGTGCCTTGCCTGCTTTTTGCAGATGACACACTGCTTATTGCCAGAACACCCAGTGGTATTCAAAATCTCCTAAATAAATTTGCCTTAGTTTGTAAAGATAAGGGTTTAAAAATAAATGGGCTAGAAACTAAATATATGATTTTTAACCCGTATAAATCAAATAAGAGAAAACTTACCCTGGCACGCACAGTTTGGAGCGGGTTAGTTCTTTTGACTACCTGGGTATCCGTATTAACGATAGGCTGGCATGGACTCCGCAGATAGAAAAGAGCATCGCGACTCTCCAGCATGTTGACTGTGCTATAGTTCAAAGGGCTATAGCTTCCCCCTTTCGGCCAATATCCCCTATTATTGAAATCCATAGGGCTAAGGGCCTAGGTGCGGCCCTGTACGGGGCCGAACTGTGGGGGCTGGAAAACCTGACAGACTTAATTTGTGCTGAAAATAAATTTATCAGAGCCATTTTGAACCTCCCAGTGAATACACCACTCTTGCCACTTAGACTTGATCTTGGCTTAAAACCTATAGATCATTATGCCACTTTGAGGTCAATCTTATTTTGGATCAGGGTGTGGATAAGTAAAACTCAGGTGCCCCTGAGGGAGGCAATGGTAGAGCTGATTGCCTTGCATAATCAAACAGGCCGCATCAAGTGGTTTAGTAAGATCAAGCTCTGGTTTTCAAAAATTGGGATGGTGCAACTCTGGGAGGATCCAGGATCTATGACCAAACTCATGGTCGCCTTGTTAAAAAAAGGTTTTGGGATCTAATGATCTCAGAAAGGGTTGACCAGTTTGCACATGGCACTTTGACTGCGGGGTTCTTGAATGTTAAAGGAGTATTTGCTTTTGAAGGGTTTTTGGATGATATTGAACCCCCCCAGGCACGAGCCCTGTATGTTCAGTTCAGATCTCGAACTCTTCCTTTGAATGCATTGAAGAGCTCTTGGGGAAACATGTCTGTAAATCCTTTGTGTCCTCTATGCCATATTCCCCCCCGAAACCATCGAGCACTTTTTTTTTCTGTTGTTCCTTTTATGCTGAACTTAGGAAAACTTGGCAGGCCCCTGCATGTCGTATTTTATCTTTTAATTGTCCACTGGAAGCAATACGTATATTTAAATCAGATACTACAAGCTGGCTAGTATTTGCTGTCTCGAGGTTTTTAATGTTCGCATGGTGGAACAGGCTAAAAATGAGCAAACATGTTCTTGTGCCATAACTTTAATTAGGTTAAGTGGTATTTCTCAGACGCATGTACATTGATTTAAAAAAACAAAAAACAAAAATCTAGTAGCTTATTTTACTGTATTGTAAAAAATGTTAACGGTTTTTATATTGGTGCACATTTTATTACTGTTCTTAATGATAATGTACTGTATTTGAAATGTGAATGATCATATTTTTGATCGATTGAATAAATATATATATAGCAAAACGAACTCTCCGCACATCCCCGACAGCGCGACATATATATATATATGTATTTGTTATACTGATTTTCTACATTTTGTTATACATATTTTATTTTTTAAATTACATTATATATTTTTAATATAAATGAAAAAAAAATGTTTTTTTAAATATTGAAACTGAAATATTGTTTTTTTTGTTGAATGTATAAGTGCAGAACTATAAGTGTGTTGGTTGGTTAGGGGACTGCATGCATAGTGGATAGGGGTATGAAGCAGTCCATGTGCTAAGGCCTGGCTCAGTGCATGAGTACTTGGGTACTGACTGGATGATTAGAGTACTGCAAAGAGAGTGCCTGGGTGAATTTATAAGTGGTTGGGTTTTGGTGCAGTGAATGGATTAGTACATGGTGCTAAATGGGTCACTAGAGGAGTGCAAGGGGAGTGACAGGGTGTTTGCTGGAAGTGTATGGATACTGACTGGGGAATTGAAGGTGTAAAAGACAAGTGTGTAGGTGTTTAGAGGACTGCATGCATAGTGGATAGGCGTTTGAGTCATTCCATGTGCTAATGCCTGGCTCGCTGCATGAGTACTTGGATACTGACTGAATGATTAGAGTACTGGAAGGAGAGTGCCTGGGTGAATTTATAAGTGTTAGAATTACTTTTCAGGATCATTACTGGGCTCAAAGATGCAGCACTGAGGTCTCTCCTGATAACAGGTGAGTAAATCAGAATTCGTAGTACGGCTGATTTTAGAGGAATATTTTAAAGTTCCAAAACTTCACACTTAGAAGAATTTCCAAGTGAAACCAGTCAATATTAGCCTATGGAAGGAAATTCAAGTTACTGGTAAGTACGGTTAGAATTACTTTTCAGGATCAGTACTGGGCTCAAAGATGCAGCACTGAGGTCTCTCCTGATAACAGGTGAGTAAATCGGAATTTGCAGTTCGGCTGATTATAGAGGAATATTTGTAAGTTTCAAAGATCGACACTTAGAAACTTTTCAGCAAAAATCAGGCAATGATATCCTATGGAAGGAAATTCAAGTTACTGGTAAGTATGGTTAGAATTACTTTTCAGTGTCAGTACTGGGCTCAAAGATGCAGCACTGCGGTCTCTCCTGATAACAGGTGAGTAAATCGGAATTTATAGTAAGGCTGATTTTAGAGGAATATATTAAAGTTTCAAAAATCGACACTTAGAAACTTTTTCAGCAAAAAGCAGGCAATGATATCGTATGGAAGGAAATTCAAGTTACAGGTAAGTACGGTTAGAAATACTTTTTAGGGTCAGTACTGGGCTCAAAGATGCAGCACTGAGGTCTCTCCTGATAACAGGTGAGTAAATCGGAATTCGTAGTTCGGCTGATTTTAGATGAATAAAGTTCCAAAACTCCACACTTAGAAGAATTTCCAAGTGAAACCAGTCAATGTTAGCCTATGGAAGGAAATTCAAGTTACTGGTAAGTACGGTTAGAATTACTTTTCAGGATCAGTACTGTGCTCAAAGATGCAGCACTGAGGTCTCTCCTGATAACAGGTGAGTAAATCAGAATTCGTAGTTCGGCTGATTTTACTTTGGTCCAGTATATATAGAGCCAATTTCCTACACCATCTCCATCCTTCACCACTGTGTAAACGTGACCTGTGTCAGTTTTAATTTGGGAGGTAAGTCCCCTTGAATCCTGAGTGTCCCTAGGGTCCAAGTGGCCCACTAGGTACCTCCAGTAAGCGCCACAGAGCTGTGTTGCAGAGAGGTGTATAAAGAGGCACGGCCTGGGCCACCTCTCTGCAACACAGCGCAGTAGCGCTTACTGTAAGCACCTTGTGGGCTAGTTGGCCCCCAGGGTCCCTCAGGATTGAAGGGGAATTATTTCCCCAACTTAAAAGGCGCCACAGGGCGTGTTTGCACACGTCACCTCAGGCCCCGTCCCCTCCCTTCACCACTGTGTAAATACGCCCTGTGGCCGGTCTAAGTTAAGAGAGTAAGTCCCCTTGAATCCTGAGGGTCCCTAGGGTCAAACTATTCCACTAGGTACCTCCAGAAAGCACCACAGAGCTGCATTGCAGAGAGGTGTAAAAAGCGGCGTGGCCTCTGAACACCTCTCTGCAATGCAGCTCCCTGGCGCATACTGGAGGGACCTGGTGGGCTAGTTGGCCCCCATGTGGCGCGTTTTAAGTTGGAAAATTAATTCCTCCTCAATCCTGAGGGCCCCTGGGGGCCAACTAGCCCACCAGGTACCTCCAGTATGCCCCAGAGAGCTGCGTTGCAGAGAGGTGTTCAGAAGCCATGCCCCTTTTACAACACTCTGCAACGCAGCTCCGTGGCGCTTACTGGAGGTACCTGGTGGGCTAGTTGGGCCCCAGGGACCCTCTGGATTGAAGAGGAGTTAATTCCTGAACTTGAAACGCGCCACAGGGCGTGTTTGCACACATATCACATCAGGTCCCGCCCCCCTCCTTTCACCACTGTGCAAACTAGCCCCGTGGCGCGTTTTAAGTTGGGGGATTAACTCCCCTTGAATCCTGAGGGTCCCTGGGGTGCAACTAGCCCACCAGCTACCTCCGTTAAGTGTCACAGAGCTGCGTTGCAGAGAGGTGTAAAAAGGGGAGTGGCCACAGAACACCTCTCTGCAACGCAGCCCTCTGGCGCATACTGGAGGTTCCTGGCGGGCTAGTTGGCCCCCAGGGACTCCCAGTATTCAAGGGGAATTAGTTCTCCCTCTGCAAACGCGCCAGGGGGTGCGTTTGCATAGTGCTGCAGCGAGGGGGCGGGGCCTCCGCGGGATGCCTTTTTTTCCCATAGTTTTTTAAAGAAGGGGGGCTGTGTGGCCCCCCTTCTTTTCTTATTTTTTTGGCCCTGGGGATCCCATCCCCCAGGACCTCACCCCTTTGTTTTAGAAAAATAATTTGGAAGGGGGCCGCGTGGCCCCCCTCCCAAGGCCTTAATCGGCCCAGGGGACCCCATCCCCCGGGGCTTGGCCTTTATTTTAATTTTTTTATATTTTGGAGGTGGCTGCGTTGCCCCCCCTCCCGGGCCACTTATGGCCCCAGGGACCCCATCCCCCAGGGCCCGGCCTCTCGTTGGGGACCGTGGGGGGGTCCCCAATCCCCCCATCGTCCCAGCCGGCTTCCCGCCTCCTGCGGGAGCCGGCATTGCTTTTCCACATGGGGAGCTGCTAAGATTCAGCTCCCCGTGTGGAAAAGCAATTTGGTTTGCATTTTGAAAGAGAGAGCAGGTTTCCCTGCTCTCTCTTTCAAAATGCAAACCAAGTTTGCTATGGCAGGGTGGGAGGCGCGAGGCTCCCGCACTGCCATAGCAAACTACAGTGCGGTGGGCACCCCGGGACACTGCAGGAGCCGGCCCTGGGGGTGGCGGTCCCCAGAGCCACAACAAGGCTTCAGTAGGGAGCCCCCC
The DNA here is from genome assembly GCF_964204655.1 of Triturus cristatus. NCBI lineage: Eukaryota > Metazoa > Chordata > Amphibia > Caudata > Salamandridae > Triturus > Triturus cristatus. The sequence continues at coordinate 946,093,931 of NC_140586.1, forward strand.
CGGCCCCCGGGCTGGGGGGACCTGAGAGCCCCCCGCTCATACTTTAAAGAAGCCCCGGCTTGGGCTTGGGGGGGGGGCCCTTGAGCTCCCAAACCACGTATATTTAAGCCCCGGGGGGTGGCGGTCCCCGGGGCTGGAGGGGGCTGTGAGCACCCCCGCACATAATTTGTAATCCCCCCCGAGGGCTAATTAACAACGAAGCGTGGGAGCCCACGCTTTAAAAAAAATAAAAAAATTCGGCGGAAATTCACGCTGACTGCGCAAATCTCTCCCATTTAAAAAAATAAAAATCTTTTTTTGGCCCTGCGGGTCCTTGTGGAACCCCTGAGTAGGCCTAGGGGGCCACGGTGTTTCTACCCTGCCCCCTTTTTGCGTTTTTTTCTTAGGTTTCTTGTGCCTCGGTTCTACTTATTCTTCTAATTATGACAGCTCTTTGAAAGCAATATACCGTTACATCCACTGCACCTTTCTGGTTGTGGGGATATATAGGACTTGTAGGTTCACCAAGAACCCGACGAACCCAGAGTCAAAAACTGAGCAGCTATTTTGCAATGGCTTTTTATTATGTACCGGGTATATAGCAATTATTGTGGGAAAATGTATACATGGAAAAATCGGTATGAAAGACACTTATGTATTTCTGAAATGGGAACAAAATATAGAGTTTAGAAACAGTAGATATTTGCACATTTTCGAAATTGGAAATAATCATACTAGCTTGAGAATTTTTACCCAATGTCATTCATTTGGAAGGCAGAATTGCATAGAAAGTCAATAGGTAATAACAGTTGCTTTACAAATCTGAATTACCCTAAGTCTCACGTTTCTGTGGTGGAAAGTTCTGGAATCCGCGTGGATCCACAAATTTCCACACACCCCGCGATCCCCAAAGTCTTCTGAGAAAAATGGTACCTCACTTGTGTGGGTCGGCCTAGTGCCCGCGACAGGAAACGGCGCAAAACGCAACGTGGACACACTTCAATTTCGCAGCGGAAAATGACCCTTTTTTGGCAAAGTGCCTAGCTGTAGTTTTTGAACCATAGCTCTGCTGGCACCTAGGGAAACCTAGCAAACCTATAAATTTTTGAAAACTAGACACCCAGGGGAATCCAGAATGGGGTGACTTGACTGCCTCCCACCAGGTTCTGTTACCCAGAATCCCTTGCAAAAAATTGATACTTGTATAGCGCACTACTCACCCGCAAGGGTCTCAAGGCGCTCGTACGAATACCGCTGTGGAACCCATCCTGGCTTTCCCTGTGAGGCGTCCACTCCTGGGCACCCCCAAGGTGGAGGCCAGGCATCCTTAGCGTTGTGGGGGCCGTTGTGGAGATTAAGCAAGCTATTGCCCAGAGTTGCAGAGTGGGACTCCATGATTGGAATAGGCACTGAGGTGAGAATTATCAGGTCCGTGGAATTTTAGAGCCCAAGACCCGCCGAGGCGGGGAATTGAACCCTAGTCCCAGGATAGACCTCTGCATCAGGGTCTGCCGCTCTAATCATTGAGCCACACTATTCCACTAAAACCTTATTAAAAAAAACACATTTTCCCCACATTTCTGTGGTGGAAAGTTCTGGAATCTGCATGGATCCACAAATTCCCACCCACCCCATGTTCCCCAAAGTCTTCTGACAAAAATAGTACCTCACTTGTGTGGGTTGGCCTAGTGCCCACGACAGGAAACGGCACGAAACGCAACGTGGACACACCTCAGTTTCGCAGTGAAAAATGACCCTTTTTGGGCAAAGTGCTTAGCTATAGTTTTTGAACCATAGCTCTGCCGTCACCTAGGGAAGCCTAGCAAATCTATACATTTTTGAAAACTAGACACCCAGGGGAATCGAGGATGGGGTGACTTGACTCCTCTCACCAGGTACTGTTACCCAGAATCCCTTGCAAACCTAAAAAATTGTCCAAAAAAACACATTTTCCCCACATTTCTGTGGTGGAAAATTCTGGAATCTGGGTGGATCCACAAATTTCCACCCACCCCGCGTTCCCCAAAGTCTTCCGAGAAAAATGGTAACTCACTTGTGTGAGTCGGCCTAGTGCCCGCGAATGGAAATGGCGCAAAACGCAATGTGGACACACCTCAATTTCGCAGTGGAAAATTACCCTTTTTTGGCAAAGTGCCTAGCTGTAGTTTTTTAACCCTAGCTCTGCCGGTACCTAGGGAAACCTACCAAACCCACACATTTCTGAAAACTAGACACCCGGTGGCTGTCAGGGAGGTATGGCTTGCGTGGATCCCCCAACGTTTCCTTACTGAGAATCCCCTGCAAAAATCAATTTTAGCTGAAAAAAATCACTTTTTTCACACATTTTTGTGTGGGAAAGTTGTGGCATCACCGGGCTGACACAAATATCCTACCACCCAGCGTTCCCCTGGGTCTCCCGATAAAAACGGTGCCTCACTCATGTGGGAGGCCCAAGTACCCGCGACAGGCAGGGGCCCAAAACGTATTGAGGCAACATCAAAATTGCCAATCACAAAATGTTTTTGTGGCCACAAACTGACAAGAGAAATCAAACAGTAATCTCACTCTGGGGACTACCACCAATTGTTGGTCACTACAAATGCCAGTCTTGTATAGCGTATAATTTTACACACAACACAAAGGAATTTGTTAACAATGGACATACTTGGGGGAGGAGCCAAGATGGCGGACGGACAGGACGTCTGAGCTCCCGGCTCCGCAGCCCGTCTGCTGTTTACATGACATCCTGATCTTTAATCCTGCCTACGGCGCGAGCAAATGTAACCACGAATGCGCTGATACTTCCCGCATTCCTCCGATGTTCCCGCCGGCTTTTTTGGTCGAGGATTCATAGAGTTTGCCGACTTTGGACTTTGCCCACGCATTCTGGCCCGACCACCACCGCCGGACACCGCTTATCACGTACGGTGAGACGACCTGGGGCTGGACCGGCGCCGGGGGAAATGTGACCGGACGTGGAGTGGGCGGCCTGGCGGAGCCTTCTTCGCGACGGAGAGAATTCCTGTACGATTGGGTCCGGGCTGGCGAATCTTCCTTTGTCCTCCTACCAGCGGTCAGAGCGGTGACCGTTTGAGAGCGCCCACCACCCGCATTGCAACACAGCCGAGGGCTCTCCCATCGTGTGAGCCCCGTATAGCGAGCAGCAACTCCTCTTGCCCTCACTATTGTTCCTCCGTCCTATGGAGTCGCCCTCACCCCTCCGAGGTGGGCTGGCGGCGGAAATGGTGTCGGCGCCGGTCTGCTTCGCCGGAGAGGCGGAGGCCGCCATGTCCCTGACGCAGGCTTCACTGCCTGCTGTCGAGCTGGAGGGTGTCCCGGTGGCGCCTTTACATACAGTCGGCATGCTGCAGCAGGGAGCAGACCTGACCTATGGTGATATCCTTCTAGCCCTGGGGGACTTGCGGGCGACATGGTGCCAACGCACTCGAGAACTGGAGTGGAAGATCGATGCTGCTATGCCATCCAGGGAACTACTGCGGTTGTCTGACCCCCCAATGCCTCTCATTCCCTTTGAGGCGGATACAAATCGGCGACAGGGGGGTACTATGGATCGTCCTCTCCCTGGTTACAGTGTCGAGGGTTTGTCTAATGATCAAGTTGCAGATACAAAGCTCCCTTCCACTTTACAAGCTGAGACTCTGCCTCTGCGGGTGTTGCCGTGTCTGCCTCAACATCGCCGGAGTGTGTGCCGTTCGGTGGGGAAAACTGTGTTTGTCACTATCGATGTGGTGATGGTCTATGACTGGGAACTCTCGCTTCTTCTCCCTCTGCGTCTTCTTTGCCGTGAGCGGCCATCTTGCTCCTTTGTTCTGCCTGAGGTACACTCCCAGCGGCGGCCATGTTTGGTGGGGTCTCCGCGTTCAGGCCAGGGTTGATGTTGCCTCCCTTGATGATCCTGCTTGACCGCCTGGCATGACCCGGACTAGAATATTTGCTTATGTATCGGTTGTGCCGCATGTGTGTAAATTGCTACTGTTTACCGCGGGGGTGGATCTGTGGGGCCGCTCAGGATCGGGCCGGGGCTGGGCGATTTTCTTTAGTTTGCTGTACGTATTGGCGGGCGGGGACTAGGATGAGGCTGCTAATTATCTGCTTTGCTCGCACATTTGAAATGGAGTCTCCCCACCTGCCGCTTTGCTTGCTTCTTCAGTTGTGCTGATGATTTTCAGGGTGGGGGATGCTTAATGGGCTGTGGTGACCGGGAGTATGTAACATTTCCTCCTCCTGCCTTCTCTGGGAGTCGGAGACTGGGAGGTTATTTCCCACTCTCCGGACTCTCTTTCCTACTTGGGGTTCATTTGGGGCGACAGGCATGCCTATTGGGGGGGGGTGGGCCATGGCCTTCCGCTGGTATGCAGGGTGGGGGGATGGGATGTGTTCTATGTCTTCTTCGTCTCTATGGCCCTCTCTCTCTTTCTTTCTCCCTTCCTCTTTGGTTTCCTTTTCTTTTATGTTTCTTTGTTTCTTCGGGGTCGGGGTTCAGTGTTAGTAAGGAGCTTATTGTGTTTTATCATTCTGTGGTATAGTGTATGCTCTTCGTCCCTGGATGGTGGCCACCTGTCTCCTTACCAATGCCTTCCTATATAACGCTTCCTTCTGGGTGCTCCGTGAACGGTGATGTCTCTCCTGGTCAGTGATTAGCTTCGACTCTGTTCGAAGTACACTACGTTGTACTCGACAAAACCATAAAATTAAACCTTTTCTTATCCTGACATTATTGTTCTATGTTCTCCAATGTCATAGCGGCCGGCCCCGAGGGGGTTGTAGGCAGACGCTGTGTATTGTGCATCTATCGAAATAAAGGTTTAAAAAAAAAAAAAAAAAAAAAAAAAAAAAACAATGGACATACTTACAAACTGAATCACTTCACCAACTACCGTACTTCAAATGTCATCTACGCAATACGTTGCCCTTGTGATTTACTATAAATTGGCCAAACTACACAGATGGTAAAGACACGCATTCTCCAACATCAAAGTCGCATTAGGTGTAATGTAGACACAGCACCCTTGGTCAGTCACTACAAAGAAAAAAATCACGCAGAAACAGATCTGGCAGGTGATTGACTCCCCCAAATTGCCACTCAGGGGTGGGAATCTACAGCTGCTACTTAATAAATGCGAATGCAGATGGATTGCACGCTGCAATTCTGTGGAAAAAGGGCTCAACACTCTTGCTGAATGGAATACAGTCATTACAGCTACATAAGTTATTTTTCCCCTATTGCTATAACTTCCTTGAGCTAGCCCTATCACGATTTTCCTTTCTCCCTCCCCCCCTTCTTCTCTCCACCGACTACCCTAGATGCCTAATTGTCCTTTTTAAACATTGTTTAACCCTGCATAATTGCATTGTTTTGCCTTTGTTGCATGCAATACTATTGCCAATAATTGATGTGTTACTTACTTTGTATGTACCCTTTCTTATCCATGTTTTGCATTTATCGCCTTAAATTTCACTTCATTCCCTATGTACTCTTCCTTTCCCCCCTCGTATGACTTCATGCTAAACGGCTCTGATTCAAAGGAATTCTGTTTTGCATACCCCTTTATTGCTGCCAGTTATTTATGTCCATTATTGTACTCAGGAATGTATATACTGACATTTTCTAATATCCACCGCAAATCGAGTAAGATACCCGCTGTATTTGTTTTCTTCCACTACCTTCTAAATTGACTGCCTCAATTTGTAATTCAATGTTATGTTTTAATCTTTCACTTGTGGTTCACACACTCGCGATCTACCCCTCTACCCCTCCCTTCTTTTCTCTCCATTTCTTACCCCCTGAGTGCATCCTCGAACTCGGAATGCACTCTACCGCTTTTACCTGCGGGCCCCCTGGGGTACCTCACTCATACTATTCTTTCCCCTGTCTAGTTGTTTCCCTCCCTCGTGACCGTCGTCACATGCCCCACTTCCGGGTTTTCTTCCCATGCGTCTTGTATGCGGCTGCATCGGACGCCTCCCTGATCGCCTGGCTCACACAAAGGTTTTGTTCCTTCCCGGCGGATTGATTTACTCTCAAGCCGATTAACTGATTCACTTCTTCCTCCTGGGACGCCTTTTCATAGTAAGTGCCTCTCACTCCCTGCCCTCGCCGACCCTTGGATGTCGTCCCCTCATGCGCTGCGGTGATATTTACCATCATTGTACATTGTCTTTTCAGAATTATTTCTCGTCCCCCACACGCACAGTTCCCGGCCCACCGGACCGATGCCCCCGATTTATTCCCGTGCTACTGGTCTTCCGCCAACGCGCACGACCTCTCGGATTCTTCACTGTGTAATTATTCCTCCACTCCAATTACCCATTGCCAAAATTACTACTCCTCTTCTTCCTCTCACATTCCTCTTCACCCACAGATTCTTACAGCGCCTTCTACACAATTAAGAGCTACAACCATACATGACGCCCTACCAATTGTTTCTCTATTAGGTAACTTCTTTCTCAATAATTAATTTTTTACTGTCCTTGTCCCCCGGGACCACTCTCTTTCTCTTTTTGTAACGCCCTGAACGTCTCAGGATCGTTTAACAGACACGATAATGAGAACGCAACCACTTGTGAAGGTTTAGTTATTTTAATGAAGGCAAAAATAATACAAGGAATAAACAAAGGTTATAGTCACTGGAATCCTCCAGGCTAAGTACGTTACCAGCCCACAGCACGGATGGTCCTAACCGTCCTCTGCATATACGCCGATCCCGGCGTATGCCAACAGAGGGCAGAAATGAAATGGCCGACAATGCCAATCGGTAGGCTGTGAGGGGCACGAAGCGTGTTGGGGAGAATCGAGGAGTCAGGGAAACACCCAGCCGGGGTCTCTACCTGAAGGGAGCAGCCGCTCAACCTCTTCCTCAGACTGCACCGGGACGCGGAGTCACCTCCTGGTGATGCGTCACCGATACCCCAATCACAAGCAAAGAAGACTGAACCGAGAGCAGCCGCTCGATCGATCCCGTGGACTTCCGAGTCTGTAACGCGGCAAACACCTCCTGGTGTGCGTTACAGCTGGCAGTCCCTGTATCTCTGGTCGGGCTGGGAGTTACGACTCCAACCAGCAAAAGCGCCACTGCGCTTTGACTCAGCCGAGTCAAAAAGCGAAGCTCAATGGTTATCCGGTAGAGCTTCCGGGTCCTTCACAGGTGACGATGGGGCAAGACACGGCCCAGGGAGTAACGACTCGACCTACCTCCGTTCTTGCCTTACTGGAGCACCACTCCGGAACACTGCTCTTCACTAAGCAGGTACGTTGGTGTAAACACAATATCCGACAGCGTTGTACCTCCCGGTTCCTCCCTTTATAGGGCGTGTTTTCCTTGAGTTATGTAACAGCTCTCCTGTTTACATAAGGGCGTGTTTTCCTTGAGTTATGTAACAGCTCTCCTGTTTACATAACGTCTCAACCGCTAAGCATCCTGGGAGATGTAGTCCGTTTTCGCTGGTTACCGTTTTCCTCCCCTCGCATGACAGGAATTCTTGACACTTTTTCTGACCGACCCCTTCTCCCCTTTTCTCCATAGAAGCACTACCTCAAATTAATGACCTATTGTCTTGATGATGACCTGAAATCATCCAGGTTGAAATGCCGTCGACTACACAGCCTAGAACTCAGGCGCTTTTGTGGTCAATTCAATTACTTGAATATTCTTGTACAGACAATTTGTATATATACCTGCATTGTTCTTTTGACCACTTTAAATTTTCTTCTAATTCGCCGTTCACGCTGCTTTTTGCACCCTTGTGTCACTGCGCCGTCCACTTCTCACTAGCACGCCCAGTGCCCACCTTGTGTGTTATGGTCATTGTATAAATATATGTACTGTAGTGCTTCTCAACTACTTACATACTATATACATTTGACTTTATTTTCCTCACCCCGATGCTTTGGTCTCCCCTCCTTTGTTCCCCTCCCCACATGTGATTGAATTCACTGCCTGTCTATTGTCCTCTCTAAAAAACTATCCAGTTGAGACATTGTTTTTTGTTGCATACTCCGCCCGGTCTCACCTGGGTTAACGGTAAGGGTGGGCGACAATTTCCGTTCCGCTCGTGGAAATTGCAAAAAATTCGTCATTTTCGCGTTCCGCGCGGAACGCGAAAATGTCGAAACTTCCGCGATCCGCGAGGGAACGGAAATTGTCGCCCACCCTTACAGTTGAGTAGAGGTATTGTACAAAACGGTAGCATCTTCTTGAATACATATGCAGGGCAGGATTCATTCTGGCATGATGCTCCTGTCACAAAAATTAAACACCAACAGGAAGCACTTATAGTATTTGACCTTCAACTCGGGCACCTGATTTATTTATATCTGTAAGTCTTACAGATATAAATAAAGCAGGTGCCCGAGTTGAAGGTCAAATTCAGTAACGCATTAATCTGCACACAAAAATCTCCACTATGACGCGAAATTTCGCATGATCGCGGAGATTTTTTGCTGTTTCGCGATATTTTGCGAAAGGCGCTTTTGCAAATTCCGCCCACCCTTAGTTAACGGGCTGTACTCCTGTTAATTGTTGTTGTTTTTTTTCCCCACACGAGTGAGGCACAATTTTTATCGGGAGACCCGGGGGAACGCTGGGTGGTAGGAAATTTGTATCAGCCCGGTGATGCCACAACTTTCCACGCAAAAATGTGTGAAAAAAGTGATTTTTTTCAATTAAAATTGAGGTTTATAGGGGATTCTGGGTAAGGAAACATTGGGGTATCCACGCAAGCCATACCTCCCTTGAATCCCCCGGGTGTCTAGTTTTCAGGAATGTGTGGGTTTGGTAGGTTTCCCTAGATGGCCGCCGAACACGGGGCCAAAAACCGAGGTAACCGCCCTTGCAAAACCAGGTTGTTTGGTGATTGGCAATTTTGATGTCGCCTCTCGGGTACTTGGGCCTCCCACACGAGTGAGGCACCATTTTTATCAGCAGACCAGGAGGAACGCTGGGTGGTAGGAAATTTGTGTCAGCCCAGTGATGCCACAACTTTCCCACATAAAAATGTGCGAAAAAAGTGATTTTTTTCAGCTAAAATTGGGGTTTGCAGGGGATTCTGGGTAAGGAAACGTTAGTGGATCCACGCAAGCCATACCTCCCTGGAATCCCCCAGGTGTCTAGTTTTCAGAAATGCATGGGTTTGGTATGTTTCCCTAGATGGCCGCCGAGCACGGGGCCAAAAACCGAGGTAACCGCCCTTGCAAAACCAGGTTGTTTGGTGATTGGCAATTTTGATGTCGCCTCAATACGTGTTGGGTCCAGCCCAGTGATGCCACAACTTTCCCACATAAAAATGCGAAAAAAGTGATTTTTTTCAGCTAAAATTGGGGTTTGCAGGGGATTCTGGGTAAGGAAACGTTAGTGGATCCACGCAAGCCATACCTCCCTGGAATCCCCCAGGTGTCTAGTTTTCAGAAATGCATGGGTTTGGTATGTTTCCCTAGATGGCCGCCGAGCACGGGGCCAAAAACCGAGGTAACCGCCCTTGCAAAACGAGGTTGTTTGGTGATTGGCAATTTTGATGTCGCCTCAATACGTGTTGGGCCCCTGCCTGTTGCGGGTACTTGGGCCTCCCACACGAGTGAGGCACCATTTTTATCGGGAGACCAGGGGGAACGCTGGGTGTCAGCCCGGTGATACCACAACTTTCCCACACAAAAATGTGTGAAAAAAGTGATTTGGTCAGCTAAAAGTGAGGTTTGCAGGGGATTCTGGGTAAGGAAACGTTAGGGGATCCATGCAAGCCATACCTCCCTGGAATCCCCTGGGTGTCTAGTTTTCAGAAATGTGTGGGTTTGGTAGGATTCCCTAGGTGCCGGTAGAGCTAGGGGTCAAAAACTACAGCTAGGCACTTTGCCAGCGTAATCGTTGGCGTCTAGTGGGCTTTTTGCCCCCCCGGGGGGCCAGATTGAGGGCTACTGCCCCATCTTCCCCCCAGGGGGGGCTGTAAGCCTACTAGACGCCAGGGATTTTTTTGAGAAAATTTGAATTAGGGTGCGGGTTGCCAAAAACGGGCATGCCAATGCCCCCACCCTAATAAAAAAATTCCCCCAAAAATCCCTGGTGTCTACTGGGCTTTTTGCCCCCCTGGGAGTGGCAGATTGGGGGCTAATGCCCCCATCTGCCCCCCAGGGGGGCTGAAAGTCCACTAGACGCCAGGGAGTTTTTCGGGCAAATTTTAATTAAGGTGGGGGTTGCCCAAAACAGGCATGCCAATGCCCCCACCCTAATTAAAATTTGCCCAAAAAATCTCTGGTGTCGTCTGGGCTTTTTGCCCCCCTGGGAGTGGCAGATTGGGGGCTAAAGCCCCCATCTGCCCCCAGGTGGGGCAGGAAGGCTGTAATTGCTGCGGGGGAGGGGGTGGGGGCATGGGCATGCCTGTTTTGGGCAGCCCCCACCCTAATTCAAATTTGCCTAAAAAAAATCCCTGGCGACTAGTGGGCTTTTTGCCCCCCCCGGGGATGCAGATTGGGGGCTAATGCAGGGGGGCAGAAAGACTGAATGTGGCTAAAAAATCATGGGGGGAACAAAGGCCCTTGCCCAAGGGGCCGCTCCCCCTCCCTGGTGCTAGTGGGTGGATCCCTGCTTGGGGATCGCCCTCTTGGGATGATCCCAAAGCAGAGATCCACTAGGGAAGGGTACCATTGGAAAGGGGAGATTCTCCCCTTTCCAACGATACGTCTCCCAAGTGTTTCGGTGCTCGGGCTGAGATATCCCCACGAGCACTGAAACACTGAAACTGAAACTAAGTTTCCGTTTCGTTTTTGGTTCAATGACGATCGCGCGCCATGCAACAAAATCTAAACATAGGCCTGGGGCGGTTGGGGGAGCTCTTCCCCACCTCCCCCGGCAAAAAAAAAAAAGAGAAATCCCTCTGCTGCGGATTCTCTGAGCATGTACTCATGACGTAATGGTTCCGTCATGAGCACAGCAGCACTTGTGCTTATGACGCAACCATTCCGTCATGAGCACTGAAAGGGCTAAAGTATAGAGATATATCAACAGAAAGAGCTTTTGATGGATTTTCATCATAAAAGAACCAATACTGTACTATTTTTTTTTTTAAAGTGTCTGTAGTGCATTAAAGTGCAGTAAATTTTGCAAATATATCGACATATGGAACTTCTAATGATGTTTCATCATATTAATAATCCATCCACAATACCTTTGGACTAAAAATCGTAAGAGACCCAGTACAGTACCAATTTCTCGTTTTAAGAGCAATTAAAGTGTCTACAAGGCATTAAAGTGCAAATCAGGATAAAATATATCACAAGAAGAACATCTGATAATATTTCATCATAAAAGACCCCCATTTCGCATTGCAAATAAACGTTCACTATTTCTATCCTGCTTCATTTTCCTGACCCATTCGGTCTTTGTTGGTACCTGACATAATTGCCATCTTTGAAGCAGCAGCGACCTGGCGACCGACATTGCAATATATAGATTAATTTAACCATTTTTCAGATAGACACAGGGAAGAATCATAACCCAAAACTTTCAGCCAACTGCTAGAGTCCAGTTTAATTAGACATTCGGCCTCCAAATGTCAGATAATATCATTCCAGAACCCCTGAATTAAAGGACACTATGCAATAATATGTGTTCAGTTAGCTGTTGCCTGGTTTGAACTGCAAAAACACTGACTAGATTGATTAACATAAACCTGGGAATAGCAGCCATTTGCTAAAAAATTGCTTCTGGCTCCAATTGGCTCCCAGTAACGTACTAAAATTAGTATATTCACTTCGGTCCACATTCTCGCTGTTACCTCCAACTCTTCATGTTTTTCCCATTTTATTATGGCCTTCTGGGCGAGATCCGGACCTTTGATAGGGGCCCAACATTTCTTCCCACTCTCCAGGATTCCTATTCAAACCTTTTTCAAATAGCGCGAGCTCAGAATTTTACACTCATTAATCTGCTTCAGATCCACAAAATTACCAAAACTAGTTCGTTATAAGTGTATGCAGTGGTTCTTTCGTAAACGTCAGGATTTTTATAGAAGATATACAATTCCAGTTATTAATACTTCAACCCCCTTCTCCGAACTCGCTTTGGTATTCAGGATTCGAGAATCATCCGAAATAATTCAAAAATGGGCTGAGGCCTGATCAGAGAAAATCGTAGAATATTATTGCAATAGATAGGTGGCTCAATATTTCCGAAATGCATGATTTAATTCAAATTAATTTCCTTCTTCTTGGGTCCTATAGAATGTTCTACAAATGTTATCGTAATTTGGATATAGGTTTTCTTATTGAATTTTTGTGGTTTAAACAGTAGATTCTTGGAGCTTCTTAGGGATCGATTCAAGCCAGACAGTTTGTTTGTTTGCCAGGTAAACTGGAGTGTTATAGTGAAGCGCTTTATGTGTCCTACAGGCAATCTTGAAACAAATCCTTGCTTCTAAGGGGAGCCACTTGAGTTTAGTTAAGTCTGGTGTGATATGTTCACGTTTTCCTAAACCAGTAATGAGTCTGGCAGCAGAATTCAGAGTAGACCTTAAAGGGACCAGTTTGGCTTTGAGAAATCCAGCTAGGGTCACAATTTCGTAATCTAAGCGAGAGAACTAGTGATTAGACTGCTTGTTTCATGTCAAGAGGAGAAAGGAAGGGTTTGATTTTCCTTAAGGTATTGAGTTGGTGATTAGCATCTCTGGTTGTTGCCCTGATGTGGTCTTGCATATTCAGGTGTTTGTCCAGAATTATGCCTAAATGATCTAGTTGAGGCAACAATATGAGGAGTGCAATTGAGGGCCATTAGTTACTTGAGCCAGACATGAATGGGGATAGAGTGATGGCGAGGGGAGATCCGGAGGTATTCGGGTTTCAGACTATTTAGCATGAGATGATTGTGGGTTAACCAATTTTGCGTTTTCGCAAGGGCAGCGTTAAGTGTTTTGATGTCCTCCGGAGTAGAGATTTTCAAGTACAGTTGAGTATTGTCTGCGCACATGTGGTAATGTATGTTTGAATGATTCAGAATTTCAGTGAGAGGTTCCATGAAAAGGCTGAAGGGCGTGGGTGAAAGTACTGAACCTTGACGCACTCCTACAGAGACTTGGGAACTGTTAGAAAGGGAATGGTCGATTTTGATTCTTTGACTTCTATTGTGTCGTAATGAAGAAAACCAATTTAGGACGGGGCCTGCTAACCCCATCCTTTTTTCCAGCAGAGCAATCATCTGGTCATGTGTGACCATGTCAAACGCCGAGGAGAGATCTAGAAGTATAAGGAGGCAGCTTTCCTTCTGATCCAGAAGTCTCAAGGTATTGTCGACAATGTGAATCAGAGCAGTTTCAGTGCTGTGTCCGGATCTGAATCCTGATTGGTGAAGGTCGAGACGTTGAAATCGTTCAATGTGATTACATAGTTGTGTGTGCACACACTTCTCAAGTAGTTTGGTAAAGACATTCTGCCTCAGCTGCACAGAGGCCTTGACTCAGCCGGCCCTGCCTGTAGGTCAGTTCCATCAGTTTAGTTTGACAATGTATGTGTGTGAAAATGAATGAAAGTACACCTTACAGCATAGATTGTTTTTTATACATAGAGCTCGCTCACACAATTCACGGTTTCACAGCACTGTAATTAGCAAGTGTTTGAATTGCACATTTTAATGGCACTCAATATATATTGCTCTGAATGACTAAAGGCTGAGCCAAACCTGTTGAATACTGAGCATGTGATTGTACAGTACAAGCTGATCTAGGGAGCAAGCGCTTAGCTCACTGAGGTATCTGAAACAGAAGGGGGATGTGAGCACACTGCTACCTCCCAGCACAGTTCGCCCCTTTGCATCCTGGTACATGCAGTTCAATTTAAATGCTTACTTGAAATTTTGCAGAGAGTTTCACCAAAGTTTGTGCAGGTTAGTGCTGTTAATATCTAGACACATGTGTTTCTGGATTTCATCCTTCTTCAGTAGAGATAAAACGAAATTCTTCTGGGGTTTGCTGAGAAAGCTGCCACAATCCTCTCAGGTCTCTGTACCTCTCCCTGGCGCACAGGTGCCTCCCATGAGCTCGTCAGCCCAGTGGCTCAAGGGAGCCTTTTTGAAACAGAAGGGGGATGGGAGCACACTGCTACCTCCCAGCACAGTTTGCCCCTTTGCATCCTGGTACATGAAGTTCAATTTAAATGCTTACTTGAAATTTTGCAGAGTGTCTCACCAAAGTTGGTGCAGGTTAGTGCTGTTAATCTCTAGACACATGTGTTTCTGGATTTCATCCTTCTTCAGTAGAGATAAAACGAAATTCTTCTGGGGTTTGCTGAGAAAGCTGCCACAATCCTCTCAGGTCTCTGTACCTCTCTGAGGTATCTGAGTCACTTCTTTAAAAAGACGGGCGATGCAGGAGGTAATGTAGAGGATTGATAAGGGGGATTGATAGTACTATTTCCAGATCTTGCTCAAACCGAAAGTGAAGAATCTCACAGGCAGTAAGGCACTGCTGGTGGCAGAGGGCGGCAGGCTTGCGATACACAGGCAGCTCCCAGAGGAGGCTGAGGCACAGTTGAGGGGTAAGAGCAGGCTGATGCATGTGAAAAGGAACATCATCCAACTAGTAGAATTCACAATAAAGGAAATCTGTGCACGCAAACTCTGGATATCTTGCAGTAGTCCGGAGGCTAAAAAAATGACATGTCCACAGTTTACATTTTATTTTGTGTTGAAAGCGGTTTACTTGCCAGGCTGCATGTATGTGAAGCCCAATGTTCTGACTTGAGACGCTTGTTAACGGTGCACTGCAGCCCCTGGTGAGGCATCTCTTCAGGCACTTCCATTTTCGTTGCAAGGGTTGGGCGTGGCGGGCAGAGTTGAAGTTGAAGTGCGCCCTCCATCAGTCAGCTCCCTGAGCATCATCAGTGGTTGTGGATGTGGGATCTCGTCAATATGGGAAGAGTTATCTCTGCGCACCACACTTGGAAGTTTAGAAGCCATCGTCATTTCCTGCTTATAGCCATTAAAACAGTGGTGAAATGTCAGTGATATACTGCATATGGTAAACTATCACATACTGTCACGGGTCAGTGCACTTCAGCTGTATGCACACATATAAATTACAGCCCATTGCAAGGAGCACTTGTAGGTTTAGTGACCTACTTAAAGGGGCCACCCAGTGAAATATTTCACTGAACATTTCAAAGCCGCAGCAGACATTACAAAATAATTCTACTATGTCTGTTGTAGGTGCTTGTTAGAGGTTGTGGACTGGGGAATGAGGACTGTGCGTTTTTCTCTGCACTAGAAGCCCCTTTACATATGGTGCATTGTTCTGTGCCTTACAGACCATGCATATATACTTATTTATTTGTATCTATTTGCTTGAGTTTTATATAGTGCTGGCTAGACCCGGAGGTAACGGAGCGCTTTACATGAGGAGAGTTACATAGGTTACAAATTACACATTGTTACAGAAGGTATATCAGTTACAAGTTACATCTGTTGGTTCATGGCGTGTAGAAGAGTAAGGGGGTAATGTAAAAGGGGGAGGGAGATTAGTCGGAGCATAGACATAAGGATCAACAAAGCAGGCAGGGGGAGAGATTCAGGCGAGAGAGGAAAGGAATAGGGGAGGTAGACAAGGAATTGAGGAGGGAAGAGGTGTGGGAGGGGGTAGGAGACACAGCATGGAGACGAGGAAGTAACCGGAAAATGGATCAGTCCCAGTCCTCCGTTATGTGAGATTCCCTTGTCGTGGTGGACTCTCTCAGCGGGGTCACTGAGACTCCAAGGCAAAAATGCTGGATCCCTCCCCGATAAGGGGAGAGGAGTGCTTTGGCCACGGGCACACTCTGAAGGAGGGAAGAGGTGGGGGAGGGGGTAGGGAACCCAGCAGAAATACAGTGTCCAACGTCCGGTTAGGTAGGAGACGGCTCCCAGCGGTAAGGGGATTTTTCCCAGTCCTCCGTGGTGCGTGACTCCCTTGGTGCTGTGGACTCTTTCAGGGGGGGTCTCTGAGATTCCAAGACATAAATGCTGGATCCATCCCCAGAAAGGGGAGTAGGAGTGCTTTTGACAAGGGCACACTTATGGAGGCCGTTTTAGGGACAGTCGAGCTAGAAGAGAGGACCCTCACTGTAGAAGGGGAGATGCGAGTTGGGTCATTGGAGAAAACGATGCGGCTGCTGGCAGGTTGCTTATTAGGTTGTTGCTGGCAGAAATAGGGATTGGTGGGTTGTAGTTGTTGTGTTATCCATTCTTCTGATCTGTAAAATCTGCTGCTCGGGGAAGTATCAAGAAAAGACACTGTTTAGTTAGCATGCGGCGGCCATTTTAGGGTTAGGCACTGTTTTCCATTTTGTTATTAAACAGTTGTGGTTTTAAGCGCTCAGTTAGATTTTAACATTTTGGGCGCATCAGCTATAATAGTACGTTAGTCCTGTAATACATGTTCTTGAAACCTGTACTTTAGTTTCAATTTGCAACTCGTGAGGTTGCATTGCACCTCCATCTTATGGTCAGACTCAGCAATATTTACTCAGGTGTGCAACTGTGAACAACCACAGGACTGTGCTTGCACAATATTTTCTGCACTACCCACCTGTTTTGTGTTGAATCCTTTGCAGCTCCATCATTTTCAGGACAGACAGTTATAGCCTGCTGTGTCAGTAACTCCCCCATTTTAAGTCCTCTAGACAGTGCTGCAGCTGTCTTTGGTAAGACAGGTAATTTCTTATTCTTAGTCCTCTAGGCAGTGCTGCAGCTGCTTATCTGGTCTTGTCTGTAACTCCCCCATTCTAAGTCCTCTAGACAGTGCTGTAGCTATGTCTTTGGTCAAACAGGTAATTCCTCATTCTAAGTCCTCTAGGCTGCGATGCTCAGCCCCGATCCCAGCCAGGGCTCCAGGAGGTCGGGTGCCCCCGTGCCCAGGGTCCCCTCCATCACTCGATGAGCACAAGTTACCAGAAAGAAGGGTAGCTTTCCTCCGGATTACTAGGGACAGGGTATGCAGGAACGGCTCCCAGGCTGGCGGTCTCAGCCGGGGACTAGATGGGCTGGACCCAGGCACCTCCTTCCCCCTGTCCGGGACTTCGTCCTCTGGCCTGCTGTGCGGCAAAGTGCCCGGGACGGGCCCCATCGGTCCTGGGCAGTCCTTCCCTGGTCGTCCGGTCCCGGGAGCTCTGGTCGGGTGCTCCCACCCCGGGTTCCGTCCCACGCCCCGGGCACAGGCTGGCCAGGTCCTGGATTCAGTCCCCGCTTCTGAACCCAACTGGGGAGGGAGGAGCATCCACGAGCACCAGGGACTCCTATCCCAGGCAGGAGGACCCTTAGCAGGCTGCAGGACGAGGGCTCACACAGGCATCCTTCGGGCCTGGCCATCTGGTCGCACCTTCCTCCTTGGCCATCTGGTCGCGTGCAATGCTTTCCAGTGGGGCGACCAGATGGCCAGGACGGCCTGGAAGTCCGAATGAGGGCTCGCCCGCCTCCCCGATCCCAGCCAGGGCTCCAGGAGGTCGTGCGCCTCATTGCTCTGGATCCCCTCCTCACTTGCTGCGCACGGGTTAACAGAAAGAAGGGTAGCTTTCCTCCGGATTACTAGGTACAGGGTACTCTGAAACCCCTCTCAGCCAGGTGGTCCTCGGCTGGTGACCAGATGGGCTAGAGCCGGGTGAAAACCTCCCCCCCCCCACCCTAGGCTCCGTCCTCTGCTCCGCTATGGGCCGGAGGCCCATCGGGCCTTCCCCAGCTCACCTGGGTTCAGGAGCCCTGGCCTGGGCCCTTGGTTGCCCTGGGGTGGAGGGTGCCCTCTCCACCCCGGGGTCCATCCTCGGCACTGCCACATGGCAGGGTGCCCAGGACACAGGCCAGTTGAGGCCTCCCTTGCTCTTGCCAGCCCGGGACCTCCGGCCGGGCCCAGGGGACCAGGCTCTGTCCCCCTGCTCCGCGATGGTCCCAGGACGGGGTTCTGTAGGGCCCGGGCAGGCCTCCCTCCTGCTTCACCTGCCTGTCAAGGTGCCTGGGGGACCCCGGGTTGGCGGTCCGTCGGGGACCCCCGTCCTGAGCCCCCGGGACGCAGAGGTCCTGAGCCCGCCAATGGGCAGGCGGGAGCCCTCCTGCGAACGATCGGGGCTGGCAGATTGGCATCCTTCGGGCCCAGCCATCTGGTCGCGTTTTTCGCCTCGGCCATCTGGTCGTGCACAATGCTTTCCAATGGGGCGACCAGATGGCCAGGCTGCTCAGTTTCCGATGAGGGCTCATTTGCCTCCCCAATCCCAGCCAGGGCTCCAGGAGCACGTCTGCGCCTTGGGTCCCCTCAGTCTTGCGGTGCCGTACGGGTTACCAGAAAAGGGGGGGGTACCCTTTCTCCAGATTACTAGGGGCAGGGTACTCCAGTCTCCCCTCGGTCAGGCGGTCCTCAGCCGGCGACCAGATGGGCTAGGGCCGGGCGAAACCCCCCCCCCCGCCCGGGGCTCCGTCCTCCAGGTCCGCAGCGTGGCAAAGTGCCTGGTACGGGCTCCATCGGGCAGTCCTCCCATGGGTGTCCGGGCCTGAGGGCAAAGGCCTGGGTGCACCCCCGGTCTCCGACCTCCCCTCCGCCATGGGCACGGGGCCCGTCGGGCCTTCCCCAGCTCCGCTGGGTCCAGGAGCCCCAGCCGGGGCCCTTGGTGGCCCTGGGGTGGAGGGTGCCCTCTCCACCCCAGGCTCCATCCTCGGGCCTGCCACATGGCAGGGTGGCCAGGACGCATGCCTGTGGAAGCCTCCCCTCCGCGTGCTGGCCTGGAACCTTTGGCCGGGCCCAGGGGATGGGGCTCCGCCCCCCTGCTCCACCATGGTCCCAGGATGGGGGTCCGTCGGGCCCGGGCAGGCCTCCCTCCTGCTTTGCCTGCCTGTCAAGGTCCCTGGGGGACCCCGGGTTTGAGTTCCACCGGGGACCCCTGTCCGCAGCCCTGGGTCCCAGGCCCAGCTGGGGTCTCTGACCCCCCCGGGACACAGAGCCCCCGAGTCCTCCAAAGGGCAGGCGGGAGCCCTCCTGCGAAGGCTCGGTCAGGCAGATTGTTGTCCTTCGGGCCTGGCCATCTGGTCGTGCATTTCCCCTCGGCCATCTGGTCGTGCGCAATGCTTTCCAATGGGACGACCAGATGGCCGGGCTGCCCTGGAAGTCCCGATGAGGGCTCATTTACCTCCCCGTTCCCAGCAGGGCCAGGCGGTCCTCAGCCGGCGTCTGGATGGGCAAGGACGTCACCCAGGCCGGGGCTCCGTCCCTTGGGCCAACGTGTGGCGTGGCACTCGGGATGGGGGCTCCGCTGGCCCAAGGAGTCATCCCCTGGTGGGGCCCAGGGGCCCTGGGCTCAGTCTCCCAACCTGCCACTCCACCAGGGTGCATGAAACGGTGTTCCTCCGGGCCCTGGGAGCCCCCCTCGCTTGGCTGGGTTCAGGAGCTCAGGGCCCCCCCACCCCGGGCTTCGTCCTCAGGCTTTCTGAATGGCAGGGTGCC